>NW_026294514.1:63196644-63579144 GCF_007827085.1 Peromyscus californicus insignis
TCCTGAGTGCTGGGTAAATAGGCAGGCACCATCACGTCTGGCTTGAAAGGGACACACAGCCTAGTAACAAACTTCCTTGGGATAATTTTCACATAAAAATATCATCCACTTAAATCAAAAATTCCACAAAAAGCAGCTATTCCACCAAGTCCGTATCATTTTCCTCTCTCCAGGTCTGCACCCTTCTTTCTCCACACTTCCCACACCCTCGCCATCCTGCTACTCCTTACACCATCAGGTTTAGACACAATACTGACAGACAAGAAGAGAAAAAAAATCCCTTATTTTCAAAAGATCTTTAAATTCTCTGATGCTGCAAGATTTTAAAAATTGTAATGTACGAGATCATGGGTTGTACTGTTCGCCAAAACGCATGCTGAAATCCTTGTCCCTGGTACCTTGGGACATGAAGCTGTTGGGGTGGAGTCATGGCAACATCAGCTGTATGCGTACTCAACAGTGTGGACCCTTAATTCAATGCCATATGCCTGAGTAAAAAGGGAACTCACACACAGACACAGAGGGAAGATGACCAGTGGGTGTGTACGCTAGCCAAGGACCATCTGGGTCTATCCGAAGCTGGAGAAAAAAAGAGCTTAAAGCAAGGAGCACAGCAGCCCAGATGTGGTCTCAGGCATCTGGATCCCCAGACACCCTGTTGGCCCAGCTTTGCCCTCAGAAAGCAGCAGTGCTTCAGCTTGGGGCTCTGTCCATCCACCACCTGAGGAGTCTCAAGAGAAGGTGCTGAAGTGGACAATGTAAATCAAGACATTTATTTTAGTTACTGTTTGTGTGCAACATGAGCACGGGGACACGCATGCCACAGGGTATGAACGGAGGTCAGAGGACAACTTTTTGTTTGTTTTTAAGACAGGGTTTCTCTGTGTACAGTCCTGGTTGTCCTGGAACTCTTTGTAGACCAGGCTGGCCTCGAACTCACAGAGATTGGCTGCCTCTGCTCCCGAGTGCTGGGATTAAGGGTGTGTGCCACCACGACTGGGCCCGAGGACAACCTTAGGTGCCAGTCCTCTCCTTCCACTTGTTGGACAGAATCTCTCCTGCTGTTCTTGCAGCTCTGTGTATTCCAGGCTGGCTGACCTGAGAGCCTCTGAGCAATTCTCCTGTCTCCACTCCATTCTCACTATAGGAATGCCGACATCATATGGTAGCAACCACATCTAGTTGTTTTTGTGAGTCCCTGGGATCAAACCCAGGTTGTCACACTTGTGCACAAGTACATTTATCTGCAGAGATATCTCACCAGCCTAATCAAAACATTAAATTTTTATTAGAGTTATCCATTTTATTGTATGTGTGAGTGTTTTGCATGTATATATGTATGTGCACCATGTGCTTGTCTTATGCCTGTATCAGAAGATGGTATCATATACTCTGGAACTGGAGCTATGGATGGTTCTAAACCACCATGTGGGTTCTGGGGAATCGAACCCAAAGGTCTTCTGCAAAACCAATAAAATGCTGTTAACTTCTGAGCCATTTCTCCAGCTTCCCAAAAAAGATATTTAAAAACAATCAAAACAGGGGCTGAGAATGTGGTTTAGGTGGCAGAGTACTCATCTAGCATACTAAATGCTAGCATGCTAAAACACTAAATTCAATTCTTTTTTTTTTTTTGGTTTTTTTTTTTTGGAGACAGGGTTTCTCTGTGTAGCTTTGCGCCTTTCCTGGGACTCACTTGGTAGCCCAGGCTGTAAATTCGATTCTTAATACTGCATAAAACTGGGGTGCATGCCTGGAATCCCAGCACTGAGAAGGTAGAAGCAGGAAGATCAGAAGTCCAAGGTCATCTCAGTTATATGCTGAGTTTAAAGCCAGCCTGGGCTACATGAGACCCTGTCTCAACAAACCAAAAAAAAAAAAAAAAAAAAGTATTTGGGACCCATGGAGCCCCCAAGTCAAGTTGTTCTGGTTTTGGTGACTATTTTATGTAACCAACAGACAGGTCTTTTCCTCTCAATTACTTCTCTGACAATGTTCTTGCAATCACATGGATAGGCTGGAATACAAACTCTCCAGCATGAACCTCTCATGTCTTCCTTTCCTTCTAATGTTTCTAGCTTTGAGAAGAACACTTCCCGAGTCCGAGGAGTACTTGACCCCACTCTTCCAAAAAGAGGTGTGAAGAGCCTGGAGAAGCTGGGCCAACTCTGTGCAGACCACAGGTTTTTAGAGGGCACTCATGGCTGCTTGACTATCTTTCCAGAACTAAACGCTCTGGCCCTTCAAAATCTTCAGTGGAACCCTAAAAACACGGCAGGACTACTAAGAATGTGGGGACTGGGCCCAGGGCTCAACTCCATGTGCGCCGCTCCCCTCCCCCCCAAACCTCCCCTTGCCTCTCCAAACCTCTCTTGCAAAGTCTGCAACCGTAGATTCTCCCCCAGGCCCTAGTGACTGAACCTAGGGACTCTACATGCTAAGCAAGGGCTCTACCCCGAGTTACGTCCCTAACCTTTTCACTTTTGATTTTGAGATAACAGGATCTCATTAAATTGCCCAGGCTAGCCTTAAACTTCCTGCTTCAGTCTTCCTAGTAGCTGGGATTACAGGTCTGCACCACTAAGCTAGACCCTTCCATCTCTTTAAATCTTTATTAAGCTTAAGTCAGTCCCTGGCACAAACAATCACTTAGGTTCAATAAATGAGATAAGAAATGTGACCCAGGACCTACTAAAGGGAAATTATACACTCTCAAATCCAGAGAGAAAGACAGATCACTCCCAACACACAGACAGGCAGCTCCAGAGCAGCAGTAAGGGCGACAGGAGAGATGCAGCTTAGCTAGGTTTAAACACAAGTGGAGCCAGGCAGCAGTTGCGCATGCCTTTAATCCCAGCACTCGGGAGACAGAGGCAGGCGGATCTCTGTGAGTTCGAGGCCAGCCTGGTCTACAGAGTGAGATCCACGACAGGCACCAAAACTACACAGAGAAACCCTGTCTCGAAAAACCAAAAAAAAACAGAAGTGGGTCATCTCTTCAAGATCTATAAAGTATAAATAGTATGGCCTAAAAGGCGAGCATGTTTTGTAAAATGTCAGTTTAAGTTAATAAGCCATGGTGTTGACAACAACAAAATATCCTATTTTACGGCATAAGGAAAGTCTGTTAATGCAAACTATCTAAACATTGTTTTAAAATAAAATGTAAGAGGGGTTGCCTGGCATAAAGGGGGGAGGCAGTCCTTAGCAAATGACCAGTGCAAAAATTCTGTACCTTGATGGTGGTGACAGTAGTTACACCTACGCACACGTTACAATTCATAGAGCTGCACCTGTCCAGAAATCGACTTTACTATATGATGTATGAAAAAACTGATTTGATGTATGTGCATGGGGGTATGTGTGGCTAAAAACTACGTTTGTTTACTTTGCTACCTGTAAAGGGAATCATATGATGTGTCTTCTCTGGTATCTTCCTTGGCTTACTGAAGATTATGTCAACATGCAGTTCCATTTCCTTCTGCATGTCCCTACTGATTTACATATATGTGCATGAACATACAACCACAGCTATTATAGCATGGTAAAAAGTCAGTCAAACACTACCCAACGATTTAATAGAATAACTATAGAAATTAGGGCTACAATAAAATAATAATAATGAGGATAAACCTGAGGTCTTTTAAAGCATCATTTAGAAATCACCAATACAACGATGTGGTCCAGATTCCGACAAGTTGCACTGGCAGCTGCTTACCTGGAAGAGTTCTTTAAACGAGGGGTGGACCTCAGGATTGGGCACAAAGGGGAGGGCGTAGAAGGGAAGAAACTCTGTGGTCTGGCTCAGGGCAGCCCCTTTGGCTTCCAGGTAGGTTTTGAAATAAGAAATCCTCTCATCTAGCTCCTGTTTGTCCTAGAAGAAGGAGAACACATGTTCAGGTCTTTGGCTCAGCACTCAGTCCTCCTGCTCACCCTGTCCACTCTGCGGGCTCCCTAAATTCCAGCCATGTCACTAGCATTGCCGCATCCAGCCTGGCAAGGCACATTGCTCCAGTGTCTAACGTCACATTACATAGGAATGCCAGAGGACCAATGTGTAGTTCACATGTTCCTTTATATCACCAGCACCATCTTTTCATTTATTACAAAGCTTCATGAACACCATTTTCAGTGTCAGAACCAATGTCACCTTGTCTATCATAATCTACTTGACTAATTCTCCATTTTAGAGAATTAGTGAGATGTACCCATCATTGCTTCCACCTTCCAGACATATAAACATTTGTATGCATCCCCATGTTGCCCTCAGAGAGGTTTCTAAAGAGAATGACACGTCTTTGTAGTTTCCTGAAACAGAAGGGCTCACCTTCTCTTCATGAAGCTAAGGATCGACCACATCCACATCACTGTTCCATGTACAACCCAACTCAAGGGACCCCTCCATCACTGTTCTATGCACAACCCAACTCAAGGGACCCCTCCATCACTGTTCTATGCACAACCCAACTCAAGGGACCCCTCCATCACTGTTCCATGTACAACCTAACTCAAGGGACCCCTTCATCACTATTCCATGTACAACCCAACTCAAGGGACCCCTCCATCACTGTTCCATGCACAACCCAACTCAAGGGACCCCTCCATCACTGTCCTATGTACAACTCAACTCAAGGGACCCCTCCATCACTGTTCTATGTACAACCCAACTCAAGGGACCCCTCCATCACTGTTCTATGTACAACCCAACTCAAGGGACCCCTCCATCACTGTTCCATGTACAACCCAACTCAAGGGACCCCTCCATCACTGTTCCATGCACAACCCAACTCAAGGGACCCCTCCATCACTGTCCTATGTACAACTCAACTCAAGGGACCCCTCCATCACTGTTCTATGTACAACCTAACTCAAGGGACCCCTCCATCACTGTTCTATGTACAACCCAACTCAAGGGACCCCTCCATCACTGTTCCATGCACAACCCAACTCAAGGAACCCCTCCATCACTGTTCTATATACAACCCAACACAAGGGACCCCTCCGTCACTGTTCTATATACAACCCAACACAAGGGACCCCTTCATCACTGTTCTATGTACAACCCAACTCAAGGGACCCCTCCATCACTGCTCTATGTACAACCCAACTCAAGGGACCCCTCCATCACTGTTCTATGCACAACCCAACTCAAGGGACCCCTCCACCACTGTTCCATGCACAACCCAACTCAAGGAACCCCTCCATCACTGTTCTATGTACAACCCAACTCAAGGGACCCCTCTATCACTGTTCCATGCACAACCCAACTCAAGGGACCCCTCCATCACTGTTCCATGCACAACCCAACTCAAGGGACCCCTCCATCACTGTTCTATATACAACCCAACTCAAGGGACCCCTCCATCACTGTTCTATGTACAACCCAACTCAAGGGACCCCTCCATCACTGTTCCATGCACAACCCAACTCAAAGACTCTCCTCTCTGGCTTCAGGGTGGACACTTGAGGCTTTAGAACTAGTGTTTTTCTCCTCCACCACACAGACCCCGCCTTCTTCTTCTTCCTATGAACACACCTCACTCAACCTAGGCCATGAGGTCCTCTTCTGAGCACTGGACTTAGAAAATAGATAACGCTGACTTTCATATTCCATCAAAATAGGAAAATGTTTAAACAGAAATAAGGTGGAACAAAACAAACAATAACAAGCAACAAAGAGAGTCTGCCCCTCCCCACACGGGTCACGTTAGAGGAACAGCCTTCCAAGAACGGCTACTTGGTGGCAGTGTGAAGTCACTCCCTCAGCACTGCACCCTCCACTGGAGTCCATGACACTCCAGTGAGTTCCCACAGGAACTCAGGTCAGTGTTACTATGAGTGACCAAACGGCAGCTCTCTGTCCTTTGCTGTTTTGTCTGTAATTGAAGGCTCGTCTACCACAGGGGCTTGGCACGCCAGCCCCCTGGGCTCCTTTCCACATCTCCAGCCATCTAGGAAAAGGAAGCAGAAGCTAAATTCAGGCAGTCCCTGCACCTTCAACACTATTCTCCACGACTTGCATTTAACTATGTGGTCTGTGCCTTTTCCTAGATCCACCAAGTTACCAAACAGAGCAGACCTGCTTTGAAGAGTCTCCAAGAACCTGAGGTGTTTAGGAAAACAATTTTAACTTTCATCACAGAAATTACAAAATCTGCATATAAATTAGAAAATAAACTTCTGAGAATGAAGCCAGAAATCATTTATCAGGACATACGACGCAACGTGATAAAATGGTCACAAAACTAAATCAATGCTTCCTTGAAATCCCTGATGGCCGGTTAGCTAACTCAGACTGACCCAAACCCCAAATCAGCCTACCGGCCTGCCTCCAGAGTACTTCAGAAGATAGATGGCAAAATGGATGTGAAGGTAGAACTCCAGCTTCTGGGCCAGGGAGTCAGTATCTCTGATGGAGCTGGGAACGTGTCCCTCCCACAAATCGAAGAACAACTTCTGGTCTCCACTGTCAAACGCTGCCACCAAATCCTTCTGTGGAGAAGACATAACAAGAATCCTGGATGATGCTCATTCTCCCAACACCCCAAACTCTCACCACCTACCTAATGCTAGATACCTACACACTCCGACCCAGATACTCCTTTGGCGACAAGCCCTTGGCCACTCAGTTTTTCAGCCTTTGCAATCCGCAAGCTGGACTCCATGAAATGTTAAGGCCTTCAAAACAGAGCTGAGACCAGAGGACTTGTGGGCATGTGAGTGCACTGAAGTCTCCCTAGGAGGACTACAAAAATTCCAAGGTGGAGAACAACTGCTTCAGAATGCTGCCTTACCCTGAGCTACTACCACCCATTCAAGACAACCCATAACTTCTTTCCTGGTTTCTTTTTGTTTTTCGAGACAGGGTGTCTCTGTGTAGCCCTGGCTGTCCTGGATCTCGCTCTGTAGACCAGGCTGGCCTCGAACTCAGAGATCTGCCTGCCTCTGCCTCCCGAGTGCTGAGATTAAAGGCGTGTGTCACCACAGCCTGGCTGAAACCCAGAACTTTTTTAAGTAAGCCCAATAAAGCTTTCTGTCTCCTCCCAACAGGCAGCCTGTCAGCCACTGTGGATGGAGGCTGCCAGAACACAGCACAGGCAGCCATGCACAGCCCCCCAGTAGTTGGGGGGACCTGGCTCTCTCGTGAAAGAAGACTGCAATGTGCTGTGGGATGGCCTGTATGTCAAGTGTGTTGCTGATTGGTCAATAAATAAATCATTGATTGACCAGTGGCCAGGCAGGAAGTATAGGTGGGACAAGGAGGAGAATAAAGCTGGGAAGTGGAAGGCTGAGTCAGAGACACCGCCAGCCGCCACGATGACAAACAGCATGTGAAGATGCCGGTAAGCCACGAGCCATGTGGCAAGGTATAGATTTATAGAAATGGATTAATTTAAGCTGTAAGAACAGTTAGCAAGAAGTCTGCCACGGCCACACAGTTTGCAACCAATATAAGTCTCTGTGTTCACTTGGTTGGGTCTGAGCGGCTGTGGGACTGGCAGGTGAGAGAGATTTGTCCTGACTGTGGGCCAGGCAGGAAAACTCCAGCTACAGCAACGGTGAAGTGACTGCCCAGGGACGTGCTGCTGGGCTGGCTCAGCCCACACTGTCCTCCTCTGAGAGTCCCTGCAACCCTGCCAGCCACTCTGGGGAGCCTGAGAGTTCCATGATTGTGGACGAGATGAGTGCAGACTCACCACCAATCACACTGCTGCTGGAACTGGGCCTAAAAATGGCAGCTTAAGGCCACCAACCATTAGTAGATTTTGCTTAACCACTATTCCAGAGACTTTTGTTGTTTGAGTTCCTAAAAAAATATTTTAATTACATCTATTTAGAGAAAGTGTGTGTGTGTGTGTGTGTGTGTGTGTGTGTGTGTGTGTGTGTGTTATTGGCACACGTGCTACAGTGTATACATGAAGGTCAAAAGACAACTTTTGGGAGTTGGCTCTCCCACCACATGGTCCTAGCAATCAAACTCAGGTCCTCAGGGTTGGGAGCAAGTGTGTTAACCACTAAGCCATCTTTCTAGCCCAGTTTTTGCTGGATTCCCTCATCTTGACTTCCTGCCTCCCAAGTGCGCAACCACACTCCTGTTTTGCCCCAACGGCTTTAGTTTGGGAAATCCATTAGTGGGGCACTATGATAGAGTGGCCTATGTTGTAATATAATAATATACAGTATTATCTAATAGCTATTGACTGGATAACCAAAAAATAAAGATAAATAAATATTAAATACACACACACACACACACACACACACACACACACACACACACACACACCAGAAAAGAACAAGTATTAGCAAAGATGGATGAAACTGGAACCTTCTACATTGTTGGAGGGAATACAGATTTATTTTATGTGTGTGGGTGTTTTGCCAACATGTATATCTGTGCACCACATGCTTGCCTGATACCTGCAGAAGCCAAAAGAGGATGTCAGATCCCTTGGAACTAGAGTTACAGATGGTTATGAGCCACCATGTGGGTGCTGGGAATTAAACCTGGGTCCTCTGGAAGAAGAGCCAGTGCTCTTAACTGCTGAGTCCCCTCTGTGTGTTTTTGATGGCAACCATCCTAACGTGTTTAACATATAATATCTTGTGGTTCTTAGTGCATTTCTCTGATAGCTTTGGGTCTATTTCTACCTAACTTTAAAGAACTTGCAATTTTGGACTGTCACAAGCATCTTCCCAGAGCTGAAGACAAGGCAGGTCTTACCTGGATCATCAGGGACGTGGAGTCCTTCTTCAATGACCCACTTGCAGTTTTACACAGTGGCTTTCCTTTGACTTTGCATTCTTTTGAAAATGTCTTCAGGGTTTCTTCAAATTCAGCAAAATCTAAATACTGGGACAGAGAACATAATTCAGGAACAAAAACAAAACAAAACAAAACAAATTCCGAATACTCCAACGGTCAAATGCCCTGAACACGCAGACATATAAAAGGCCAACAGGAATATGCTCAAAACCACACCCATATGAATATCTACTATCAAAAAGACGAGACCTAGGAATGTCTTGCAGAGGACCCAAGTTTAATTCCTAGCACCAACAACAGGAGGCTCACAACTTCCTGTGTGACTCCAGCTCCAGAGGATCCAACGCCCTCTTCTGACCTCCATGGGCACCTGCACTCAAATGCATATACATGCACACAAACACATAAATCATGAAATAAGTCTTCAAAAAGATAAGCGCTAACAGAAACTAGAGGAACTGTTAGTGACAATGGAGACCAACACAGCTATAATGGAAAATAAATGGAGGTGCCTCAAAAAACAAACTAGGAAGAAGAGTAATAAGAATTTATTACATACACGTATGCAACTGTCAAATAACAAATCATTCAACAAAAAATCGGAACAACCTTGTGATCCAGCAATCCCATTTCTGGGTATAGATAGAAAGAAAATAAAACCCATTTTTAAGAGTGCTATCTGCACATGAGTATTTCTACAATATTATTCAAGATAGCCAAGACACGGATGAACCTAAATATCCATCAATAGTAGGTAAGAAAATACTAAAATAAAGTATTACAGCCTTAGGAAATCCTGTCAACACGAATGGCATTGGGGACATACATTACAGGAAACAGGCCAGGCACAAAAAGGTAACTATTGCAATTACATGTGCAATCTAAACAGTCATGCTTCTAGAAGTGGATAGCACAATGGCAGTTGCCAGGGGCTTAGACAATAGTTTAGTCAAAGGATATATTTTAGTTACACAAAATGAGTAAGGCCTGTGAGCCAATACTCAACACGGTGACTGGGAAGCACAAGCACATTGGGATTTGCTAGCAGAGTTGATTTTAAGTGTTTTGTTTTGTTATTTTTTTAGACAGGATTTCTCTGTGTAGCTCTAGCTGTCCTGGAACTCGCTCTGTAGACCAGGCTGGCCTCGAATTCACAGAGATCCGCCTGCCTCCACCTTCCAAGTGCTGGGATTAAAGGCATGCACCACCACCGCCTGGCTGCTTTTTGTGTTAAGTGTTCTTAACACACAATTAGTGGAAGAAGAGGAGGAAGGAAGGAAGAGGGTAAGAGGAAACACAAGACGGGTGTACTTAATTAGCTTAATGAGGTGATCACCTCAGTACTTCAATCCACACATACGTTGAAACATCAGGCCATAAACGTACATCTTTTTTGTCAATTACTTATGGAAAATAGGTGCCCACGGATTTCAGATAAAAGTGTCAAATCTTCTGGGGCTGGAACTACAGGTGGTTATGAGCCATCTACATGGGTTCTGGGAACTGAATCTGGGTCTTCTGCATGAGCAATATGTGTTCCTAACCACTCTCCATCTCCATCATTTTTATTATTAATAGAAACTGAAGTGATGCAGTCTGAAAAAAGCAAAGTGATTGGATGGCTCTTGGTTTACTAGGATCGATTTGGAATAGAATTAAAAATAATGCTTTGCTAACAGGAGAATAAAGCATTAAAAATGGGAAATGTTAGCCGGGCGGTGGTGGCACATGCCTTTAATCCCAGCACTCAGGAGACAGAGCCAGGTGGATCTCTGTGAATTCGAGGCCAGCCTGGTCTACAGAGCGAGTTCCAGGACAGGCACCAAAGCTACACAGAGAAATCCCGTCTCAAAAAAAAAAAACAAAAAAAAAACAAAACAAAAAGGGAAATGTTAGCAGTGAGCTTCTTGCAGAGTGCTCCCACTCTTGAGAGCAATGCTCTGATACTGTTCTTCACCCATCATTTCAGCTGGCATCAGTCACATCATGTTCCACCTTTTCTAAAATGTGGCTGGGTCCCCTGGTCCTGTCCACAGTCGTTATGGCACCAGCTATGGCATTTTATTCACCAACTGCACAATGAACAACTTTGCCTACCCAAAGTGGCCACCCACCTCCCTCCAGTGTCTCCTGAAGTCTGTCAGTTTACTCACAATGAACAGCTCCAAACCTCAGAGGTCTGCCAGATTCCTACACGCCCAAGCTTTCAGTGTAGCAAACTAAATGGCCGAAAGTCAAAGGAGGGTATTCCAGGTCTATAGCACATGCCTGTGACCCCTGCACTGGGAGGGCAGAAGCAGGAGGATAAGGATTTTAAGGTCATCTTTGGCTACACATCAAGTTCACGGTCATCCTAGGCCACATGAGACCCAGTCAGACACAACACGATCACACTCAAGAGTGAGTGAGTAAAGCGGAAAATCATGTAATGATAAAAAACAAAACTACAAACTAGGAAGAATTTGTTGCAGCTTACTATTTATTTGTATATTCATTTACTCATTTAATTTGTTTTGATAACAGGTTCTCTGTATAAAGCCCACACTGACCTGCTAAAGCCTTTCAATTACCTGGATTACATGTGTAAACTTGCTACCTTTTAAGGATTTATTTATTTTTATATCATGTGCACAAGTAGCTTGTCTGAATGTTTATCTGTACACCACATGTATGCAGTACCCACAATGCCAGACAACATCAAATCCTATGAAACTGGAATTAGAGACGGCTGTTAGCCACATGTGGGTGCTGGGAACCAAACCTGGGTCCTCTGGAAGAGCAGTCAATGCTTTTAACCACCAAGCCATTTTTGCTACATTTTAATTTTGTTTTTAAAGATTTATTCTTTTTATTTTTATGTGTATGGGTATTTTTGTCTATACGTATGTCTGTGCACCACATCCACGCCTGGTATCCACAGAAGCCAGAAGAGGGTGTTGGATCCCCTGAAACTAGAATTACTAATGGTTTTAAGTCACCGTGTGGGTGCTGAGAATCAAACCTGGGTCCTCTCAAAAAGCAGCCAGTGATCTCTCTCTCTCTCTCTCTCTCTCTCTTTTTTTTTTTTTTTTTTTGGTTTTTTGAGACAGGGTTTCTCTGTGTAGCTTTGGTGCCTGTCCTGGAACTCACTCTGTAGCCTAGGCTGGCCTCAAACTCACAGAGATCCACCTGGCTCTGCCTTCCAAGGGCTGAGATTAAAGGTGTGCGCCACCACTGCCTGCCTGCAGCCAGTGATCTTAACCTCTGAGCCAGCTCTCTGTTCCTACTACATTCTAAAATACGTGTTTTGGGGATCTGAGTTCCAATCCCAGTACCCACAGAAGGTGGCTCACAAATGCCTGCAACTCCAGCTCCAAGGGATCCAATGCCCCACTCCGGCCTCCATTGGCAGTCACACACACAATGCAAACAGCCATACAGACATAAACATACAAATAGTCTTTTTAAAAAATGCTTTTCTATGACTTGTGTTTCATATAATTACCTCTTTCACCAGTCCAAGTAATTCAGATTCATGGGCCAGAATATCCCCCATAGTGAACTGTTACTGGCAATTCTCACGGCAGAAATCTCTATAAGACAAAAACATTAACAAAGGTTAATTTCAACCACCTGAGAAATCGCTAATGGGTGGCTGTGGTGGGCAGAAGACAGGGCCCCAAAGACAGGCGCATAGTAATCCCCAGAACCTGTGACTATAGGACACCAGGAGTCACATGACTAGGGGGATTTAAAAATGCAGGTGGCACTGATATAACTAATCAGCTGTCCTTCAGTCACAGAGATAAGCCTGGATTACCAGCTCACCCAAGAGAGTCACAGAGGAAAAGGAGGCATGAAGGCCAGTGTCAGAGTGATAAGATGCAGAAAGATGGACCTGTCACTGCAGGCTTTGAAGACAGAGGAACTGGGAGGCAAGGCACACTGTCCTCTAGCTTGTCATGAAAGAAACAAGCTGCCAAGACCTGAATTTGGCACATGCATCTGAGTCCCCTTAGTAGAGGGCCAATCAAGCACTCCTGTGGCTATGCACCGGAAATGTTCACTGCAGGCTTCTAACCTCCAGAACTTCAGAACACTAAGCCTGTACCAGTTCAAGTCACCGAGTTCATGGGGTTCCTCACAGCAGAAGTAGAAAACATGAGAGCTAAGCTGTCGTTCTACTGGTAGAGTTCTTGACAAGAAGGCATTCAGCCCTCTAGCACCTCATGAACTGCCAGTGGTGGCACACATCTGTAATCCTAGCACTTGGAAGAGAACGGGTGATACACACTCCTGTAATCCCAGCATGTGGGAGGTGTTCCTAGGATCCTATAGAAGAAGGCAGACTTCTTAGGCAGAGCTCTCTAAGTCCTATGTAGCTCTCCATTGATCTGCTGACTTGAACCACACAGGCCATCCAGCAGTTCCAGCATACATGGAAATTCAATGACGCCCACAATATATCCTACCCTCGAGGACCTGCATGTACACAATGCCGGCTGCTTGGATGCTCTTCCTGCAAACATCTACATCTTGTTTGGTCTCCACTTAATGGGGCCCACCCAGAGAGGCTTGCCAAACCACCCATCTAGCCCATCACTCCCAAGTGCTGCGGCTTCCCAGAAGCACTCTCCCCTGGCTGACTTCAATATCCTGTCATTGATGCATCTGCAACAGAATCCCCTTCCATAAATCAAGGCAAGTATTGTGTGTGGCACTACACCTTTGATGTCCATTAGACAGCCAGGCCCTGACATGTCTGGAGCTGGATGAAAAGAGACTCAGGGAGAGAATGAAAACTCATTAGAAACAGGGGCCGGGTGGTGGTGGCGAATGCCTTTAATCCCAGCACTCGGGAGGCAGAGCCAGGCGGATCTCTGTGAGTTCGAGGCCAGCCTGGTCTACAGAGCGAGATCCAGGAAAGGCGCAAAGCTACACAGAGAAATCCTGTCTTGAAAAAAACCAAAAAAAAAAAAAAAAAAAGAAAGAAAGAAAGAAACAGGGTAACGATTTGAAGACAAGGGAAGGTAGGAACCACACTGATTAACGCAACGTGACAGGGTGGCACACCTTTAATCCCAGCACTCAGGAGGCAGGGGCAGGTGGATCTCTGTGAGTTCAAGACCAGCCTGATCTACAGAGTGAGTTCCAGGACAGCCAGGGCTACACAGAGAAACCCTGTCTCAAAAAAAAAAAAAAAAAAAAAAAATGGGGGAGGGGAGAGACGTGTCACATTCCAGTGATTTGGAAGACAGAAGACAGTGGTCTGGGTGGGAGAGAAGCTTAGCATCACTACACTTTGGGGCGTGACGTGGTGACAAGAAGCTTACTACCACTGAGTGCATGGACGAAGAGGATGGAGGAAAGCATGCTGGAAATAAGAATACGGAAAGTGTGCAGGTCAAGATGTTGAAATCTCCGAGGTAAGTACAGAGGTAAGGAGGGAAATGTCTGTAAGGAAACAGGCCGTCAGGGGCTGGAGCACTGGCTGCTCCTCCAGAGGACCTGGGTTCAATGCCCAGCACCCACATGACAGGCCACAACTGTCTGTACCTCCAGTTTCAAGGGAATCCATGGCAACAGGCATGCACGTAGTGCACATATCTATGCATGCAAGCCAAATACTCATACACATAACATAAATAAATCTTTAAAAAAAAGAAAGAAAGCAGGCAGGCTGAAAGCTCCATGTGGTGACACAGGCACACCTTTAATCCCAGCACTCAGGAGGCAGAGGCAGCTGGATCTCTTTTTGAGGCCAGCGTGGGCTACAAAGTGAGTTCCAGGACAACCAGAGCTATACAGAGAAACCCTGTCTTGAAAAAAACCAAATAAATAAATTTAATTAAGTTAAAAAGCAGGCTGAGCAATCCATAGGGAGCAAGGTAATAAGCAGCACTCCTTCATGGCCTCAGTACTGGTTCACGCCTCCAGGTTCAGCCTTGAGTTTCTGCCCTGACTCCCTTTGACGAACAGGGACGTGGAATTGTAAGCAAAACGAACCCTCTCCTCCCCATGTTGCTTCTGGCCATGCTGTTTCATCACAGCAATAGAAACTCTAACTAGACAGTGCCACACTGAGCAAATTCACATCCACCTCAGAAAAGCGACAAAGCTAGAATTAAATCTATGCCGATACTGCAGGAGAATATGCAGGAGTTGGTTCTCTCCTTCCAACACGTGGGTCCTGGGGTTCCGACTCTGGTCTCCAGGCTTGGTCAGCAAATGCACACCTCTTGCCAGTTCAAGGTCACCCGTTTGAGAACCCTCTCTGTTGGATGGATGTCCCGTCTCCTTAGCTCGGTTAATTTAGGCCAGACAACCTCTGGGCTAAGGATCTACTTTGTGGAGAAAGGAGGGGGCTGTTTATCATGTTTTGGCATGCGATGACGACTTCTGCATTCCCACCTGCGAGAGATTTAGGCCTACAGCTGGCTGAATGCGAAGATGAATTTGTACTGCAAATTACCATGCTTCCACTTAGACTCAGTGAAGTCTGAGCTTGACCTGGGTGCTGGGAGGGAAAACTACTCGTGAAAACTATGGGGAGAGAGGGACCTAAACGCCCCAGACCATGGGATCGCGCTGCCAATGCTCAGCTAGACGAGCTGGGGCCACCCCAAGTTCGCCTCACCGCAGCAGAGCGAGGGGTTCCTGGGGAAGCAATGGCCCTGGCCATGTAGGAGCCAGGACTGACGAGGCTAGCCACCCACGCGGGGTGCCCAGGCCTGCGCCACAGGGCCCGGCCGCACCGAGGGCCGCGCTTACCAGCTGCAGGGCTGCGCTCTCTCCTCCGGACCGCCAGCTCTCCCGCCGTCACCCCGGCAACCGCCACCGCGGGGTCACGTGAGGGGACGCGGCCAATCGCACAGGGCGAAGCCGGCGCGGAGCATCCTGGGAAGGAGAGTGGGCCGCCGCCGAAGCGAGTGTTTGCGGTTGCGTAGCGTGCCCCGGTCTTTAGCAAGGTCGGCCTGTTTAAAATCCGAGCACCACATTTCCACCTACGTCAGACCTTCCCAGAGATTATTGGAGTCACTTTTGTCTTTTTCGGGTGCGTTTAGGTTTGTAAACAAACAAAAAACGGAGACTGGCGAGATGCCTTAGAGGCTAAAGGCGCTTTCCTCCAAACCCAACGACAGAAGTTCGACCCCCAGGACCTACCTGGGGAACACGAGCGTGCTTTTAACAGTACTTAAGCTTCTGCTCAGCCCACTGTCCTTAGTGTATTCAGATCTACTCTTCTTACTCTGGTCCAAACTCAGTGCTGAAGGCAAGAAAAAAACTCGCCTTTAAAGAAGCCCTAGGGTGGTCGGAGGCCCCCATCTCCTGGGCTCCGCTCTGTCAATACTTTGATGAGTTAGGGTGCCTTTCAAGCAAGGGTATATTATATAGGAAGAGAGTACTATGTCCTATCCAGGTAATATGGCTTGAAAATAATTTTCCCGGGATGTGTTCTCAGTAAACAATTATTGTCAGTATAACTGTGTACCAGGGTTACCAAGTAAAATATAGGGCAGCCAATTATCTTTAAATTTCAGATAACTATCAGAAATATACCCGCAATATTGCCACATTCTAGTGTACATGTATGGTGCTATATTTTGTATTTTTATTTGCTGAATACCTAACCATATATGTGTCCAGCATCCTGCTGAGCTAGTCACATAGGTTCCTTTTTTTTTTTTTTTTCACACCTTGATTGACTCTCATGTCCATGGGATGGATAATGGGCTCAAGCTCACACTGTTGTGCTTTACTAGAATTCGACGCATCTGCAAAACAGCCACAGTTAACACACTACCCTCTTGTTTTCCAAAATCCCTCGTCCTTTGTCTTCTGGGAAGGACCCAGATAAAACTGTCCACTCTTCCTCATGAATCCCATGCAACTCAAATCCCAAACAGCTTGCAGTTGACTGATCCCTATGTTTACCCATGACAACAACAAACACTGACCTTTCAACTTCCCACTGTCTTCTAGTTGATTAGCTGAAGTTAGAAACTGTACTCACTCCCTGAAACTAGTCAGAAATAAACGTTTCTGGGTCTTCTGCTGAGGGTTAACTATAAACCATAAACTACCCTAACCATAAATCATCCTATCCCTCCATGCAAGTGTTAGATGGAGCCCCTGCTCTCCCTATTGCAAAAACCTGAATAAAATCCATCTTCTTAACTGTCCAGGTTTTGTCTTTGGAAAAATGAATTACATGAGGTAGAGCCCTCGGGGGCTTGGCAGTTAAGAGCACTGGCTGATCTTTCAGAAGACCAGTTCGATTCCCAGCACCTACATGGCAGTTTACAACCATCTGTAACTATAGTTCTGGGGTCTCTTAACACCCTCTTCTAGCCTCCAAGGGCACTGCATGTACATGGTACATAAACATACATGCAAGTTGAATAAGCATACATGTGAAAAATAAAATTCAGGGCTAGAGAGATGGCTCAGCCATTAAAAGCTTCCAGAGGACCCACTCATACCTACTTGGCTCACAAGCATCTGTAATTCCAATTATTGGATGCTTATGTATTTATTTTTTTATTTTGGACTCCACAGGCACTGCACATGTGGGGCGCACAAACAAGACACACATAAATAAAAATAAATGCATAAAATACGAATAAATGCATTTTAAATTACAAAAGATATGTCTACAAAGGTGTGTGGGAGGGGATGCCTCAGAATTCACAGAACTGGAGAGAGCCAACCTAATCCAGGCAACTGTGCCTCTGAGCTCTGCTCTGGGGAGCAGAAAGATGGCGCAGCCGGAAACTGCCTGCTGTATAAGCGTGAAGATCTGAGTTCAGCTGTCCAGCACCCACAGAAGAGGTGGGTGTGCTGGTGTGCCTCTGTAATCCCAGTGCCAGAGTCACTGGGGGGCAGGGACAGATGGGTCCCTGGAGTTCACTGACCAGCCAGCCTACCCAAATTGACGAGATCCAGGTTCAGTGAGAGACCCTGTCTCAATAAATAAATAAATAAATAAATAAACAAATAAACAAACAAATAAATAAATAAATAAATAAATAAGTAAATAAATAAGTAAATAAAATGAAGAATGACAAAAGGAAGGTTTTTTTTATTCTATTTATGAATACAGAGATCTACCTGCATGTATGCTTACATACCAGAGGAGGGCACCAAATCCCATTACAGATGGTTTTGAGCCATCATGTGGTTGCTGGGAATTGAACTCAGAACCTCTAGAAGAACAGCCGGTTCTCTTAACCACTGAGGCATCTCTCCAGCTCCCTCAAGAGGGTATTTTTACATTCACCTTTGGCCTCCACATTCACTTGAAAGCACATGCACAGACCTGCACACACATGTACATAGACCACACACATACACAAGCGTAAACGCATACATGGAACCCTCCAGAGTTTTTTCACTTCTGGTGCGTTTGCCTGACTGCTGGGATTGTACTGTGTCAAGCACGTCTCTCCCATTTGGTAACTACGGATTCAGAGTAATTGACAACAACCATGTTGAGTTATAGCTGTCATGATCACTCTTGAGTAACCTGGTTGGTTTCCCACAAATAGTTTCTCAGCATACCATAAATAGCCAAATCCATGAGAGCGGTATGTAGGACTGGAGGACTGGACTCTGGTGCCAGGAATATGCCTGACTCTATGATATTAGCCTGAGATAAACCAGGTACATTCCAGCTTGAATGAAGTCACTTTTGTCCTGACTGCTGTAGAAAGCCCCAAGTTGTAAAGGTCGTTTGACCCAAATTGTAGAAATCTACCTGCAAGTCACACTTCTGTTGATAAATCTCCAGTAAGCTGAACTCTGTGCAACCTTGGATCAGTCTGCCGCATACTGTCACAGGGCACCTTGGGCCAGCTCTCAAACTCTGGGACTGAGCTGTTTGAGAATAATAGCATACTGAGCTCATCCCCTCCCTGACCACAGACATAAGCAGATGGTCCAGATGACTAAATTTACTCCATCCCTCTGGCTGCAGATTGGTTCAGAATGATCATGTGACCTGTTTGAGCAAGTCCAAACAGCCATCCTTTCCAGGGATTTTTTTCTACTGAAGTGTGATCACATCACTGTAAATGGCACCCAGGGAAGCCTACAGTCATGTTCTTCACCACGTAGAAAAGTCTGAGAAAATTAAACCATCACCCAGAAAGCTGCAGAGAAAGTGCTGGGTTCTGAAGAACCAGCCTGCCTCCATCTTAGGCTTAAAAGCCATTTTATAGTAAAGACACACTAGGTTCATTCCTGTTTATGATTAACCTCTGTTTCTCAAGGATGGGGCTATGCTCCACCTGTAACCTTAACCACAAATGGTTCTGTACTGCCTGTTCCAGGAATGGCAATCATGTCTGTGTTTCAGAAAGTTGTTTATAACCAACTTCCAACCCTACGTTTTTTTTTTAAAAGGTTATATGGCCACCTATGACTTACCTTGTTATGACTACCTGTTGTTATGACTACCTTATTGTGCCCACCTTACAACCATGTCTGTTTCAGGAGGGACTAACTTGTTACACTTATGTTCTGCTCATGTAACCCCACCTATTTTGCCTGCTAAATCCCCCATTTAGAAACACCTTACCCCTGAGCTACAAAAGCCTTGTCTTCCTCGCATCCAATGCTGATCTCTTGAACCCCACCTTAGGGAGAGGCAGCCCATGTACTTGAATTTTTAAAAAGCTTGCTTTAATTAATTGCCTGCTTTGATTAATTTGCCCATGATGATTTGGGTCGGTGGTCTTTCCCATCTCTGGGATTAATAGGTCCCCGGTCCCAGGCCCTGGGGTCCTGCAGCTCCTCCATCCATTCTGTGAGTCACACTTTCTCCAGCATCCTCTGATACACTGTTGTTTTCTCCTTAAATGGGTTCAAGTTGGGTTTCTATTGCAACCAAGGAGGCCTAGCTAGTAGAGGCATAATTTCTACATATGCCTTTCAAATGGGAAAAGAGACTAGCTTTGCTACGTGCACATGAAACCCATTATTTCACTTCTGACACTAGAAGTGTGGAGTCTTTCCTCTATACATCCAGTAATCTCTTGCAGACACAAACTGGGTGTGCAGTAATTCGGGTCTGATAGTAGCAACCTGGAGCTGCAGTCAGATCCCATTAAATAAGTCTACAAGAATGCCTCCACAGTTCAGATGCCAATAACACGGCTATTCTATTCTAACCAAATGACTCTAAATCAAGGTTCTTTGGGCCCCTCCTTGGGTTCTAGGAATCTGTTAGGATGACATATTAAATCAGGGAAATGTTTGCTGGTTCATTATAAAGAATATTGTAAAGGATACAGATAAATGGGTAGGTTATAAAGTGGAACACAGGGTAAGTAAAGATGAGGCCCCTTGAGAACCCTCTAAGCCTCTGCATGGTTCGGCAGTCAGAAGAGGGAATTCAGGGATTTTTATGGTGGCTGCCTTATGATTGACTGTGGAAACCTCCCAGCCTCTAATCACGGTTTTCTCGTTCTGGTGACCAGTCTCTAGCCAGGAGCCTGTAGAGGGTTACTTCACTGGAACATAGACACTCCTATTGCCTAGGAAAGTCCAAGGGATTAGGAGGATGTGTGTCAGGAAGAAGGGGAGGGTGTATGCTAGGACCAAATCTACTTTATTACTTACAATGTCATGTGAACTCAAAGGGGCTTCTGCAACGGAGGGCTCATTTTTAATTTTTAATTTTTTGAGATTTTATTTTATTTATTTATTTTGGTTTTTCGAGACAGGGTTTCTCTGTGTAGTTTTGCGCCTTTTCCTGGAACTCACTTGGTAGCCCAGGTTGGCCTCGAACTCACAGAGATCCGCCTGGCTCTGCCTCCCGAGTGCTGGGATTAAAGGCGTGCACCACCACTGCCTGGCTAGATTTTATTTTTTATTTATTATGTGCACAATGTTCTGCCTGCATGTCTGCCTGCACGTCAGAGGAGGCCCCCAGATCTCATTACAGATGGTTGTGAGCCACCATGTGGTTGCTGGGAATTGAACTCAGGACCTCTAGAAGAAAGCAGCCAGTGCTCTTAACCGCTGAGCCATCTCTCCAGCCCCTCATTTTTTATTTTTAAGATTTATTTTGATTCCTATTTATTTGTGTGTCTATGTGAATTTATGTCACATGTGTTCAGGAGCCCAGGGAGGCTAGAAGAGGTTGGTTGATTCCCTAGATCTGGAGTTACAGGTGGTAGAAAGGCACCTGACCAGGATACCAGGAACCAAACTCAGGTCCTCTGGAGCAGCAAGCAAGCACTGTTGAAGCCCTGGGCTGTCTGCCCAGTCCCTGTTCCCTTATGGACTTCCCAGAGGAGGCTTCCTGGCAAAAGCCTCATTTTCAGGGATCTGGGTTGGCTTCTGATCCTTACAATCTTTGCGCATGTGGGTGATGGTTTGAATGTGAAACACACACCCCCGCCACAGACTCCTGTTTGGAATGCTCATTCCCTTACATGGCACGATTTGGATGGACTTTGAAAGGGTTAGGAGGTGTGATTTGGCTGGTGGGGGTAGGTCTTTGGTGCTGGGCCTCCGAAGGTCTCACCAACTCCTGTGTCCAGTCTGGTGCTTCCTGTTTCTGTGACCATGGATGTCTCCATGACTTCCCTGCCATGCTGGACTGAGGCCCTCTGAAACTATGAGACAAAACAGAGCTTTCCTCCCTAAAGTGGTTTTGTCACAGTGACCAAAAAGTGACCAGTCCTGGTCTAGTCCATACCACCCGGTACAATTAACAGTTATCTAAACTGTCACACTCTCTCAGTTAAGATTTCTTCTGAGGTGGATCTCTGTGAGTTCGAGGCCAGCCTGGTCTACAAAGCGAGTTCCAGGAAAGGCGCAAAACTACACAGAGAAACCCTGTCTCGAAAAAACAAAAAACAAAAACAAAGATTTCTTCTGAATTTTAGGACAACTGAGTGATACTTAATACAAGACTTAGAGATTATTTATTTACTAATTATTATTTTAAATTTATTACACTTGAGGGAGGGGGTGGGCAGCTTGCAGAAACTGGTTCTTTCCTTCTGCATGTGGACTCCAGGGATCAAACTCAGGTTGTCAAGCTAAGAAGACTTGGGAGCAAGCATCTTTATCCACAGAGCCGTCTTGCTGATCCGGTTTATTATTTCATATGTATGTGTGTGGGCCTGTGTGAATATATGCACACCATGTATATACAGGAGCCCGAAGGGGCTAGAAGAAGGTGTTGGGTCCCCTGAATGGGAGTTACAGCCAGTGATTATGAGTCTGCAGATGTGGGTGTTAGGAACTGAATCTAGGTCTTCTACAAGAGCAGTAAGTGCACGCAACGTTTGAGCCATGTCTCCAGCCCCTAACCACCTAGATTGCAGCTTCCTCTGCTCAGTACCAAAGTGTCTCTGTCCTCACTGTCCCACGGTTCAAAGCAATTTACCGAGCCAAATGGCTCAACTTCCAGGCTCTTAGAACTTGCCAAAGCACTCATTTACTTCACACGTTTATGCCTGACCTCTCTAGCTTTCTCAAAGCAGGACAGATCCTAACAGTGGACCCAAGGAAAAAATTCAAAATATTAATTATGAAAACTTCAAATAAATGGAAAAGTAATGACTACTTTAATGAATCCCCATAAACCCATCACTCAGATTCAAGGATTATCAAGACATTGCTGCTGGGAAAACCTTGACCTCCAAGTAAATCCTTGGAATATGCAGAATGCTTCAGCCAACTTCTTCAGCTACATGCTGGACATCAAAGGCACTGGCCACGCTCTGCATTCAGGGGGTGGGAAAACATCAGAGTCTTCAACCCTCTGTGGCCCCAACCCTGAATGCTCTAGAGGGGTACATGAGTGTGGGAGTGGGGGAATGGATCTCTGTGACATGTCCCATAATTCAAGAATGGCTTCATCTTTATTTTCAAAGATTAATTTTTATTTATGTTTATGTGTCTGTGTGAGTGTATGCCATGTATGTGTGCGTGCCTGTGGAGGCTAGAAAAAAAGGGCACCAGATCCCCTGGAGCCAGAGTTATCAGCAGCTGTGAACCACCACTGTGGATGCTGAGAACTGAACTCTGAGCTTTGGGAAGACCAAAGCTCGCTTTCTGTCTTTTAAAAAAATTATATTTTCTCTGATTTTTGTTATTTTTAAAGATTCGTGTGTTTATTATTTTATGTGTATGAGTGTTGTTTGTGTGTTTGTTTATGTACTACATGCATGCCTGGTGCCCTTGGAGGGCAGAAGAGGCCATTAAGATCTCCTGGGACTGGAGCTATGGATGGTTGAAGTTGCCATGTGGATGCTGGGAATCAACCCAGGTCCTTTGGAATAGCAGATAGTAATCTTAACCTCTGAACTATCTCTCCAGCCACAGGACTCAACTTTTTCAAAAACACCTTGCCGGGCAATGGCGGTATATGCCTTTAATCCCAGCACTCGGGAGGCAGAGGCAGGTGAATCTCTGTGAGTTCGAGACCAGCCTGGTCTATAAAGTGAGTTCCAGGATAGCCAGGGCTATACAGAGAAACCCCGTCTTGAAAAACAAAACAAAACAAACAAACAAACAAACAAACAAAAATCTTATATTACAGTTTAGTTACCTACTTTGTATGTGTATGTAAGTATGCATGGTGTGTTGGGGAGTCAGGACTTTCCACCATGTGGCTCCCCAGAATTGAACTCAAGTCATCAGGTTTGGAGGCAGATGGCTTTATTCATTGAGTCATATCTCATCAGCCCCATAAATTGGTCTTTGCAACTGTAGCAAGCAATTGCCTGGCTTCAGTCTCTGTTGGAGGGCAAGAGCCGAGAACACAAGCAAAGAGAGATCTGGTACTTGTCATTCCTTTGAATTGGATGAAAAGCTAAAGCCACCTAGACTGAGTTCAATAAGCTTAACTTGCTGTGGTTTGAGTTCTCTGTGAGCTCCTGTAAGAGAGGCCAGACCAAAGAGCATTTCTGGGCAAGCTCAGGGCCTGAACCCAAACTATGGGTAGAGAAGAACCCCCTGAAATCCCAGGCATAAATCTAGAGACAAGTTAAGACCTTGCTTAGTCTAAAATGGATCCTTCCAGGAAACTTGGATCCAGGTCACAGGGCAAAACTCATGATGTGGTTGGTCATTCAGGTTTGTGACTATAACTCCAAAGTACTCCGAGACAGGAGAATCATGAGTTTGAGGCCAGCCTGTACTACCTACAGAGACTGTCTCAATTTACCTCACACAAAAACAACCTCTCCTACCCCACTTCACCACAAAACAACTTGAGTGTATGGCAGAAATTCAGATTCATTTCAAATGAAGAATTGAAGTCTTGCTAGCTTCCAAAGCAGAAGTTCTCGACCTGTGGGTCACGACCCCTCTGGGGTTGAATGACCTTTTCACAGGGGTCACCTAAGACCATCAGACAACACAGACATTTACCTTACAATTCTTAATAGCAGCAAAATTACAGTTATGAAGTAGCAACAGAAATAATTTTATGGTTAGGGGTCACCACAACGTGAGGAACTGTATGAAAGGGTCTGCAGCACTGGGAAGGTTGAGAACCGCTGTTCTCTCTCACGGCTTCCAGAAACTGCTTGGATTACAAGGAGGAAGGTGAAGAAGAGTTGTCTGGGGAGCAGATGAGGACAGTGCGTCTGAGCACAGGGGTAGCGGGGGAGACAGCTGGACTGTGAGGTAATGTCTCTGTTGTCTCTCTGGGGTTGAATCATTACGACACTGTGGTGGTCTGATGAGGTTAGTACAAAGACTCAAGCCTTGAAAGAGATTTGTGGAAAGGCAAACATGGCTTCAGGATGGTTCCTCTTTTTTTCTTTTTTCTTTTTTCCCCAGGATGGTTTCAAGGCAAGCGTATTCCACTCTTTGGTGGTGTTTTTAGTCACAGACACAATGCTAGTGACCTACTATTCATTTGTAAGCAAGCTTAAAACTATTTTTAAAAGAAAAAGAGAAAAAAGATAAAGGGAAAGAAGGAAGGAAAAGAATGAAAGAAAGTGAAGCAGGGGTGGGGGTGGGATGGGGTGGATGGGGATGGGGGTGGCATGGGAGTGGGGGTGGGGTGGGGGTGTAATGGGGTGGGATGGGGGTGGGGGTGACATGGGGGTGGGGATGGGGGTGGGGTGGGGTGGGGGTGGCATGGGGGTGAGGGTGAGGGTGGGGGTGGGATGGGGTGGGATGGGGTGAGGGTGAGGGTGGGGGTGGGATGGGGTGAGGGTGAGGGTGGGGGTGGGATGGGATGGGGGTGGGATGGGATGGGGGTGGGATGGGATGGGGGTGGGATGGGGTGAGGGTGAGGGTGGGGGTGGGATGGGGTGAGGGTGGGATGGGGTGGGATGGGGTGGGGGTGGGATGGCCAGGCCCACTTTCTTGTAGGCTTAACCCAAACACCAGTCTTCCTTTCCTACATCTGCCTTCGTTAGGATGGCTGCTTGCAGAGTGAGGCTCACGGATGATCTGAAGTGTGAGAAGTGACAACTGACCTAATGAGGAAATGGTTTATTATTCCAACAATAAACAGGACAAAAGAGGTACATTAAGTTTCACTCTCTCTAGCTATAACGGCTGTCTCGGGAACCACCCTGAACCTGTGGTCACAGGTAAAATGTAAACCTCTCTTGGGCCCCAAGGACTATGCATTTGATGTGGACCGGCCTCTGAATCCAGAAGACAAACTATGGACCTGATAAGGAAAGAATTCAAAGAACTGACCCTGGGCTGGCTCTTCATTAGAAGAACTTAGAACTTGTTGGCTGGCCATGCATACCTCCTGTAGCTGGAGTGAGGAGGACATTGGTGACGCAGAGATGCCTGGCGGGATTGCAGACCGACCCGAAGGTGGTGCTGTGAGCGTCCGCTGTCCGCTTGGATAATACTCTCCCACCCGGAGCCGCCACCACCCACCGAGATCACACCCAGCCAGAGATGGGAAGTTTGCCCTGTGGCCTGACATTTGGGGTGTCGCTGCCGTGACCTTGGGCCTGGGAAGGACGGGGCCAGCGGAGGTCTTGGCAAGTCTTGGGAATCAGCCATCCCATCCCACCCCACCTTTCCCTGGTGCTCATTTCCAGGAACCCGGGCTCGGGCTCACTAGCCTGGCGGTCTGGAGGCGGAGGCGTTCCCAGAAAAATCACGCAGGCCTCTCTGGCTGTGTTTTCCTCCCATCCTTACCTCCGTCAGCTCCGACAACCTCGGGCGCCTCCACCCTGCAGCCAAGCCCATCCACCATCCCTGTGACAGGCCCTCTCCAGCACTGAAGGTCACTTTCCTTCCCAGCCTCAGCTCATAGAAGGATGGTTGGGAGATCCAGGTGTCTTCGGTAGGCACAGGACATTTCAGACAGGCTTAAGCTGCAAGAGGCTGATCCCAGGCAGGCAGGCAGAGACCAGGCCTTCTGTACTCTGGGCTATTTCTCTCCGTGGATTGAGACTGAGGAACAGTCCCCTTTGTGTAACCCATGAGTGCAGGGCAACCAAAGGATCCTCCAGGACCTTCCAGGGCCTCCGTGGTGGCTGGGGATCCTGAGGATAACTGCACCTGCCCTTGACTTCCTAAATCTCCGTGCTCTGGGTGGTTAAGGTCCCTGTTTCTACCGAGGTGCCCTCACTAGTTGCTTTATTTCAAGGTGGAATTGGCCCTGGTCAGCCTTCTCAGACCCTAGATCATGGCAGATGGTCCTGGACCAGTCCAGCAGAGACCCATAGATCCTATTTTTCTGGTAGCCACAGACCTGGCTCAGGGTGGCATCCTCCTGGTGAGGAGGGGGTGGCGCTAGGGGACAAAGAAAGGAGCTCAGCTGATTGCTGGGACCCTCCTCTGTTTTGACAAGGTCTGGATCCAGGTTTCTGCGCGACAGTGTGTGTGTGACACAGGATGACCTGGAAGAGTCTCCGCCCTGTCCTGTGCCTCCTCCCCTTCTGCCTGGTCACGATGGGCCCTCCCTGAGAGGTTAGGAAATAAACATTTTGAGCTCCAAGAACAACTGTGGAAGGAGAGGGAGGCCACTTTCTTTCCCGCCTTCTCACTGGAGAACCTGGAAGGCTGAAACTGAGTTAGGGTAAGGAAGTGACACCAGCGTTCTGGGGAGATGAGGGTCCCGACAAGCCACTGCTGCATCCCAGGGTCCCGAGAAGAGTGGTACACGATGGCAGCCTAGTGGCCTCTGTAGCATCACAGTCTTGGTCTGGGATAAAGCCTAGTTAAGCTTTCTAGACCTCTGCCCAGGCATTTCACTACTGATAGGGTCCTTGTCGAACCCAGAACCTGGGTCTGGGAAAAAGACAAGATAAGGGACCCTCTCTAACCCACGTTCTGGTCCTAAGGGCTCCAGTGTTCTAATGTCCTGACACATTTTTTTCTAGAACCATCTATCCATAGGAATATGCACCTATCTGGAGGCAAGTAATAGAATCATTGTGGACAATTTTTTTATTTTGAAAGTCTGTCTTGTCCAGTATCAAACCAAGATGTCTGTCTGCTGATAGTTTCTCAAAATGGGGTGAAGCAGAGGCTAATCTCTGGAAGGGGGTCTCTTAATCATAGCCCTCCACCCACCCACTTCGCTCAGGAAGCTGTGAGCCCTGCCAGCTAGGGGAACCCATTCATTCATTTTCTCTGCCTGTTCAGTCTTTATGTGATCTTGCAGGGTAGGGGCTGAGAACTTGGCAGAGAGGCCAGGGCTACTGGAAGAACAGGCTAGAGAGGTACCTGGGCACCCCACCATCTCTGCCTTCTCAGTGTCCAGCTTTAATAACATGCCTGGTAGCTGGGTGGTGGCAGCAGTGCATGCTTTAATCCCAGCACTTGGGAGGCAGAGCCAGGTGGATCTCTGTGAGTTCAAGGCCAGCCTGGCCTACAGAACAAGATCCAGGATAGGAACCAAAAGTACGGAGAAACTCTGTCTGGAAAAACAAAAACAAACAAACAAGCAAAAATTTACTTGTAGTGTGTGCGCGTGCACGTAAGCAGAGGCCAGAAGGGGCCCCTAGATCCCTGGGAGCTGAGTTACAGTCATCTCTCCAGTCCTCCCACTCTCCAGTCTCATTTTCTGTAAAGTTGGGATAATACTTTTCTCACAGTGGAATGGTGAGGATTCAGAAAGACAAGGTGAAGAATGCTGAGGTAAGGCCTGGCATATGGGAATTAAAATCCCCTTTGCTATCTGCCTGTCCAGCAAACATTTACTGTGTGCCTAGAGTCAGAAACTGCTCTGGACATTAGGAATGGGGCTGAGACCTGGTAGGCAGACAGGAGGTAACCACTGCAGCAGTGTATCAGGAGCTAGGTATGACATCACAACGCCTTGGCAATTAAATAGACTCTTCAGGAGGTGAGGCACAGGCCTTTAATCCCAGCGCTCAGGAGGCAGAAGCAGGCAGATCCCTGAGTTTGAGACCACAGAACTCGGTCTACAGATTGAGTTCCAGGACAACCAGGGCTACACAGAGAAACCCTGTCTCAAAAAACCAACAAAAACAACTCAGGCTCTTCTTGCTGTATGAGAAACCAAGGCTCCTGGGAACTTTCCCAGTTGCTACACAGGCATATCACTAAGGATGTGCACCCCCTAAAAAGACTTCATGAAAATCTCACTCACACTGTGAATTCCAAGAAGATCATGGGAAAAAAATATCCTAAAGGGAGATGTTCCACCAACACTTGAAAAAAGGGGGAGAGAAAAAGGGATACTTTGCCCTATGGAATATGCCACCTACCTTATTAATGCTCATGAAAGCTGATGTGCTGTTCCTCTCCTTTGGGTCCGCCCACACCAGTCTCTCTTGAGAGGGTATACTTTATGTTTTGTTTAGTGAAAACTTCTGCTTAAATTGACTGTCTCTAGCTGAATTCCTTCCTTTGAGAAGACAAGAACTACCCAGTAACAGGGCAATCTTTAAAAATAGGCTCCTTGTCCTCATTAAGCTTATATGCTAATCAGGGGGAACAAAAATAAGCAAGGTGGTTGGGTGTACCACAGAGCAAAGGTAGCCAGGGTCAAAAGGCATTAACCCAAGTCCTGAGAGCTAGGACAATGATTTAATCTGAAACCGAAATGCATGAACCAGGACAAGGAATTTTTGGATATTTGTATTTATTTATTTATTGAGACAGTCTTTTGTAGCTCAGGATAGCCTTATAGCCAAGGATGACTATGGATTTTTTTTTTTTTTTTTTTTTTTTTTGGTTTTTCGAGACAGGGTTTCTCTGTGTAGCTTTGTGCCTTTTCCTGGAACTCGGTAGCCCAGGCTGGCCTCGAACTCACAGAGATCCGCCTGGCTCTGCCTCCCGAGTGCTGGGATTAAAGGCGTGCGCCACCACCGCCCGGCTGACTATGGATTTTTTATCTTCCTGCCTCCATCTCCCAAGTGCTGGGATTAAAGGCCTGTGGCACTGCAGCTGCCTTGATGTGGTGCTGGGATTGAACCCAGGGCTTTGTGCACATTAGGCCAGCACTCTGCCAGCTGAGATGTTGGACTTGCTGAAAGAACTGACTTATAAACTGGCTGGGACACTGCCCATCTACACCTGCAGGAAGTCACTGGAGGACAACGTTGCAGAAGGCACACACAGGCCTGAGAGCTGCTCAACACTGATTACTGAGGCCAAAAGAGACATGAGGAACCCCTTTCCCTCAGGGCTTCTAGTCCAAAACAGAAGAGAGATTTGCTCTGGCCATCAGGGTCCTTATTTGGGGGATGCTAGCTTATATCCCCCATAAGCAAGGAGTCTTGGCCACTTATGACTCTCTTGAATCTTTGGGACATGAATCAGGGCTGTCCACACAGGTCATGGGAATGAACTTTGAAGGGAAATCCTTTATCTCCACTAGTTCTTTGCCACATCTATTTATCTCTTGGATGCAATGTATTACAAATTACTAATTCACTAACTTGGGAAACACTATTTCCATACACCAAAAGAACTGCCCAGATGCCAGCAAACAGACAGGAAGTGCCACCACTAACAGGCTACATGGGCGAGGCCAGGGATATTTGGAAATAATACTTTCTGAGTAGAATTCTGATGTAGGAGTGTGGAGGAAGGTAGACACTGGGAAAATGCCAGGTCTGTTGGCTTAGTGAATCGACACCCCCTGAAAATCCAGAGGTCAGAAAACAGCTTAATGGTAATGAGCCATGCGCACAACTGTAAAAATGTCTTTTGATACAGAACAAGTCATTCAGCACGAGATTCCTGTGAAATGAGAAGGTAGGCTACCACTACAATGGCTCACAGAGCTAATCACTAGCAGCGGTGTCTGTCTCCGAGGGCAGTGACAGAGGAGGTGTATGCCAGTGTCTAGCATCCAGTAAGCCCATGGTCATTAGTCATTCTTCGACCCCTAAAACAACCGTGAAATGAACGATACCGCTTTGTACAAAAGAGGAAGCCACCAGGGGGCAGAACCAGAGTCCATGATGTTCTTACTCTATGGTTTGGCTCAGAAGAACCCAGCAGCCTTGACTGTAAGGGTTAAGTCCCCACAATAGCAGAAAAACACTTGCGAAGGGAATGTGGGAGCGTCTCGTTGATGATGGATATGAGGCTGGAGAAGCGCCTGAGACAAAGCCACGGAAGTATCTTTGTTCAGTTCATTCCTTCCTGTCATCTCTCACTGTTGTAGATTCCAAAGACACCATCTGTGCAGATGGGGAAAAGCCAGGGTTCTTCAAGAGCAAAATCAAATGAAAGTCAATCCTCCCCAGGAACATTCGTTCACTGCAGAAGAAACACTGAAGGTCGAAATCCCTGGGGAAGTAGCTTCTGTACTCATGGGATTCTGTCCAAATTCTTCTGCCAGTGCTCAGCTGGCTTCCCAATTAATATTCTTTGGTTTGCTTTTTTTTTTTTTTTCTAAGACAGGGTAGCCCTGTTTGTCCTGGAACTCACAGATACCCACCCTGCCTCTGCCTCTCCAGTGCTGGGATTACAGGTATACACCATCACACCCTCCCAATTGCCATTCTTTTTCTTTTCTTTTGCTTTCTTATTTGAGACAGGGTTTCTCTGTGTAGCTCTGGCTGTCCTCAAAGCCAGAGATCCTCCTGCCTCTGCCTTCTGAGTGCTGGGATTAAAGGCATGCGCCACCACTGCCCACCTCCCAATTACCATTCTTAAAAATATAGTTAGTGCTGGGATACTTGAACATGTTAGCATATGCTTGAAATTCTAGTATAGCCCTTGGGAAGCTGAGGCAGGTGGATTGTGAGTTCATGGCAAGACTATCTGAAAAATAAACGAACAGTAGCACGACAATTATGAACAGGCAATAGAAGACAAAAATGGGAGAAGTTAGGCCAGAAATGAGGCAATGAACGATGACACATCGTGAGGACAAGAGGCCTTATGTGGTCCTACCTTGGTGGAAGAAATCAGCGATGGTTTCCTAAAGTGTCCCCAAAGCAGACACTGAAACCACCGAAGATGGTACAATTTATTTTATCACACCTCAGCCTTATGTGAAAACGATATACGGCCGATGAAACTGTACTTTAAATTTTGACTGTGGGTCTTTTTCTGAGCTAGTGATGTGAAGTCCAACCCTCTGGAAACGCTGGGGAGTAGCAATGAGCCAGTGCCAGTCAGTCATGCAGTCACATGGTACTCCTTGGTGGCGTTGTTGTTAAGCTACAATTACCATAGATGTATAAAACATACCTTCAATTTACAATAGGTTTATCAGATACAAACCTGCCGTGAGTCAAGAACCATTTGCATATATACCAGATCTAGAGATAAATATGGTAGTAGAGTTGGGTTGGAGAGCTGGCTCAGCAGTTCTTACAGTGGATACCAGTTCAGTTCCCAGTACGGCTCAGGTAGCTCACAAGTGCCTACAACTCTGGCTCCTGGGGGACTGGATGCCTCTAGCCTCCATGGGCAACTCACTGTCTGTCTCTGTCTCTGTCTCTGAGTAGCAGAGTCCAGAGAGGCTGCAGAGATGAGCAGCAACTAGGGCTTTGGACAGATACACATACATTAGGGGATCCAGAGCTTACTAAGCAAGTTGTTTTGTTTTGTTTTGTTTTTTCGAGACAGGGTTTCTCTGTGTAGCTTTGGAGCCTGTCCTGGACTAGCTCTGTAGACTAGGCTGGCCTCGAACTCACAGAGATCCACCTGGCTCTACCTTCCGAGTGCTGGGATTACAGGCGTGCGCCACGACCGGCCAGCCAAGTTTTTAAGCAGGAGACCAACATGCTTTACAAAGGTGGATTTGGGGAAAGTGGGCTGAGCCTGGAGGTAGACTCGCCTGGGGTAGTCAGCAGTGGGGAAGGAGAGTGGAGTTGTAGTCACTGCAGAGGCCCGGAGCCAAACCATGGCTGAAAGTTGCGCCTCTGGTGAGAGCAGCTAGGTGGAGGTGTGAACATTAGCTTAAAGCAGAAGGCTGGGTACAAAATGTGCTTAGATATGCTGTGCTCACTGAGGCAGGCCAGATGAAGATGCCCCAGTAGTTGGAGGTGCACGTTGGGAGCATGAGCAGGGTATGGATACCCCTGTCATCAGCACAAAGATGGTACAGGAAACAAGTGTTGCTTAGACAAAGCAGAGTAAGAAGACCGAAGAACAACTTTGAGGGGCTAGCAGTTAGCGCTGTCAGAGCTGGTAGGGCCTTCCCAATTGCCAACAAATCCCTGCATAAGTTGTCCAAATGAAGATCGACACTTGTCTGACATGTGAAATGAAGGGGAGGTCCAAGTCACTGGAGGAGAATTAGAGCATGCCACAGGAGTGATGAAGATTTTTGTCCGCTTTCCAGACAGGTCTTGCCACGTAGTCAAAGCTAGATTTGAGGTTTCCAGTGGGATGAAAGGGCCTGGCTCACAAAGAGGGGTTGTAAAAGGCAGGAATCCTTTATCTACAGACCTGTAGGGACTGGATTCTAGATCAGGTCTGGATTCTGAAACCAAACCATCTACTTCCACCTTTTTGTTGTTGCGTAGCCCAATAGCCTTTCACCCTAGAAAGGTGAGACCCAATAACATCTGGGTGGGGCTAATTTCTGCCTTCCCCCTCCCATTTCTTCTACAGAGCTTCTAACTCATATCCTATCTATGTGACTTTATTCTGCTGTCAGCTTTCAGCACTATACATTTCCCAGGAAATCTAGGGGAAAAAAAAACAAACTCACCAGGAAATAGTCTCATGATACTCAGATCCAAGTGCACTGCCTAACGAGAATCTGTGCTGTCTTCTTCCTTAAGCAGGCTAGTGAATACACTACCTCTTCCCAGACTCCTCACTTTTGGATGATGGTATCCTCAACACACTTCTGTTTTTCAATCATTTCATATATTAAGGGAAATGTAAGAGATAACTGTCTGAAATGCAAGCAACATTAAGAGCTTGAACAGGAAGGGCATAGCTAATGAGAGGCTAGGAAATGAGATAATTTCTTTTATAGAATCATCTGATATTGAGGAAACAGGGAATTTGCAAAGAAGGGGATACAATGAAATTAACTATGTGGAACCATCCTTGGGAATCAATAACCTTTAGACCTGGCCCTAACAAGACTGGATAGATGAGTTCATTAGGGCTGACCTCTCTAGGTTTATTTGTTCATTTTTCTCCTGCTTCAGCGCCCTAAATGCTTAGGTTATGGGTAGGTGCCATCAAGCTTATGGTGGTGGCATCAGATCCATTAAAAAACAAAAACAGCCGGGCGGTGGTGGCGCACGCCTTTAATCCCAGCACTCGGGAGGCAGAGGCAGGCGGATCTCTGTGAGTTCGAGGCCAGCCTGGTCTACAGTGCGAGATCCAGGAAAGGCGCAAAGCTACACAGAGAAACCCTGTCTCGAAAAACCAAAAAAAAAAAAAAAAAAAAAAAAAAAACACCAAAAACAAAACAAAACAAAAAAAACAGGTTGAAAAACAATCAACTGCACTCAGGAGGCAGAGGCAGATAGATCTCTGTGAGTTCAAGGTCAGCCTGGTCTACATAGTGAGTTCCAGGACAGCCAAGGCTACACACAATAAGACCTTGCCTCAAAAACACAAAACAAAACAAAAATAACAACAAAAAGAGAGAAAAGAAGAAGAAAAGCCAATCAACTAAAGTCTTGTTGATCTGGAGATTTTAATATATTTCTTTGAAAACCAATTTCTGTGAAAGAGCACACTAAACAGTCGTGTGTCTTCTTCTCAACCACAGACTCAGGACACAGGTTCTTTAGGTCAGCGTAGGCTATGATGCGTGCATCGAGTAGGTCTAGCGTGGGTTCCCTCACAGACATGTGAGTATGCGCCCGGATAGACATCTTCAGCTGAGCAGGTGAAATCCTGGGAAAAAGAAAGTGGCAGAAGTTGGTATTGTTCATTATTCTCAAACTTTTTTTTTTTTAAATTATTACATGGAATTTAAACCCAGCTCCACTCAGGGCCCTGTTATGCCAGTTTGTGATGCTCTCTCTACTCTCCAAATTCCTAACAAATCAAGTATTTCACCCTTTAAAAAATTTCTGCCAGGCAGTGGAGGCAGAGCCAGGTGGATCTCTGTGAGTTCGAGGCCAGCCTGGTCTACAGAGTGAGATCCAGGACAGGCACCAAAACTACACAGAGGAACCCTGTCTCGAAAAACCAAACAAAATAAAAAAACTTCCAAGAGTTCAACTTCTAGCTGTGTACTTCTAAGCCACTCTGTCTTGAAGTACACAATCGGGTTGGTCTCACGAGGCAGTAGGAAAGGCTGAGAGATCACAGTACAAGCATGCTGGTCCAGTAAAGCTTAGGATGAGAGAAAAGCAGTGAAAAGCAGAGCACTTCAGACAAACCTTCCACTTGCCAATCCATTCTCTGAGGCAGGATTTTATTTTCTAATTAATGGCAGGATTTCAGTCTTTAATTGCTAATCAATGTATGCGCTATGCTAGATTTGCAACTTGTACATTTCGTGTGTGCTGCCGAACTCAGGACCTTGTGTAGGGCCAATAAATACTCTATCACCGAGCTACACCCCCAACCCTGAATGCATTTTTTTTTTTTTTGGTTTTTCGAGACAGGGTTTCTCTGTGTAGCTTTGCGCCTTTCCTGGAACTCACTTGGTAGCCCAGGCTGGCCTCGAACTCACAGAGATCCGCCTGGCTCTGCCTCCCAAGTGCTGGGATTAAAGGCGTGCGCCACCACCGCCCGGCTGTGAATGCATTTTTTTATACCACTGCAGCAAATGATACAGCTCCTATTTTCTTTCTTTTTTGTGTGGGTCTGATTACGCGGGTGCCTGTGTGAACAACGTGCCTGTGGTGGTCAGAGGATTACATGCAAAACTCAGTGCTCTCCTTCCACCCATGGGTCCAGGGATCCAACTCAGGTTGTCAGGCTGGTAAAGGCAAGAACCTTTACTTTACCTCTGACCATCTCCCTGGCTTCCTACTTTCTTTAAAGAGTAAAACAAAATCATATTTTTCTGAAAATGTATGATAGGTTAGTGAAACTAAAGAAATCATTATGTATTTTTTTTATGTGTTTTCAAATAGGTGATGATTATAAAAGAAAATGAGGGAATTGAAATAGAGTGACAGTTTCACATAATTAAGATTATTTCAAGTTTTAGAAGCTAAGGATTCCTTTATTTTTTTTTAAATAATTTATTATTTCATTTGTTTTGCTGGCATGTAAGTCCATGTGAGGGTGTCAAGTCCCTTGAAGCTGGAGTTACAGACTGTTGTGAGCTGCCATGTGGGTGCTAGAAACTGAACCCAAGTCCTCTGCAAGAGCAGCCAGTGCTCTTAACTGCTGAGCCATCTCTCCAGCAACCCTCCCACCCCCACCTATGTTTTAAACAACTGGCGTAATCATCTTTTATCCTGCAGAGAAGTGTCTGTGGTATAGTCTGACCCCAGGGTCTTTATAGGTCCTGCGTCTTAAGGACACCAGATGTCTAATAGCTCTAGAGAGTACGTGAAGACCCAGTGCTGGAATCATTGCCAAGAGAACAGAGAGAGGGGAATCAGCCGGAACCCTATACCTACGCACGCCTTTAATCCCAGCACTCAGGAGGCAGAGACAGATTTCTGTGAGTTCAAGGCCAGCATGATCTATAGTGAGTTTCAGGACAGCCAGGGTTACATATAGACTTTCTCAAAACAAAACAAAACAACAACAAAAAAAGAGCATGACCTATGGATGAATACTGGTTCACTAACTATGGCTGACCTAGGAACTTACAAGAATGTACATCAATCTATCACCTTTATCACTAAGGACATTCCAGCTGTTCTGGCTGGGAAACAAGTAGCACCTTGTTAAATAGCCAAGTCTGGCTTTGAAACTGCTGTTCTGTCTACCTCCATATCTCCAGTGTTGGCTTACAGGTATGCCACCATGCCTGGCTTTGTTTAGCTTTTTGTTTTGTTTTGTCTTTTTGAAATCTAACTCACTCTGTAGACCAGGCTGGCCTCGAACTCACAGAGCTCTGCCTGCCTCTGCCTCCTGAGTGCTGGGATTAAAGGCATGCGCCACCACCGCCTGGCTCCTGTTTAGCTTTTTTTTTTTCCTCTCCCCTTGAGACAGGGTTTCTCTGTGTAGCTTTGCGCCTTTCCTGGATCTCATTCTGTAGACCAGGCTGGCCTTGAACTCACAAAGATCCACCTGCCCTTGCCTCCCGAGTGCTGGGATTAAAGGCGTGCGCCACCATCGCCTGGCTTGTTTAGCTATTATCTATCTATCTATCTATCTATCTATCTATCTATCTATCTATCTATCTATCTATCTATTTATATCTATACACAGTGTTCTGCTTGCTTGCATGTACCTGAACACCAGAAGAGGGCACCAGACCTCATTACAGATGGTTGTGAGCCACCATGTGGTTGCTGGGAATTGAACTCATGACCTCTGGAAGAGCAGCCAGTGCTCTTAACCCCACCTCTCCAGCCCTTGTTTAGATATTTTTAAGAAGACATTCTTGTGAAAACTCACTGAGATTTTCCCATTGGGGCCAGCTCCCCACCTCCTTCAGACTTTTTTTTTTTTTTGGTTTTTCGTGACAGGGTTTCTCTGTGTAGCTTTGTGCCTTTCCTGGAACTCACTCTGTAGACCAGGCTGGACTCGAACTCACAGAGATCTGCCTGCCTCTGCCTCCCAAGTGCTGGGATTAAAGGCGTGCGTCACCACCACCACCACCACCACCCGGCCTCCTTCAGACTTTGAAGAAGTCTGCAGCCTAGTCGCTCTGAGGAGCCAGCAGAGCATTACAGCACAAAGTCAAAGAAAGACAAGTGCACATGTGCGGATGGGGTGAGAAAGGTGAACTGTTGATGCTATTTGGGTAAATGAGGAGCAAACAGAAGGGGGAGAAGCGGAACAACGTTCTTGCTCTCCTTCAGAAGTGACTGATGAACACTCACCCCTGGTCTTTAATCATCAATATACTCGAATGGCTCTGGAGGCTCTGGCTCTTGCTCCTCCTCTTCAATTTTTGGGCCATGTGCTGCCACAGGTTCCACAAGTTCTTCAACGTCTTCACTGGTGTCTTTCAGGATTATGATGCCTCCAATGGAGAGCTGCACACACAGAGAGGAAAACAGAGTAAGCCCCACTCATATTCCACAGTGCTCGCTCTGCCATCATCCCGAGTGGGTGCTTGCTGAGTGGACCCTCAACACTGGCTGTGCTGGGGGAGAATTGCACTAGCACTGAACAGCTCCTCTCTACTGAGGACTGCCAACTTAACCAGTGCTCGGTGGGCCACGTGACACTGCTCTATGTGCACGTCGCACCCCACACAAAGGAAGAAGTGTGTCCCAGCCAAAGAAATGATGATTAACCTCCATCCGTCCGACTGTGAGTAGAATGCTCACTGTCTCAACATAGCACTTTACTACCCTCCTACCCTACTCAAGACAGTGGTTTTGGATTGGCAACTTTACCACTCCAGAGCTTTTTTAAAATGTGGAAAAGCAACCCCAACCTGGAGACCACCCTTCAACCTCTGAAAAGATTTTTATTTGTTTTATGTGTACAGGTGTTTTGTCTGTATGACTGTCTGGGTACTGTGTGTGTAATAGCTGAGGCGGCTAGGAGAGGAGGGCACTGCATTCTCTGCAACCGGAGTCACAGACAGCAGTGAACTGCTAGGTGAGTCTGAGGAACAGAACCCGAGTTCTCTGGAAGAGTAACAAGGACTCCTAGACCTTTGATATGAATGTATATTATAGTTTTTTGTTGTGCTCCTACATACACAGCACAATTGTTGTGGTTTTAATGGCTGAGCCGTATCTCCCCAGCCCTGTACTACAGTTTTTGAAGTACTCTAGTTTATTTTATTTGTGAGTCAAGAAAATCTACAAATAAAAGGCCATTTTTTTCCCTCCAGCAATTCCAGAAGGTCACAGAAAATAATACTTGTCAGAGAAAATAATAAATACAACAGACATCTGAGTGTTTTCACTGTAATCTAGAAACCACTGTGATGTAAGTAATGAAAAACCAGATGGAAAGACAAAGGGAAGCAGGCTATCGTGGCAATTCCATTAAGCCCTCTCTCAGCCTATTAGCTGATGATGGTAAATTCAAACACCAAACTAGTCAACCATCTCTGGCGAGCTAATCTTATTCTGTTTGCTTGCCTGTGTCAAAGGAAATGGAAAGCTGCTCTCTGTAATCAAATCAGTCAGCAGTGGCAAGGCACATCTGGAAAAAGCAAACTTTACAAAGCACATTACTGGGAAGGAAAGAAGCCTACAGACATTAGTCAGAGGGCTCACATGGTAAGCTTCTCTGCACCTGAACCTAATCTGATTTTACTCATCAAGACTCTGTCCTGCCATGCTATAAAACTGGCGTGCCTTCAAGAATTTTTTTTTTCCTTCCAGAGAAAGGGTTTCTCTGTGTAGCTTTGCACCTGTCCTGGAACTCGATCTGTAGCCCAGGCTGGCCTCGAACTCACAGAGATCCACTGCTTCTGCCCCCCGAATGCTGGGATTAAAGGCGTGCGCCACCACCGCCCGGCTAACATTTCCCCTTCTTACACATGCACTCACACCAAAGGATTTACAGCTCTCTCCCTTAAACAGTTTGCTTTTCTTCTATGAATGGACTCTGCCTTGATTACCAACAGCCTAAGAACATCAGAGAATATGACCACTGCCCTCATCCTCCATGGCCTAAAAATTTATGTGAATTCCTAGTGGAGCAAATGGAGATGAACCTCCAAGCAGAATAAAATATCCACTCAGAAGAGGACTTCCAAGTTTCTGGAAACCTCTAGCTATGGGTTCTAACTTCTACTACATGCTCACCAAAACTAATGATCTCACTCACACTCTGCAACACAATCCACATATCCAAAAGCTGTTTATAACCATACCACATTTTAGATTGATTAATGCTGATTCACTCGCTAAGGAGAAGATAAGATAGGCTGTCTAAAAGGCTATTAAGAACCTAAGATGGTGAATTCTTGCTGAAGCAGCGTAGAGACATTATCATAGTGCCTTTTTTTTTTTTTTTTTGGAGGGGGGGGCACTGAGACAGAGTCTCAGTATGTAGCTGTGGTTGGCCTGGAGCTCAGACTCCAACTCAGAGATCCATCTGCCTCAGTATCCCAAGTGCTGGGATTAGAGGAATGAGTCACCAAGCTTCACAGTGTTTCTTTAAAATGCACCATCTGAGGAACGCATTGATGACCTTGTCATTGAGAGTATGGAGTGGATTAAAGGGCAATTTCTTTCTTCAATGTACATATGAAGGAGTGGTCTTTTATTAAGATAAGAAATAATTCACATAATATATACTCCTTTAATGCACAAAACTTAAAACATTCACAAATGTGTATAGTCACCTCTACCAAACTTGAGAGCACCTGTATCAACCTGAAGAAATCCTGCACCTAGGACAATCAAACTGGAACTGACCTGAAAATGCCTCCCTCATGGTATCACTAGAGTAGAGGCAATTACTGTACAAATTTCACAGTTAAAGAAAATGAAATGAGCTGGGCGGTGGTGCACACCTTTAATCCCCACACTTGGGAGGCAGAGCCAGGTGGCTCTTTGGGAGTTTGAGGCCAGCCTGGTCTACAGAGTGAGATCAGGACAGGCACCAAAACTACACAGAGAAACCCTGTCTCGAAAAACCAAAACCAAACCAAACCAAACCAAACAAACAAAATGAAATGCAAAGGAGTTACCAAGTCACACTACTAAACAAAAGAGCCGGGAGACAAACCAGCCATGCCCCCCTTCAGTTTGAAACCACCACACAACAGTTTCCATTTCTTGTTTTTGTCTAAGCTGATAATCTAGTCAGGAACACCTTGGCTCACAACCAAAACTAGAGTTGTTTTCAATTCGTCATTGGCTTCATAAGAAATAAACTTACTCCCATGGATGATCCGGAAATCTCATCTATATTTCAAACAACAGACTCAAGATCTGGATATCTTGCATGGGTTGGTCTATTGGTCAGTATTTAGCTTTCCAGATTTAAGAAAACGGGGTCAGGACTAGCATTACAGCTCCACGTCTATAATCTCAGCACTGAGGAGCCCTAGTCAGGAGGGCAGTCTGGGCTGCAAAGTGAGTTCTAGGCCAGAGTGGACTACAGAGTAAGATCTTGTCTCAAAAAAATCAAACAAAACAAAACGCCATCAAAAATAAAGTAACAAAAAACTTGAAAGATAAAGACAGTATTATGGTAAAGTTTCTGATAAGCATTTTATCATGGTTCGAATGTGTAATATCCCCACAGGCTTCTGTGTTTGAACACTTAGTGCCCAGATGGTGGTACTGTTTTGGGAGCTTATGATGCTTTGGAATGTAGGGCACAGCTGGCAGACATAAGGGCAAGCCTTGGGAGTCAGAGCCTGGGCCTGCTTCCTGACTCCACTTCCTATTCTTCTGAGATGTGAGGAGCCCCAGTCACTCACTCCTGCTGCCCCAAACCCCACATGCTTTTCTCACCATGCTGGACTATATCCTCGCACACTGAGTTCTGCCAGGGAGTCTGTCCCAGGAATGAGAAAGTAACCAATATACACTTGTTTCTAACAAACATTCTGGCTTGGGATTAATTGACTATCACAAAGATCCTTTTTTTAATTCTAAAATTCCATGTGTTTATGACAACATTGTAATTATGATGGTGATCATTTATTTGGCAGGGCCAGGTCTTGTTCCCAGTTTCTCAGTGCTTGCAAATTAACTTTTTTTCCTTTGTGTAACAATCCTGGCTGTCTTAGAACCTACTTTGTAGGCCAGGTTGGCCCCTGCTTCCCAAGTGCTGGGATTAAAGGCGTGTACCACCACACCAGGCTGCATAATGTCTTTGATCTATGCCTATTAGTTAAGGAGGTAATCCCTATTTTACTAATGGAGCAAACAGAAAGAAACATTTAGCACTTGGACCAAGGTCACAAAGCCTATGAATGGAAGGTTAAAATTGATCCCAGTGTGTCTGGCTCAGTAGCTACGTGCCTAAATCTGTGACAGAAAAGGGAAAATAGTTCTTAAGAATTACTAGAGCCGGGTGGTGGTGGCGGCGGTGGCGACCACTGCACACCTTTAATCCCAGCACTTGGGAGGCAGAGGCAGGGGGCTCTCTGTGAGTTGGAGGTCAGCTTGGCCTATCAAGTGAGTTCCAGGACAGCCAGGGCTGTTACACAGAGAAACCCTGTTTTGAAGGCCCTCCCCCTCAAAAAAAAAAAAAAAAAGAATTACTAGAGAAAAGAAAAGCTCTCTAAACAGCTATATAAAGCTGAGGGGAATGTTCTTGTTTTTGCCAAGAGTATTTTTTTTTAAGGTACTACTGGGGATTTATCCTCTTCTGTCAGTCTTACCAAGTCCCCACCAATACCCCACCAGCAAACACAGTTAAGAGGCATTGGGAACTTACTGGTTTGAAAGGCTGGTATCTGCAGGTCTCTGTCATCGTTAAGACCTTTAGCTGGGCAGGCATAACTCGTGCTGGGTTATCCAACAGCTGAAAGTTTGGTTCAGGTTCCTTTTTCTTCTCTTTCTCTTCCTTCTTTTCTGCTTCATCCTGGGAAAAGGGCAATGAATGAAGGACCACTTCTGGCCCCCTCACGTGAGCTGTCTGCAGCTAAGTCTGTAGAACACTGCCAGGCACAACTAGGACAATCCAGGACTCTCCTTAGCAGTCAGAATGGTATGAAGCGTTTTAAAGGATGAAAAGGGTTTTCTTCCAGCAGAGACCGGAAGAGGGTCTATTTAAACGGATCATCATCCACCTTCCTGAAAGTCTTTCTCTCTTATCAAGTCACTGTCTACTCAGAGCTTTGCTCTTCAAAGTCTATTTCAGCTGTTACTTTCTTTCTGAACTCATTCCTGTCTGTACTCATCTACGTTCCCACCAATGGACACTGTTATGGTCTGAATATGAAATGCCCTCTGAAAGCTCATGCATGGGAACATCTGGAAGCTTTCTGGACACGGGGCCTCACCGATTGAAGGGATGGGCCTAAAGGATGTGGAGTGGCTCTGCTGCCAGCCTTACCTTTCTGCTTCCTGATAAAGACATGAGCAAGCACGCTGCATGCTCCCACTGTCAAAGAGGAAGCCCCAGCCACCATGCCTTCCTGCCCTGACAGACTGTATCCCTTAAAACCCTGAGCTCAGACCCTCTTAGGTTAGGTATTGCCACAGCAACAAGAAAAGCTAACTAATACAGACAGGTTTTCGAGAGTTTCTTTCAAATATGTGTCTCTGTATGCTGGAAGCAGGGTAATTTATTGAAAAAGCTAAGTGCAAAAGTACAACAGTGTTTAAGGAATCTAGACCACAACAGGTATTAACACATATGACCACTGAGTTATACCTACCACTTCCATCTTCTCCTCCTCCTTTTTTTCTTTTTCCTTTTCTTTTTTTTTAGCTTTGGCAGTAATAGACAACACAGCAGTGGAAACCTAGAAACAATCAAAATCGCAACTGTTATAATTTCTCACCTACATACTAAGAAACAAGCCCAAAGGAAACAGTTCTACAGCGTGTCCTTGTTTCCTGCAGTGACTATAAACAACAAAGCCACTGGAGAGTAAATGGGAAAGCAAGTAGGACATCAAGGGACATCATTTGCTGCTACTGTCATCTTTAGCTACCGGGGCTGTGTCCAAAACAACCCCCCTTGGGTGTGAATTTGCTATCATCTACTTCTGAGACACAGACTTAAGTGCTATGTTCTTATTGGCTTTATGGGGACAACACTGGAAAATTCTTGGTTATAGAGATGTTCTCATAACTGGATACCTTGAAATGGTGATACACAACAGTTGGCTAGGAGTGGTCTTCCCTGATGAATCTCACTTGAAATCAAAGGGGAAACAAGACTTGGAAAATGGAGTAATAAGCCAGGCAGTGGCGGTGCATGCCTTTAATCCCAGCACTTGGAAGGAAGAGGCAGGTAGATCTCTGTGAGTTCGAGGCCAGCCTGGTCTACAGAGTGAGATCCAGGACAACCAAAGCTGTTACACAGAGAAACCCTGTCTCGAAAAAACCATAAAAATAAATAAATAGCCGGGCGGTGGTGGCGCACGCCTTTAATCCCAGCACTTGGGAGGCAGAGCCAGGCGGATCTCTGTGAGTTCGAGGCCAGCCTGGACTACAGAGTGAGTTCCAGGAAAGGCGCAACACTACACAGAGAAACCCTGTCTCGAAAAACCAAAAAATAAATAAATAAATAAATAAATAAATACATAAATAAATAAAATGGAGTAATAAATGTGTTGTGAAAGGTTATTCATCAGTTGCTACCTTGAATGTGGTCAGTTGTAAAATTAGCTCTACTTATACACAAAAAAAGTAAAATTAACAAATACTTAATATGAAACATTATCTTAAAATAAAGAACAATTTTTATCACATAAGCATTATGAAAAGGTTGCTTGTTTTATTAAGCATAATGCCATAGACAGTGCAGCTCTGTAAATGCATTATTCCTTATTATATATCAATGAGTGTGTTCAAAACCATTGGTGAAGTTAGTTTTATTCATGTTCAAAAGGCAAATTAGGTAATATGCATGAAAATAAATAACATGAGTTACCCCCAAACCCCATGGTTTCTTTGTGTAACAGCCCTGGCTATCCTGGAACTCACTCTGTAGACCAGGATGGCCTTGAACTCACAGAGATCTGCCTGTCTCTGCATCCTGAGTGCTGGGATTAAAGGCGTGCACCACCACTGTCCCGAAGCATGAGTTACTTTTGACCACACAATTCCACACCTACTATTCTAAGTGACAGATACACTTGCACAAGAACACAAGAGTATACATAAACAATTTTACTGTACCCTCATCTGTAGTGTATCATATAAAAATGTCCTTAAATGTGTATCAGATAAAAGAAATAATACAGACATAGCTATTGCTCTGCAGCTTTGGTGAAAAGTTATACATTGAAAATACTGTACAGTAAGACAGAGGATGTAGATCAGTGTGTGCAGAAAAGGCTGAAGTTTTAGTGTAAGAGGTACTATCAGAGCAGAGCAAACTTTTGCGCGTTGCAACTCTTGTGTCATGGGGCTGGGATACCAAGAGAGAAAAAGGCCCATTAATTTACATTTACGTCTAATGTTAGATATTACAAGTTTGCTTTAAAAAACCAAACAAGGTTTGGGCTGGAGAGATGGTTCAGCAGCTAAGAGCACATGCTGCTCTTCCAGAGGACTTGAGCTTGGGTCCCAGCATCCATGTCAGGTAGATCTGCTGACAACTGACTGTAACTCCAGCTCCAGAAAAGATCGATGCCCTCTTCTGGTCTTTGAGAGCCCATACACAGGCACGCACACCCACACACCCACACACTCCAATAAAATAGAACAAGGCTGAAGACAGCTCAACCATTAAGAGCACACACTATTCTTCCAAGAACCCAAGTCTGGTTCCTAGCATCCATGTCAGGCAGCTCACAAACTGTCTGTAATTACAGGTCCAGAATGATCGATCTCATGTCTCTAGCCTCTGTGGGCAAGCACACTCAAGATGAATATCCCCCACATACACATAATTAAAGTTGTGCAGCATTATGGTACATGCCCTTAATCTTTGTACTTTGGAGGCAGAGCCAGGTGGACTCTTGAGTTTGAGGTCAGTCTGATATACTATTAAGTTCCAGGTTAGCTAAGACCCCATAGTGAGACCCTACTCAAACCAACCAACTAACCAGATTTTAAAAACTGAATCCCTTTAAACAGTCAGTAGCTTCTCTAACAAGAACAAATGTTACTTAAAGACTCAAATAACATACCTTTTCCTTTTCTTTTTCTTTTGGTACTTCCAGAGGGGCAGGATATGCAAATGTGGATGGTTTACAATTTGATTTATATTGAACTTTCGGCATCTGAAGAAATAGAACACTCTATTGTTCTCTCCATGGAAATAATATCAAGGCTTATATATTCTGTTTTTAACAAGCATATGGACGCAAAGGGAGATAGAAAGTTTCCATGCACATTAAATATTCAAAAACAGAGCTGGTTCCATGTTAGCGCTCTTAGAAAAACCTTGTGAATTAATTTTGGTACTCAGTTCCCTACAGATCCTAAAGCTCTGCCACTGACAAGCATAATTTTCTCTAGTGTTTTCTTACAAACCATTCAGTGTTAGTGGGCTAAGTCCTACTCACGCTGTGAACATGGGAACAACTGTTACCTACTTAGGAAAGTGCTATATATTCCTTCTGCTCACTAAACCCCCATGACCATTCCTTGTACCACACTGACAACTAGTTAGTCTGTATACAGTTTCTACACCACATAATCATGCTTTCTAACATGGGCCTAATGGAAAACTAGCTGCATATTGGTAATGGAGCCAATCTGCTCTCTAGCCTGCATCTTTCTTTACTTACCTAATGTGCATTGATGAAAACAGTATAAAATGTTGGGCAGACTGCAAGCCTCCAAAGATGGCACAGGAGGTTTAACGACAGACAATGTTAAATACGAGGGATTAGGAAAACAACATACTGTTGTTTTGAGAAATAAAGATGCTGAATATTTGCAACTGTGAGCAGTTTTAATATTGAAATACTTAATCAAGAATAACTAGGGCTGGAGAGATGGCTCAGAGGTTAAGAACACTGGCTGCTCTTCCAGAGATCCTGAGTTCAATTCCCAGCAACCACATGGTGGCTCACAACCATCTATAATGAGATCTAGCGCCCTCTTCTGGCCTGCAGTGCAGACATGCCTGCAGGCAGAACACTGCATACATAATAAAAAAAAAAAAAAAAAAAAAAAAAAGAATAACTAGTTATACAGCTATAATTAAGTATTAATATAAGGAATTACTTAATTAAGACAAATTTGAGCTTAGAAATTTTCCATTCTGAAAATTTAACAAAACATCTTAACAACAGTGATGACAGACTTTAAGTATTTAAAGGTCCAAAAGCCTTTAACCTTTAAAGAAGAACAAGATGAATCATCAGGTCACAGGGCTGAGAAAAACCTCATCACAAATCCTATTAAAAATGTGATTACGAATTGTGATGCCAGGGTATGTAGCACCTAAAGCTTCTAACCTTTGTGATCACTCTGTTCTGTCAGACTCCCTGACTGCTCACTGCTGGTCTTGTTGTCTGCCACTCCTAAAGGGCTACCGCCCTGTGTTTCTTTTCCTTATACTAACAATTCTTTGTTAAGTAGGCAAGGAGGCCCTTGAGCTCACAGATAAGCACTAGGGGAACCAGGAATGTTAAACACCGCAGGGTTTTCTCTTCAAAGAGAGATGTAGAATCTGTTTTCCACTCAGAAGGCTAGGAGCAGATGTGGTTAACAGCCTCATGACCTCTGTGCTATCTGTGTGGCTGGAGACTACACAGGATCCTCCCCCAGACCCTTATCATGAGCTTGTTTTCCTCAGTCAATCTATAGAACATATCTTTATGGGAGATATATACTTTACAAAGAGTATGATATAGTCAGCTTTATTGTACACACGAGATTGAGTTAAATAACGTCAGGAAATTTTTCACCAAACTGCTATGCTTAAATATGCCTAAAATAAACTACTCAGGGTCAGACTCTCAAAGTTTGAACCGACAGCGCTACTGAATTATGTTGAACCTCTTGCTGTCTTTGGATTAAAGTGGCCAAGAATCCCAGTGCTCTGGAGGAAAAAGCAAGCAGGTCTCTGTGAGTTGAAGGCCAGCCTGGTCTACATAGTGAATTCCAGGCCAGCCAGGGCTACAAAGTGAGACCCTGTTTCAAAATAAAAATCAAATCAAAACACCCAAAACACAAAGAATGGCTTATGAAATCTCTTCATATTTTTGTACTAAGCTCCCACCCCATCATCCCTCTCAGAAGACGTAGACGTGTCCAGTGTCACACAGCTAGTAAAGCTCTCTTTGAAAACTTCCAGACACACTGTCCTCTGCGAGGCTAAGGACTGACTCAGACTGAACCAAAGTATGCCACCCACAATGTCGTCTTTCAAGTTCACAGGAAGCTTTAGGAATGGGGGGTAGCTATGATAAGGATACCTACAAAGCTCAGGATTCATAGACGTACCTTTAAGTCCTTGTTAAGGCCAATGACGCAGGTAGGGGTATAAGCCAATGACAGGAAGTGTGAAAGGGGAAACCAGAACCAGAACTGGGTAAAGACAAGAACGCCAACCACAGAAGGCATATGAGTGTGCCCAGTCCTGGACTGTAAGGAGATCGTGACATTATGACCACCTGTAGAGAAAGAGAAAAACCATGAGCAGAGCAACTCATTAAGATGAAAATAAGCATTTCTAGGTACTGCACAAGGGAAGCAGCTGGTGATTTATTTTTTGTTTTCTTTGAGACAGTGTCTCAATTTGTAGCCCTGGCTGTCCTGGAACTCACTATGTAGATCAGACTAGCCTTGAACTCACAGAAATTTGATCGCCTCTGCCTCCTGAGTGCTGGGATTAAAGGCGTGCACCACTGTGCCCAGTGGTTTATTTTAGGTGTATGAGTGTTTTGCTTACATGTATGTATTTGTACCATGTGGGTGTCTGATGCCCACAAAACCAGAAGAGGGAGTTGAATCCTTGAAACTCAAGCTACAGGTGGTTGTGACCTACCTGATGTGGGTGCTGGGAACTGAACTTGGGTCCTCTGCAAGAGCAGAAAGTACTCTTAACCACTTAGCCATCTCTCCAGCCCCACAAAAGGAAAATTATAACATTTAATTCTCGATTCAACACATTTTCTGAGGAAGAATATGATAAACAATGAAACCAGCTGATTCTGATCATGAGTTTGTACTATCAGAGAAAGGACTGAACCCCAACCTCTTCTGTCTCTTGCCACATCCTCTAGACTACCCCTTTGGGGAATATAGAATAGAGCTTGAAAGCCAGTGAATTAGAGCGAAGAGCCAACCTATCAATTAAAGAGTTGGATTTTTGCAGGATGTAGTGGCACATGACTATCTATGATCCCAGTGCTTGGGAGGCTGAGATAGGAAGATTGGTTTGAATTTGAGGCTAGCCTGGACTACATAGTGAACTCCAAACTCTCACAACAAGAAAAAAAAACCCAGCTGAAAGTCACTGAACACTTTATTAAGTGAAATGAACTGTTCTAACTTCTCTCCAATATTTCCAATCCTCCCAACCCTATGAGGCAGACCTTATAAAACAAGAAAGAGGAACAAAGAGAAAAAATAACTTGAGTTTATACGGCTGTTATAGAAAAGGATTAGGACTTGCTGAGCACTTGTCTCAGATACTTGTAAGAGCCTGAGGCAAGAGGATAGCAAGTTCAAGGCCAACCAGAACAACTTATACCCTGTCTCAGAATAAAACATAAAACGGGTGATACATAGTTACTCAGTGGTGTAATTACACTCCACATGTGATGTTCTAGGTTCAATCTTCGGCAGGGAGGCAAGAGGGAACAGTGTGTATGTGTGAGTGCAGGGAAATGATTAGCATTCAAATATATGTTTGTGTTTGAATAAATGAAAATTATCTCTGGAAACTATACACTCCTCAAGTTCTACCCTGGAATAATTTGCTTCAGACTCAATTTCCATGATGTCATACAGAACATTAGATTAGCTGTTTCATTAGATTTACATAATACATCTGGAAGACCTAAGAATATTTACCTGCATCCAGTATGCCTTGGGCCAGAATAGCGCCAAATTTGGCCATGACATCATCATGCTTGTCATTGATGACTTTGGAATACAGCTGCCGGAACTGATTAACCTGAAGAAGCAAGAAGAAAAATTATGGTTTAACTCTGTTCATTTGTTGTGCCATTAAAGAGCACCCAATAAACTGTGCTAATGGTACCGAGATTCAGCTCTCAATTTCAAGACATTTAGAAGAGGGAGACGGACCAGATGTGAAGGCAGAACAATTCTGTGCTTGAAATCAGTGTTCTGACTTCCTAGTGTGGGAGCACCAGCTGTTTTCAGTCCTCATTCCACCGTGGATGATTCAGACTCAAGGGAATGCTGAATACGACTTCGCTCTGCACCAGCCAGTCAGCAGGCCAAACAGTCCAGGCAAACACTAAGGCTTTGCTGCACTTGGAATTACAGCTGTGCTGCTTACTGTCAACAGAGTACAGCCCTTTAGTTCTACCTTAAGGAAATGACCCTTCCCTCAGTGTGTGAGTGTATTCGTACACATTAAAGATGTGCATTCTGAACACACATCAGTTTCTGAAGACTTGGTCAAAATCAGTACTCTTATGGTTCAACTTAGGGTGAGATTACCAGTAATTTTTGTATGCTTTAGTATTTTCCTGAAATTACTATATTTACTTTCACATAAAAATGCTTATAAAATATTCTTTTTTTTTTTTTTTTTTTAAGGTTTTCGAGACAGGGTTTCTCTGTGTAGCTTTGCGCCTTTCCTGGAACTCACTTTGTAGCCCAGGCTGGCCTCGAACTCACAGAGATCCGCCTGCCTCTGCCTCCCGAGTGCTGGGATTAAAGGCGTGTGCCACCACTGCCCCGCAAAATATTCTTAATGAATAAAGTGACTTAATTGTTTGGGCAGAGATAGGGCACTATCTGATGCTTCTTCCATGTCTTGTACTTCCTTGTTTTCCCAACAGTGCTTTCAAATGGTAGGCACTCAGGAAGAAGTCTGCTTGTTCAAGAAGCACATGATCATGGAGCTCCCCAAATCTGCCCAAAGCAGAAAACACCAGATTTGAGTTTCCCAATATAATGAGTTTAGCACATATTCTTTAAGAATCTCTTCTCTGTTTGTATTGGTCTGAAGGCTACAATGTGACACTGTGGCTGAGTAACAGACTCAGGCATTCCTGGCATATGACTCTCTCTGTTCTTGCAAAGCCATTTGGGTAAATGACTAGTCTGTTGTGTGTCCTGTGTCCTTTTTCTTTTCAGATGGGTCTTCTTGTAAGGTGTGGTCCAGGTCTCAAACTGCTGAAGCCTCTTCAGTGGCTGGGACTACAGGTATGTATCACACTGTATCTGACCACTCACTGGCTTTTCTACGCCTTCCTTTTTCCCTGTCTCTTTGAGGATCACAGCATCCACCTCATTCATGTTCTAAAGATTACTGAAAGCAATACGTGGTCACATAAATATGAGGCATTTCATACTTCAGTAAGCACAGATGTCTTATGGAGGCAGAATCTTTGTTTGCTTTTTGTCGTCGTGTCCGTCCCCCCCCCCCCCCCCCCCCCCCCCCCCCCCCGCCCCTTTTTGTTTTTTGAGACAAGGTTTCTCTGTGTAGCTTTGCGCCTTTCCTGGAACTCGATCTGTAGACCAGGCTGGCCTCAAACTCACAGAGATTCGCCTGCCTCTGCCTCCCGAGTGCTGGGATTAAAGGCGTGCACCACCACCACCCGGCCTGGAGGCAGAATTTTACTACTCTGGACTATTAGCTCTGCCACCTAAACACTGCTAACAAAACAATACTTCTTAAAGATCGCTCTCAGTTTTATTCACAGGCAGCAATAAACTGCACTGGGGGAATAAAATGCACACAATCACTACTAAGTCATGCACTTCCAGCCTTCTTGCTTTAAAAACTATAAAATCCAGTATGACTAAATCATCACTGAATTCACAAATAATCTTAAGTATCCTAAGGTTTGATGTCTTCACTCTGGCTCAACAGGTCAAATTCCTTTGATTCTGAACTTACTTTAGATGAATACTTACATTACCTTATATAGGATGGAAATTTTATGTGCTAAAGGCTAAAAAAAATCTCATGAATTTATAAAAATAAATACTAGACAAAGCATTGTATGTACATTACAAAGGAGAATTTAAACACAATCTTATCATATCATGGTTTTCTAACCTAACTTCACTGTTCAGAATATGATGGCTCCATGGCCAGGCCAAGAGGCACATACTAACAACTCTGTCACTTGAGAGTGGGAGCCAGCCTAAACTACACAGTACTCTAGAAACTACACAGTACTCAAGAAACAACTACACAGTACTCAAGAGACTACACAGTACTCAAGAAACAACTACACAGTACTCAAGAAACTACACAGTACTCAAGAAACAACTACACAGTACTCAAGAAACAACTACACAGTACTCAAGAAACAACTACACAGTACTCAAGAAACTACACAGTACTCAAGAAACTACGCAGTACTCACTCAAGAAACAACTACACAGTACTCAAGAAACTACACAGTACTCAAGAAACTACACAGTACTCAAGAAACTACACAGTACTCAAGAAACAGTAAACCGAAAAGAATGGTAATACGTGCTCCCTCAAAAAAAGTAGAACTTGTGGAAAATATTAACTTAAAATTTAGATTTTTTGTGTCTATGATCTATATGTTCTATTATGCACAAGTTTCTAAACTCTATCACGCATTTAAAAAATTTACCATGTTCTGCACTAAACTTTATACCTTATACTATTAGAAAAATCAGAAAGGAACAAAATTCTCTAGAGCTGTTTCTTCTGCAGAGCACATCCCCTTCCCTCCTTCCCACTTCATTCTGGCTACAGAATTATATCTCTACATATCAGGAACCAGTTTGGAAGTTTTCACTTTTTCTTTGACATCTTCAACTACACAAATGTAATTCCTTCCATGAGATCCTTGAGGCCAGATGTATTTGGAATTTAGATTTTAAAAAACTAACAAAGCCAGGCAGTGGTGGTGCACACCTTTGATTCCAGCACTTGGGAGGCAGAGTGGATCTCTGTGAGTTTGAGGCCAGCCTGGTCTACAGAGCAAGATCCAGGACAGGCACCAAAACTACAAAGAGAAACTATCTTGAAAAAAACCAAAAACCAAACCAAACCAAAACAAAAACAACAAACAAACAAAACAAAACAAAACAACAAAAAACCCCTAAAACCTAACAGGGCTCGAGAGATGGCTCAGTGGTGAAGAGCAGTAGCTGCTCTTTCAGGGAACCTGGGTTCAATTCCCAGCACTCACAGGGCTGTTGTGTAATTTCAGTTCTAGGGGATCTGATCCTCTCTTGGCCTCTCCAAGTATCAGGCACCCATGTGGCTTACAGACACATATGTAGGCAAAATAGCCATATACATTTTTTTTTAAAAGCCAACATGCCACATACACCTTGTATTTCTGATATTCCATAATTAAATTAGTACCAAACACACAGATATTTACCATAAACGGGATAAAGGCAACAAATGACTCATTACTGGGTCAGATTTTAGAGTCAACTGGGTCCTTAAAAACAACCTGTACGTTTTCAAACCTTTCTGGATTTTGTAACTGTAAAAGGCTATGAATTTCATTCTTGATGGCTAGTCCCTAAACATCTCTCTGCTCAGCTGTCTTTGTCCCATATACTCCTACTCTTCTTTCGAAAGGACTTGCTGTCACTTCAAATTCTACATATCTAAAATAAAAATGATCCTTATTTTTCTTTATATATATATATATATATATATATATATATATATATATATATATATTTTTTTTTTTGTTTTTTGTTTTTTGTTTTTTGTTTTTCGAGACAAGGTTTCTCTGTGTAGCTTTGTGCCTTTCCTGGAACTCGCTTTGGAGACCAGGCTGGCCTCGAACTCACAGAGATCCGCCTGGCTCTGCTTCCCGAGTGCTGGGATTAAAGGCGTGCTCCACCACCACCTGGCTCAATATATTCTTAATGATAATTTCATGATTTCACTGTGTAATGGTTTAAACTTGAGATGTCTCTGATGCTCATATTTTGATCACTGGTTCCTTGGTGGTAATGTTTTAGAAGGCTATGGAACCTTCAGGAGGTTGGTCCTAGCTGGTTAAAGTAGGTCACAAGGGAGAAGGCTTTGAAGGTTACAGCAGTGTTCTCAACCTTCCTAATGCTGCGACCCTTTAATACAGTTCCTTATGATGTGGTGACCCCAACCATAACATTATTTCATTGCTACTTCAGAACTGTAATTTTGCTACTGTTATGAATCATAATGTAAATATCTGATACGTAGGATGTTGAAACCCACAGGTTGAGAATCACTGGGCTATAGCCAAACCCCTGGTTCTGGTCTTACTGTCTGCTACCTGGTCCACTGAATGCAAATAGCCACCACACCCACATATTCTTGCTGCCATGGAAAGAGTCACTCTGCCATGTCTTCTTTCTATGAATTCCACGAGCCCAGATGGTTTCCATGAGGTATTTTGTTCACAGCCATGCAAAAATGACTAATAAAGGGCCGGGCGGTGGTGGCGCACACCTTTAATCCCAGCACTCGGGAGGCAGAGCCAGGCGGATCTCTGTGAGCTCGAGGCCAGCCTGGTCTCCAAAGCGAGTTCCAGGAAAGGCACAAAGCTGCACAGAGAAACCCTGTCTCGAAAAACAAAACAAAAAAAAGACTAATAAAACTTGTTATCACAATCTCACATATTTTCAGTTTTCATCTCAACTTTATTAATTTTAACTATGTGATAGTGTCTTTTTCCTTTTCTTTTTGTTTTTTTGAGACAGGGTTTCTCTGTGTAGCCCTTGCCATCCTGGAACTCACTCTGTAGCCAGGCTGGCCTTAAATTCACATTAATCTGCCAGCCTCTGCCTCCCAAGTGCTGTGACTGCCACCACCACCTGGCTATGATAGTGCCTTATATCTTAAATATCTAATAAAATTGCACGCTTATAAAAACATTTTTCTACAGAAATGAGTATTTAAAAACCTAACTTCCTTAAATTTACATTAAAAAAAAAAACAATTCCAGCTTTTAAAAAGAACATATTGGGTGCATTTGTGTGCGTTTCAGGGTCTGTGTGTGTGTGTGTGTAGAGGTTCGAGAACAACTTTTGGGAGTGTAGTTTCAAGGATCAAACTTAGGTCATCAGCTTGGTGACAAGTGCCTGCAGTTGCTAAGCCAGCTCTCTGGCATAAAGTTATGCATTTAAAGTATTTATCACATTCTGAATGCTAACCTTATACTTCTGGAAGAGGAAATGCTATTTTTCAATCAAGGGAAAAGAATTAAAATTCTTTGGATTCATTTCTGATGAAACATGATAGCCAACAAAAACCTAACCTAATCAAACTGTAATTTCATTTTGAAGTAAAGAGTTTAACACGCTTGGCTAAACACGACTCTACTTCTAAAACAGGTACTGTCAATGGTGGGACAGCACACACTTGTCAGTGGTTGGAGAAGATTCTTTGCACCAGATCACAGGCTAAATGATATAAGGCAAAGAAGAGCACTAGATTTCATTATTACTAGTTCTTAATTTACTTTATTTATGTGTACATGTCTCTCTCAGAGGCCAGAACAGAGCATTGGATATGCTGGAGCTAGAGTTAGGGAGGTTAGTGAGCTGCTTGTTATGGATGCTGGGAATTGAACTTGGATCCCCGACTAGAGCAGTAAGGACTTTTAATGGATGAGCCATCACCTCTCCAGCCCCGGGAGCTTTTTTTTATATTGTAATTTTTTTCATCTTTTTATATACTATGTAAATGTTCAAATAAACTGCTAATAGTGGATTTCATTTAACAAGACAAACAACAGATGATTCATGAAGAAGAGAGTTAGGTTTTTGAGAGAAAATAGCTCCAAGAATTCATTAAAAAGTTAAGTATGCACTTTAAACTTTCAAAATTCTGTCTATAATAATACAGAAGTGTGCCTATGATCCTGGGTTTAACTTTGTGGGTGTGAAGAAGTGAGAAACTGATATAAACAAGGCAAAGACATACCGGAATTACTTAAACCAAGAGCCCAATGTGCAGGCCAAGTGTTAGAACTATGATGTAATGTCACACAAACACTTCAGATTCCCATTATGAATCTTACAAAATATCCAAGGCCATTTTCTTTCGCATTTCTTTGAGGAAGGAGTGGTTATTCTGTTTTTAATCATTTTTTATGTATATGGATGTTTTGCCTGCATATAAATCTCTGCACAATGTGTGTGTCCAGTACCCAAGGAAGCCCAAAGAGGGTGTTAGATCTACTGGGAATGGAGCAGTTGTGAGTATGTGGGTGCTGGGAATTGAACTTGGGTCCTTTGGAAGAGCAACCAGTACTCTTAACTGCAGAGCCATCTTTCCATCCCTAGAATGTAATTCTTAATTCCCTGATGTTTGTGTTTGAGCTGTTTCCATTAATTTCAGGTACTGATTTGAAAACGTAGAACTCTGGGGAATTGAGAATTTTGTTCTCTTTAAAAATATAGACATTAGCCGGGTGGTAGTGGCGCACGCCTTTAATCCCAGCACTTGGGAGGCAGAGCCAGGCGGATCTCTGTGAGTTCGAGGCCAGCCTGGGCTACCAAGTGAGTTCCAGGAAAGGCGCAAAGCTACACAGAGAAACCCTGTCTCGAAAAACCAAAAAAAAAAAAAAAAAAAAAAATAGACATTATCAGACACAGTTTTGCTTTTGTAGTCAGTATGTAAACATTTACATTTGACCACCCAATTTATATTAATTGCCGAGCTAGCAGCTATAGGTACATTTTAGTTTTTATTTTTAAAATTTATTTTTGTTACACAGTGTTTATATGTTTGTATGTGTGTGGGTGCAGGAGTGCCACAGTGCACACGTGGAGCTGCAGGACAACTTGCAGGAGTCAGCTCTCCCCTCAGGCTTGCTGGCAGGTGCTGTATCCACTCAGCCATCTTGCCAGCACTACTTACATGTTCTTAATTAGAATTCATTATTCTGATATAACCTGAGGATAGGAGAGTACTTTATTTGTTCAGGCCAGTTAAGACTCCATTCAAGATCATAACTTACAATTATTTAAAAAAAAATCAATTACTTAAACTGCTGTACCTTGTCTGTTTTTCTAAATTTGACATTTCTTAGAGTCAATTTAAAAATGAAAAACAAAAAACTACAGTTACTCTATTCTACTTCAAAAGGATTCTGCCACTGTTAGTTTGAGGTCATGACTACTAAAAAACACTGAAATTCTTTCTTCTTTTGTTTTTTAGATAGGTTTCTTTGTGTAACCCTGGCTCTCCTGGAACTTGCTCTGTAGACCAGGCTGGCCTTGAACCCAGAGGTCTGCCTGCCTCTGCCTCCTGAGTGCTGGGATTAAAGGCGTGTGCCACCACCATCAGCTCTGAAATTCTGAAGTTTGTTCCTGTCTTCCTTTTTTCTTCTCTCTCTCTCTTTTTTTTTTTTTAGATAGGATCTCATGTAGCCCAGGACAGCCTCAGACTTACTGATGCAGGCTGGCCTTGAGCTCCTGAGATTACAATCAGATACCATCATACCAGCTTCATTTTAATTGAGTAACTTATTGTGTGTGTATGGCATCTGCATAGAGGCCAGAGAAGAGTGCCAGATATCCAACTCTCATTCTCTGCCTTACTCCCTCCAGACAGGTCTCTCACTGAACCTGGAGTTAGGCTGGCAGCTGTAATCCCCAGAGATCCTCCTGTTTCTGTCTTCACAATGCGGAAGTTTCAGGTGCATTTGTGGCCTTGTGTGACTTTTACATCGGTGGTGTGGTCCAAACTCAGGTTTTCATTCCCACCTCCCATACCTTACTGAAATTCTATAGCCAGCATATGAAGATAGCTAAACTTTTGTCTAGTTGACAATAGAAGCAACCTGAAAGCGATATGTGAGGTCCAAGTGGATAAATATTTATATGACTATTTGAGGAGGTACATTCTTTAATGACATTGCTCAGTTGGATAACCTCCAAAGGCTCAGTACAGCATCAAAAGCAGAAATAAAAGCTACTCATATGATAGCTGCTATATTTAAAGCACAAAGAAATGTGGTTTGTGTTTGCAGAGATGTTTATGTTCCAGAAGACATGGTATATTAAGCAATTCTTCGGAAAAACAGGATGAGAAGTCAGTCTACGTGCAATAATACAACTTTCAGAAATCCTGAATATGATTTTGAGAAAAGCATTGGGTAATGAGACAAAATGATAGTGGCTGCTTAGAAACTAAAGGTTTGTCAGACCAAGCTCTGTAGAGGCAGAAGGATACTGCCGAGTCTGGCAAGTGTGCTCCTCTTTCCTGACTCTCCTCTGCTTAAAATAAAGATGCTCCGTGCCTGCTTCTGAGGCTGGAGAGAGGCTAATGGCCTGGCCCCTTTCCTCTCCTTTTTTGTTTGTTTGTTTGTTTCCTTTAAGACACTGTCTCACTATGTTGTCCAGGCCAGCCTTGAACTTGGGACATCCCTGCCTCTTAGGTGCTGTGACAACTTTCAGTTGCTACCACACCCACGATCAACATTTTTTTTTGTTTGTTAGTAATGTTTTGTTTTTAACTGCTGCTCAGATATACACACAATCAATTCAAGAAATCTAAACACGGTATTAAGGGCACAGCCTAAGTCTGTCTGTCTGTCTGTCTGTCTGTCTCTCTCTCTCTCTCTCTCTCTCTCTCTCTCAGTACTGGACAACTGGACAATAAGCCAACACATATAACTTCACCACTGAGCTCCACCCACCCCTGCCCTTTTAATACTGAGTTAGGGTCTTTATAAATGGTCCAGGCTGGCCTTGAAACGCCCTGCAGCCAAGGCTGGAACCTGAGGCCCTCCTGAGAGGCTAAGATTACAGATAGGGGGGGGCTGGAGAGATGGCTCAGAGGTTAAGAGCACTGACTGCTCTTCCAGAGGTCCTGAGTTCAATTCCCAGCAACCACATGGTGGCTCACAACCATCTGTAATAAGATCTGGTGCCCTCTTCTGGCCTGCAGTCATACATGCTGTATACATAATAAATAAATAAATAAAATCTTAAAAAAAAAAGATTACAGATAGGTACCACTTGTGCACTATCAGTGGCTTACATTTCTACTGATAATTTCAAGATAATTTCAGAATATACAAATAATACATATGCACTTTCTGTTCTTCACAGAATGAGATGTTTTGGCTGTGTCCAGAAGCACTGCACAGTAAAGACTAACATGAGGTATAGGAGACTGTCATTAGGGAAGTTTTAAATCAGTGCCTCAAAAATCTGTTATGGTTAATCCAGAGGAGGTGCAGCCTATGAGGACCCCCTCCGTGAGGAAAGCTGGGCTGTCTTTCTCCTCAGCATAGATCCAGAGGAAGAGGATTCAGAGGGTCCACCTGGAGGACTCATAATCAGAGGTCACTATGCACTGAATCTAACATCTAACAATCTAACATCAGTCATTAGCTGAGCCACTGACACCCTGCCCAGGATTTCCTAGGAGGGTTAAGAATGCAGATGCATACTTTAAGACCGAGGTTGATATACACATAAAGTGAAGGTAGGATGTTCCACTACCTCAGAAGGCTGGGGCAGAAAAGCCAGACTGTTTGAATCTGCATTCTCTAACGGGGGACCGAATCAGTCCTTTTGCATCTATTTGAAGCACATGGAGAGGCAAAAACAAAATATCAAAACAAAAAGCTGATTTTATTATTTTACCTCATGAGTTATATATAATTCTTAAGCATGTTATATACTTAACAAAGTCATCTTAAGTTTATAAAATGCATACCAAGGAAAATGATATAATTACAGTGTTTTAGTCTGTTGACCTTAAAATGTGTTTTTCTTCCTTTCAGTGATTAAGATATATTACTAGAGAAAAGGCCAAACCATCTCCCTTCTAGAGTTTCTTTGCTCACCTTTGGACAGGTGATCTCGGTCTGCTGGATCATGATGAGAGCTGAAGCTATCAGAGCCCCTTGCCTCACGTAGTTCACAGGGTCATTGGTCATCGGCTCCAGTAAATTAATTGCTTCCTGAAATCATTACAAACAAAAAAACACAAACAAAACTTTAAGTGAAGTTGAGATGGCTGTATTTTCAAATACATCACTTTCAAGAGTATATTTTAGATTAGGGCAATGTTTAAGGTTTTTTTTTGTTTTGTTTCTTTTTTTTTTTTTTTTGAGACAGGAGTTCTCTGTGTATCCCTGGCTGTCCTGGAACTTGCTCTGTAGACCAGGCTGGCTTTGAACTCATAGAGATCCACCTGCTTCTGCCTCCCGAGTGCTGGGACTGTAGGTGTGTGCCACCACTGCTTGGCTAAGTTTCTTAAATAAAAGTAACCAAATGTCAAATCTCTTTCAGCTATGTACAGATACCTCTGTCACACAAATTATCTAGAAATAAAGCAGACTTGTTTAGTATGAGTAATAAAAATTTTTCATTGTATTAACTTGTCAGATGCCATGTTTCAAAGAACATTTGCTCCTAGATATCATATTAAGTTTAGAATAATATGGAAAGAAAAAGATCCAATTTGTATTTAGCTTACGAGAGCTGACCTAAATGTAAATTAAAAGTCTAAGAGGAAAAATACTTAGCCAAACATCAACAGTATCCTACCTTTATTTACAGATCATATGTATACCAGAGAGAGAGGCAGATAGTGAGACAGCTCAGCAGGTAAGGAGCCTGCTGGTAAGCCTGAAAACATGGAAGGAGAAAACTGACTCCTGCAAGCTAGCCTGACCTTGACAGGTGAGGTGACATGCGTGTATTCCCTCCCACCTATAACAAAGAAAGTTCTCATACTTAGTGATCTAATTAAAATGAAGACACATTTTTTTTTTTCCTTTTCTTTTTCAAGACAGGGTTTCTCTATGTACCCCTGGCTGTTCTGGAACTCACTCTATAGACCAGGCTGGCCTCAAACTCAGAGATTCACCTGCCTCTGCCTCCTGAGTACTGGGATTAAAGGTGTGTGCTACCACAATCCACATATTTTTAAAAAAAAATATTCCATTTTAATTATGTGTATGTAAAGGTGGGGGCGGGTATATGCACATGTATTCAGGTACCTTTGAAGGCCAGAGGAAGGTGTGGAATTTCCCAGAGATGGAGTTAAAAGGTGTTGTGAGCTACCTGATGTGGGTGCTGGGAACCAAATTATGACCCACTGCAAGGGTAGTCTGTGCTCTTAACCATGGAGTCATCTTTCCAGCCTCTGATACATGCTCCTTTTTTTGGGGGGGGGGGGGCAGGGGAGACAGGGTCTCACTATATAGCAAGCTATCCTCTGACTGAAACTTGGCCTTGAACTTAAAAAGATCTAACTGCCTCTGCCTTCTAAGTACCAGGACTAGAGATGTATGTGGTCGACCATGCCTGTCTTCACAGTTGTTTACATAAGACAGTCCCTCCCTAATAAATCAAGTGCCAAGTATGACTGCCATTCGAGCAGTGAACATTTTGCTCACAGGATCTTATGTTTCAGTAGAGGGGACACAGATATTAAGCTAGTTATAAAAGGATGTGAAGTGGCAATAAGTGCTTATAAAAAAAGAACAGGGCCGGGCGGTGGTGGCGCACGCCTTTAATCCCAGCACTCGGGAGGCAGAGCCAGGCGGATCTCTGTGAGTTTGAGGCCAGCCTGGGCTACCGAGTGAGTTCCAGGAGAGGCGCAAAGCTACACAGAGAAACACTGTCTCGAAAAAAAAAAAAAAAAAAAAAAAGAACAGGAAGCTGGTTATGGTGATATAGTCCTGTAATTACAGCACTTGAGATGCTAAAACAGGAAGATTCTGAGTTTGAGGCCAGCCTGAGCAACATAGCAGGACTCTGCCTAGAGAGGGAGAGAAGGAGGGAGGGAGGGAGGGAGGGAGGGAGGGAGGGAGGGAGAGAGAGAGAAAAGCAAGCAGGACAACCAGAATGAGATGAAACACCAGGAGAAAATAAAATAGCTCTAAAACTTCCTTTTTTAAAGGAGTTTATTTTTATGTGCACTGCCTGTATGTAAGTCTGTGTGATGGTGGTGGATCCCCTGCAATAAGAGTTACAGACAGCCGGGCAGTGGTGGCACACGCCTTTAATCCCAGCACTCGGGAGGCAGAGCCAGGCGGATCTCTGTGAGTTCAAGGCCAGCCTGGGCTACAGGGTGAGTTCCAGGAAAGGTGCAAAGCTACACAGAGAAACCCTGTCTCAGAGAAAAAAAAAAAAAAAAGAGTTACAGACAGTTGTGAGCTGCCATGTGGGTGCTGAGAATTGAACCTGGGTCCTCTGGGAAGAGCAGCCAGTGCTCTTCACTGCTGAGCTATCTTCCAGTCCCAGCTCTAAATATTCTTTTAAAAAAATAATTTATTGGTGTGTGTGTATGTGTGTGTGTGTGTGTGTGTGTGTGTGTGTGTGTGTGTGTGTGTGTGTGTGTGTGTCTTAGCTGTGTGGGTAGGAACATCATAGTGAGCACATGGAGCATAACCTGTGGGAACTGGTCGTTTCTTTCCACCATACAGGTTCTAGAAGCTGAACTCAGGCTGCCAGGTTTAGTGGCAAGCACCTTTACCTGTTTAGCTATCTTTCCTGCCCAAAGGAAATTCAGAACCTTTTTACATTAAATGATATGTTTATGTGTGCACAGTAAGTATCACTGATGTGTGCTGGATGCACTGGGGGGACAGGGGTGTATCTAATACAAATACTCTGAATTAGAGGAAAAAGTCAAGGTGGTTGGGCCTGAGAGATGGCTCAGTGTCTTAACCACGAGATGCTCTTCTAGAGGACCTGGGTTCAATTCCAGCACCCATGCACAGCTCACAATTGATCTGTAACTCCAGCTCCAAGGGACCCAATGCCCATTTCTGGCCTCCACAAGCACTACATGTGGGAGGTATATAGACATACAAGCAGGCAAAACATATATATATATATATAAAAAATACTGAGTTAAAAGAAAGGTCCACCCAAGGTGCCTAAGATGTATGCATGTGCGCTACTTGAGGCAAAGTATGGTGATTATATTAATGCTGTGAATCAAGATTGTATGTTAGAGCCATCTGGGGAATCTGATGCTTCTGACCTTCACAGCACCTTCACTCACATACACATACATGCACACATGCATATAATTAAAAATAACAAGAAAGAAGTTAATTTTGGCTGGCTTCAGACAGCAATCTCATTTCCACAGTACTAATTAAACAGAAAGAATAACCATGTGACATGACAGAACGGTTATCAATGGCTGTCCATGAGCATCACAGCTTGTTCTTAGGAGGCCTCAGGCCCTGTGACACAGTAGAGTGGGGAGCACTGTGAAGTTCTGTGTGTCGAGCTCAGTCTCAGAGATCCTACTGCATCTGTGTATTCACAGCTGTTTCATACACTTTTCTGCAGCGGAAAAGCCTGGTGCCAGGAAAGAAGCAACCCCACTGCTTTTGGGCCTCACCTTGTTTCCTGTGCCAGCACAGCAGATCCCCAGAGCCATCGCAGCTCCATAGCGCACATGAGGATTGTAACTCTCTGACAACAAAGAAACAACACTCGGACATTGTTCAGGCGTCCTGACAGGAAACAAAGAAAAGAAGACAGTGTTATAGGCAATGTGTCATAAACCAAAATGGAAGAACTTTAAACAAGCTTTTATTGTCTTTTTTTTAAAGATACAGGAAACAACGTAATATTTAATAAATAAGTTGTAGAATTACAAATCTTCCACAGAGCAAGATGTGTTGGCACAGACCTACAATCTCAGCACTAGTGAAACAGAGCTGCAAGATCATTATTTGAGCACAGGAAATTCAAAGCCATCGAGGGACACAAAGTAGTAAGACTATTAAAAATTATGGAAAAAAAAAACTCCCACAGAATGATACTATAAGTACATTTTATACATTCAAAAAATACTCAGAGAAAGCCGGGCGGTGGTAGTGCATGCCTTTAATCCCAGCACTTGGGAGGCAGAGGCAGGAGGATCTCTGTGAGTTTGAGTGGTCTACAGAGTGAGTTCCAGGACAGGCTCCAAAGCTACACAGAGAAACCCTGTCTAAAAAAAAAAAAAAGCTCATTTTTTAGTAAAAAGGGGGACCTGTAGGGCCCTGGCCCCCGTTTTGGGTAACTGTTGCCTTGCTTGCCGCCCTTGACCTTGATATCCTCCCTATGCTAATTCCCTGCCGGTTCCACCCTCCTGAATGCTTAAGGGAAGTTCCTTGTCTGTGTATCCTGCATATTGGCGTTAACAGCTTAGATGCAAGACTGTAAAACATCAGTAGTAAACTTCTGCCCTCCGGGGTTCTCCCACTGTGCTGTAAGTCTGTATTTAAGACTTCCTCCCTCCTTCAATAAATTGCATTTGGCATTTAAAAAAAACAAACAAAAAAACCCCAAAACAACAACAACAAAAAACAGAGAAAGAGGAGCATATCAGGGACTTCTCAAGCAAGCTCTCTGCATGCTGGTTATTTCCTAGCGCCTAAGTAGAGAATAGCCAGGCACACAGAGCAGATTCCTCTGTACCTACTTTCCTACTTTCTGGGCACTATGTATTTTGTTACTTTAGACAAGGCATTTACAGAGTCTTTTAGATGTTTTCAGGCCAGGACAAAAAGTATAAATACTCCAATTCCAGCACTCTGGAGGCCAGAGTTTGAGGCCAGCCTGGTCTACATTGTGAGTTCCAGGCCAGCCAGCACTACATGGTGAGTACAACACACTGAAATAAATAACAAAATTCAGGTATTTTATTTAAATAAAAAGTTCTTTGCTTACAATTAATAGTCATCTTGCCAATGCTACTATTTGTACAAACCTTCCAAGAGCAAGAATTGGCGAAGGGAATGCACACAAATCACCAACATCATCTAACCATAAATTGCACATATGAATTTGTTTGTTTCAACACTCTGGCTTCTAACTACTATTTCTTCACTGAGTTTTTTCTACAACTAGTACATTACATCATACTAATAAATGGAGTCTTTCCCCTCTACCCTCTAGCTCTCTCCACTAACAGAGGAAAAAACAGTAATAGATGTACATAGGCAGAAGCACTGCTACTGGCAGGGTCATCACAAAGGAAGTTTTGAAGGTATAAAGTTTCATGATATTTCTCTGGTAGAGTTTCAAGTTTATAATTATTACTAGGTAAGTGTCATGACGTTAGAGGCTTAGCACAATGCACAAGAATTAAGATATATTAGCTCCTGTAAGGCCCTTGGCCTCTCTAAAATCCAAGCACCACCCTGAATAGAATCTAAAGGCCAGTTGGATGTCTTTAACCAAAGACATCACTGACGCCTCAGTCAACATAAAGAGGACTAAAGAACATCCCCTCCCTCAAACCACTTCTCTTATAGTAACCATTTATCTACATAATTCTATTCTATTCATCCCCTCAGATCCCTCGGTCAATCCACAGTAAATCAAGTAAAACCCTCAACTCTGATTTCTGCTTTCATGACCTTGTTTCAGACCCTGATATCCTTTCACTAGTTTCTGTCAACTTAGTTTTATTTATTTATGTTTAGTTCATTGAGATAGAGGGAACACAGGCTTAGAATCAGAAAGATCTGGGTTCCAATTCTAGGGTGATTATTTATCACCAGGGAGACAAGCTCTGAATCCTACTCAGCCTTAATTGTTTCACCCCCAAAATATTATCTGTTCCTCTTTGTGCATGCTGGAGAGAGCTGACATGTCTTTATACTGTCACCACTGAAATCTACATGCAAAACCAGCTTTGGATCAGAATCAGGTATTCGTGTGCTAATATGCTGTAGCTGGATCTCTATAAAGACACTAGAACTCACAGTCAAAGGTTCTTTTACTTTCAGATTTCCTTAGCAACTTTTTAGAGAACTAGCCCACAGAATTTTACAATTTGTCATTTGGTTGCATCAAGGACAGGATATTCCAGGAAAAACTGACTCACAGAAAAGAGTTTACCTAAAAGTCTGTCTTAAAACTTCACCTATTTTATAATCTCCATCTGAAAGTAGTGGGAATAAATAAGATCTCCTAATGCTATTCTTTAGCCAAGGCCCCACCTCCAACCTTTAGTTTCCCTTCTTTCCCATCCACTGCACAAAATTCTAGGTTTCATCCTATTTTCACGCATGTGTATAATGTACTCTGACCTTACTCACCCTCCATCACCTTCAGTAGAAAACTACCTGAAGAGGATATAACTCGGACTTAAGAGTCTTATTTCTCAAATGCCATTATTATTTTATGAGATTTAGAAAACCAAATTCTCCCCAGGAACACAAATACTAGGAGCTGTTATAGGGCTTTCCTAGCTAGCTGACTGCAGCTAAGCCTGAATTTGGTAGTGAGGGCTAGAAACTCAAAAGCCTTTTTTAAAAAACCCTGTCAGTTTGAGTCTAATAACATTCCAGCTCTGACACATTCTTTAGAAAACCCAAGTGTTTAGACTTTAATAAAATTAAGCCTTTAATAAACTAGCTTAGGCATTGAATCTCTTTTGAAGAGCACAATAAAGCCATAAGCTCTTTACAAGCCTGTCAGTGTTTTGACAGACAGCTTTAATGGACAAAGGAGTTTCTAAGCAGCGACTGCAATGTAAAACCACACCAAAACCAAAATTTGTACACAGTATCTTTGCACACACATGTGTATAATGATTTAAAGTAACAGTAAATGAAATCTGATAAAATTGTACAATCATTTTGCAATTTATAAAGAATCAAGGGATCTCAACATGATTATCAATGATTGCTAATACATCATGGAAACAGTTAGACCATCAGTCTTAGCTCTCAAGTAGGAAATAGACAAATTAATGGGGAGAAAGAAATCGAATCTGAATGTTATCAAGCTTCTAGAACCAATAATCAGGGTACAGGAGATGGCTTGGCAGGTAAGGCACCTGCTCTCAAGCTTGACTACCTGACTTTGACCCTTGGGACCCACATGACAGAAGGAGACAAATGCAAGCTGTCCTCTGATACATGTTCTATGACATGCACACTCCTCCCCATACCACGCACACACAAACTAAATAAAATTGTAACAAAATTTTAAGAAGAATTTTAGAAAGTACAGTGAAAAAAATAATACATTAAATTACAATACAGAGATGCCATCAACACAAAGTACTATGAGAAACCAACAGGAAGAATGACCCAAAAGAAGGAAAAAGGAAAAGAAGGAGGAAAAGAAACAGACCTTGAGGGTTATCTGCAGCTGATGGTTGATGGGGAAGGGAAAAAACCGTTTCTTCAGTGGTATAGTCATTGGTAAGATGCCCACACTCTGTAAATGACCCAATGAAACACCGTGCTGGGATACACACACACATGAAAGTAGAAGCGGGCCGGCTGCGAAGAGGAAAGCGATGAACGGAGTGGGAGGAGGATAAGGGAGAGTAAGAGGACGTAGAATATGATGGAAATACCTTATGAACATGTATGAAAATGCCATAACAAAAACCTACAAATAGAGCCGGGCAGTGGTGGCGCACATCTTTAATCCCAGCACTTGGGAGGTAGAGGCAGGAGGATCTCTGTGAGTTCGAGGCCAGCCTGGTCTATAGAGTGAGATCCAGGACTACCAAAACTACACAGAGAAATCCTGTCTTGAACCCCCCAAACAAACAAACAAACAAACAAACAAAAAACCAAAAACCCACAAATCCTGCCAGGTGGTGGTGGCTCATGCCTTTAAAGATTAATCTTAGCACTCAGGAGGCAGAGGCAGGTGGATCACTGTTAGTTCAAAGGCCATCCTGGTCTACAAAGCAAGTTCCAGGACAGCCAGGGCTGTTACAGAGAAACCCTATCTTGAAAAACCAAAAACCAAACAAACAAACAAAACCCACAAATCCGATCAGTGATCTAGACATAAAGAAGCAACTCAACTCCAAAGAACTTATGAGCACCCTTTAAAGAGGAAACACTGAGAGCACTAGAGTTTTCATACTAAGCCAGTTTTATAGTTTAAATTTCAAGAGCATAATTGTAAAGACTTATACATTACTTTTCAAAAATGGGCAGAAATGTATTTTTCTATTCATTATACACTTTTCCCAATTAAAAATCTGTGGGAAAAGAAGTTGCCAATGAACCAGCTCCCAAGTTGAGAGACTGTTTAGAAATGAGCAGTGACAAAGTTTCTGCCAAAACCTATGTATACAAGTAGCACGCAGATCTTTCTGTGCTCTTCTATATAAGGTAGTAACGTGAGCGAATTAATTGTGCTCCACAGCAAAGGCATAAAGCTGGATGAGAATCGTGTTTCATTGCTAGAAATTACAAAACCTTTAGATTGTATCTTTTTTCCTCAAAAGGGAAAAACAGCCCAGGCTTAATGCCAAATAAAATCATCTTACACTAAAGTAAGAGTTTACTACCTTTCCCCCAAATATCGAAGGTAACACATAAGAATGTAACTTGAATAAGGGTCATGAACTGGTTGGACACAATTAGCGGAGGGGTTTTATGAATTACAATGAATGCAGCTATGGTCTAGTAATGACAGTATCAAAGAGGAAATGACCTCGCTGGCAGGCGTACAGCTGCACAACACATTCGTTTCACTGCTTCCAAGTGCCAGTGCTGGAGACTCCGAGGAAGTCAATGGCAGGAGGACGTCAGGAGAAGGAGTCCAACTGAACAGACACAAGGACGGCACGCTTAGGAAACTCACACGCAGATAAGAGGTAAGTAGTTAGCAAACGCATATGGAACTAACTTAGATTTGTGTTGTTTCCATTTGTATCTTCAGGAGCTCGGCCTCCATAGTCTTTTATATCTATTCAGTGGATTAAAATGTATAAATACAAAGGGTGATTTTAATATGGGGTTTGTGAGTATAATGAACAAATAACTTCATCTTCCTCTTAAAGTGTTTCTCAAGGAAAACTGGGAAAAGTAAGGGAAACAAACATAAGTATTTTAAAAAGAACTGGTTCAAATTTGGCAAACTTATGTGATTATATTTAAAACCTTGTAGAAAGATGCAGTAACTAATAAAAGCAAGTACTTGGGCTAGTAATACTTTGAACTACTTTCTTTCCAACTAAAGGAATTATAAAATGAGTCACAAAAAGCATTTAAATCAACACCCATCAGACAAATGATTACACACTCAGATTCTCAGCTGGTAAATCCTGACTCAGACCTTAGGTGGGCTTGAGTCTTACTGGGTGGGCAGTCAGAACTTACTGAATCCTTTACTTACAACTATTTAGAGCTTTGATTCACTATTCTGTATGTTTTCTAAAGTTATGGGGGCAGTATTCAAGGGTCAGATAGCATGTAGTGTGCTATCTCCTCCACATTGCCTCTGTGGCAAATCAGAACTACAGTATTTTTGTGGGCACTGGCTGAATTATCACAAATGGATACCAACCTATCAAAACAGGAAGGGGGACTTAGTTAGCTCTAGTGTTTTTTACTGTTTTCCGGAAAAACACATCCTCTCTGTATCTAGGCGGAACTCTCTGACATTTAAGTTCAAATTCATCTCTTAGAATTACAGAAAAAAAAAAAAAAAAGACGAGAAGCTAACATGTTTTTTTTTTTTTTTCCTTTCTTCCACATCTATTGGTGTCTTTCATTGAATCTTCTGAAATCTAAGCCTCTAGAAAAGACTAAAAATGTGGATGTCTTACTGGCAAACATGGACAGATGCATGTACATCCCCATCTTGGAGAACCTGAATCTTTAAAAAGGAATATAAGTCAATCTTGGCTTTGAATGTCTGGCATGGGTACAATGCCTTGCAGAAGCAGATGACTAGCTTAGCTACTGACCATGCTGACCACTGTCTGGTACTGGACTGAATCACAGAACAGCGAACAGCTTGCTCTTATAAAATGTCTGAACAAAGCCCAACTCCTGAGCACATTTTACAGAATATATGTGATCACTTGATCTTGTCTAACCATTCTGGACTAAAGACAGAATCAGCAGCAAAGGAAATGAAGTTGACTGCCGAGGAGCCTGGGAATAAAGTGCAGTGGGCAGCTCTGCTGATACTCCTGGTGATAATACCAACCATCGGTGGGAACATCCTTGTTATTCTGGCTGTGTCACTGGAGAAAAGGCTGCAGCATGCTACCAACTACTTTCTAATGTCCTTGGCGGTGGCTGATTTACTGGTTGGAGTGTTTGTGATGCCGATTGCCCTCTTGACAATCATGTTTGGTAAGTATTTCCCCTTGTTTCTGCCACTGAAACCCCCAACTACTAAAGAACCTGGCATTCATTTGCTCTTTATTTTCTTTGAAATAAAAGATGGACCCGGATTAAAGACACAGAAGGGAACATTCCCTCATTTTTTCTATGATTTGTTATAAATGTGGAAGGACACAAAAATAATTTCTTAGGAACCAGTTTACCCCCTCCTCAGCCATCTTATAAAATCACTAATTTGGCAATATTCACAGATTCTGCATGTATTACCTAAAAATTATAGTAAGTAAAAAACCATACTTTTCATACTTTCCCTTTAACAAAGTAATCAATAACTTGGACAATTCTGGGACTTTAATCACTGAACCATCAAGTCCCATCCCTATTACAGCCTTGAACCTTTAAGAAAAGATGTTTAGTTACAAAAGGAAATGGTCTGGCTCAGAGTACCTCAAGAGAAGACCCATCTGTTTAATTTTTTTATGGTATCTGACCATCTGTGTTCCCAATAAACTTGAAAGTCAATAAAATAAGTGGAATAGATCCTGAGTTACTGTGATAATAAAAATACAGTTTGACTTTCAGATCTTTGTTATAATAAAAAAAGACAATATATTAAAGTAGGCATACGGAGTTTCTGCTGTGTGTACATCACCCCAAACTATGTGAGCAAACACAAATGATTTTGTTGAGGAATTATGAGGGCTCCTAGTTTCAAAGTCAACATTAAAAGAACATTTAATTAGTCAATGTTTGGGATAAACTGATATTCCACTAATAAACCACTTAAGATAATTATAGATGCTCAGGCTTCCAAGAATTGTACTTATATGTGGAGAATAAACATATAAGTTATGCAAGTAAAATTTACTAACCCAGAACATACTAGTTGATTAAATTAAAAAGTAAAGAAAAACTGCTATTGCAATTTTTTTTTATAAGAAACAGCAGGGAGACATATAGAATGAAGAACTTGTGTCTTCACATGTAGTAAGATGATGATGAGTTAAAACTTCCTATTGCAAAGCAACACTCACCCAGCTTTAAAGGACAAATAAGCTTCTACTGCCTTAGTAGATTCTCTCATCAGTAGTATTCTCTCCTTTCTCTTTCCTTTGATCATTCTGTAATCTCTTGAATACCCTAATGGTATGTGTAAGAAATGACACTATAATAACAACCTGCAGCTCAAAAGAAGGAAGGATGGATGATGTAGGGAGGTATATGGAAAGACCTCAGATGCGTAAGACTCCAGTTCTCAACTCCATGTTCATAACAATAGCTTAAAGAATAAACCCCACACTCTTTGGTGCTTCGCTAGGCATACAGAAAATATCAAAATGCATTATCTCTGTTTTACTAACATAAAAATATTGAATAGAGATTTGAAGGAATTTTACAGAAGTGAATTTTAACTTGAAACCTTAGTTTGTAGATACCAAACATCTACTATATGCAAAATTCTGAGCTAGGTATTTAAAAATCATTGGCTTAGGATAAGGAATCTTTTTTTAAAAAAAAAAATAATGTATTTATTTTTATTTTATGTACATTGGTGTTTTTTTTTTTTTTTTTTTTTTTTTTGTTTTTTCGAGACAGGGTTTCTCTGTGTAGCTTTGCGCCTTTCCTGGAACTCGCTTTGGAGACCAGGCTGGCCTCGAACTCACAGAGATCCGCCTGGCTCTGCCTCCCAAGTGCTGGGATTAAAGGCGTGCGCCACCACCGCCCGGCGCATTGGTGTTTTGCTTGCATTTATGTCTGTGGGAGAGTGTCGGATCTCCTGGAACAGAAGTTACACAGTTGTGAGCTGCCATGTGGGTGCTGGGAATTGAACCAGGGTCCTCTGCAAGAGCAGTCAGTGCTCTTAACAGCTGAACCTTCTCTCCAGCCCCAGGATAAGGAATCTTAACAGAGAAAAGTCTATAGTGTTCAAGTTCGCTGACACTTCACAAGGAGGTTTCAAATAGTTGGCACCTCATGGGCTGAAGAGATTGCTTATATAGAAAATTATTGCTTAAGATATTCTTAACAATAAAAACAGCAGAAAACTAAACATTTTACATAAAATATATGGAACACCTACATACTTAATTGTAACTCATTTTAACAGCATTTCATCCTTCAAATACTTGTAAAATAATTTACATAAAATATCTCATAGTCCCAACCACTTTGTTATCAGTAATTATGCTGTATAAAGGAGCTATTAGATTGCAGGGTGGGGAAGCAACCCTAACTAACCTGAGAATGTAATTATTGTTTAAAATGTCATGGCATGAATTTATTATTTAAGATATAGTCTGTGACCACGGGGCATATGGATACATGCTACTATGGGAAATGAATGTTCATAAACTGGAAGCTGTGTACAGTGTAAATGGGTGGGGGACCTGATTTTAAATAGTAAGATCTTTGTATAGCCTTCCCAGCTTGATAAATACTAAGACTTTCTAAACTAACACATTTGCATGAATTTCTGGTAATTTTTAAAAGTAGCAGTACATGATGTATGATTTTTTTCTAATTACATGGGAAATCTTCAGAACTTTGGAAGTCTACAAACCAAAGTGTTCTTGGTTATATAATCATAAAAGATTAACTACCATTTTGAACAATCTAAGCTATTACAGGGAAGTTCAATAAAAGCAACTAAAAACCTTTATAGCAGTTAAGGATTCTAATAAAGTCAAACTTTAAAAAGAATGAGCTAGAAATAACAAAGTAGCCCTGGTGTTCTTAATTGAGGGATATTTTATTCAAACATTTATTTGTAATATTTAATTCCGTATTGTCTGAATTTCTGTTTTACCAAGACTATGAAACTCTTGACATGACACTTTTAACTTTTCTGCCAAATCTTCTTTGGGAGCACTGGATGCAACCTTTACAGGTTTATTTGCTTATTGTTACCATTTTATCTATTATTCTTAAGATCCATGATTACAGTACAACAGCTTTTAACACAAACCCTAAAAATACCTACATCAGAAATACTTGGGCAAGGAAGTCTAAGGCGGGAAGACTGCAAACTGGACGCCAGCCTGAGGGTTACAAAGCAGGACCCTCTTGCAATAACGGACACCTCCAAACCATGAGCCACTGGCGAGACGGTCCACAGTAAATGTGGGTAAAGGTGCTTGGTGGGGGACCTGAGTTCATCTCCAAGACCCACATGGTGGAGAGAACTGACTCCTTCCAGTTGTCTCCTGTTCTTCACACATGTACCAAAGTCTACGCAATTTCTGTCCTCCCCCACCCCCAACTCTGCGCGCCTGTGCGCCACACACACACACACACACACACACACACACACACACACACACACACACGCTATAAATAAATGAAATTCAAATTAACAAAACAAAATAAAGTGACAACAAAAAAGAAAGACGGGAAGGAATGAAGGGATGGAGAGAGGGAAAGAGATAAGAATATTTGAGTAAGAAACAGAATATCTCCAATATTTTCCTTATCAAATACATTATTGAAAATATGAAGGCAAAAGTATGTAACATTTGGTTATCCATTTGTGGGTTTTTGTTAGGTTTTGTTTTTTTGTTTTTCAAGACAAGATTTCCCTGTGTAGTCCAGGATGGCCTGCCTCTGTCTCCTGGGTAATGAGATTAAAAGTGTGAATTGCCACACTGGGCTCCATTGTAACAAATTTTAATCCATATTCTATGAGCCATAGTATGAAGCAGAACCCATGGAGCAGGTGAAACAAAGTGCATTAAAATTGTTTAGAAAACAGTTGGAAAGACTAATTCTGAAACCAGAGAACAAAGCAATGAACACTTTTTGGAAAGTGGAAATTTAAAAAGCCAAGGAAATTTCCTACTACATACTAAGTAGATGAGAACACTTAAAAGCACTATCATATTAGCTAACCCCAGGAGATGTTGTTATATGTTCAGATGAGAGGAAAACACACCCAGACACACATGCCCAACCAAATCCCCCAAACAAAAAACAATACCAACCAAGAACCACCCCAGAAGCTTTGCAGAACCTAAGCATTGAACCAGGTATTGCTTTTTGAAATATAAAAAAGCAGTAGAATTCTTCTGTTTAAACAAAACTTGTTGAGGGCTGTCCCACAACAGTTAAGTTTCTAAACTGTATGCCTTTGTGAACCCTGTAGGCATAGCCTTTTCAGAATGTCTTTCAAAACAATCTTTAAAATTCTTAAAATAAGGGAGATGTTTTATAACTCAGATTTATAGACTAATGCTAATTATTTAAAAAAATGATGTAACTTAACTTTCCAAACTACAAACTTGACTAAAAGGCAAGGAGATTTCAGATGCAGTGAATCTATCTCATCAAAACACAAGGCTTTGGGTTTAAAAAAAAAAAAATCAAATTTTTACAATTAATAAAAAGAAAGCAAGTAACAACATATTCCTCCTCAAAGCAAAAGCATGGGCACAGCCCATTTACAATGTACACAGGTTATTAATGTTTCAGTGTAATAACAAATAGCAATAACATTCAACTTTAGAAAAAGACACTTTTATGATAAATTTCAGTGTAGCAGTTAGGGATGTTCCCGCTGTGTTCTCTGTCTCCCCCAGTGCGGGCTCACGTTCATGCAGATGCACGGCACTCTTGCTCTACTTGGACAGATCAAGACACTGGTTGTACACAGGTAATCTGGCTTTGTTTCTGAAGGTGTACCTTCACTGCCAGTTTGATGGTCTAGTCACTTTTCAAAACAGTAACAACTGCCATTTTGAGTGCCATCTCTGTGCCACACACTGTTGCAAATATTCCACACATATTATTTTACCGTATTTCAAGCCCATACATACAATACCATAGCAAGCTTATAAAACAGGTAATACTAGCGCCATCACAGACAGGATCTACAACAGGTTAACTAATTATCTGAGATGATAAAATAAGCGGTACAATATGTGAATCCAGGAGGAATGATTCTGGAAAATTCTTATGCTCAGCTCCTCATTGCCCTACTCTGCTTTCTCAAAGACAAATGTTGATTCTATCAACCCAAAATATTATATTCAGCATACGGGACTAACAAGAAAGCCTACAGAATTTTGGGGATGATGAGGCAGAACCCAGTATCTTTCAATTAAAAATATATTTCACGGGCTGGAGAGATGGCTCAGAGGTTAAGAGCACTGGCTGCTCTTCCAGAGGTCCTGAGTTCAATTCCCAGCAACCACATGGTGACTCACAACCATCTATAATGAGATCTGGTGCCCTCTTCTGGCATTCAGGCATACGTGCAGGCAGAACACTGTATATGTAATAAATAAATAAATCTTTAAAAAAAAAATATATTTCACATTATGTGATAGAATACTTAGGTCTCAGCTAGTACTTGTACAAATCCTTGAGGTGACTGGTCTATTTTCTGAGGAAGGTACTAGAAACAGGCAATGCCTATGAAGTTGCTGAACCTTGCTAGGAGACAAACAGAAACTTAGGCAGCACATGAGAATGACCACCCTCACGTACATGGTCTTTACAGTATGCAGTTTCACAATGAACAAGCACTGTCTTACCAACAGCTGAATAAACTATCTACAAACCCAAGACTTGTTTTGCTCCTCAAATATTACTCTATGACATTTAATGTACAATTATTTTGAGTACCCATAGAAATGTCATTATTCAAATATTACTTTTCTCTAGTTTTAGTTCAAAGACAGTAAAGGAAGAAAGTTGAAAATGGGATTTATGGGTTGGAATATAGTTTAATGGCAGAGTGCTTGCTTAGTCTTGAGGCTTTGGTTCAATTCAGGGATGGTGGTGGTGATAGGGTGAAGAAAAAGGTACAGGGTGGGTAGAATTTGTTTTTCAGAAAAATTTTATGTGAGAGTTCAAGAAAAGCAATTATTCATTAGTCTATGTGATTAGTCTATTATTAGTCTCATTAACTTCTCATAGATACATTTTTTTCTTTTCTTTTTAAACTTAAATCTTTCTTGTTTTGGTTGATTATTACAAATTTAATTAATATCCAATCCAAGTCCTGCTGAAAATAGGTGGAACATAAGGCATTACAATAAATAAATGTAATTATAAATCAAACCTGATGCTTCCTATATGCTACATGGGTGCCCCACCACCAGATTCCTAGCTCCTTTTGTCCTTTTATAAATTGTTGCACTTTTGTTTTGGAGACAGGGTCTTGATGTGTTGTCAAGGCTGGCTTTCAACTTACTATGAGGCCCAGGCTAGCCCCCAAGTTTTCTTTTTCCTGCCTCAGCCTCCAAGTGCTGGGATCACAAGCACGTGCACCATGCCCATAGTTCCAGTCTTGCTTTCTTTCCCCCCATTTAGATTTTATTTTACTATCTTATTTTATGTGTGTATTTTGCCTATACGTATGTCTGTGCACCATGGGTATGCCTGGAGCTTGCAGAGGCCAGAAAAGGGTGTCAGATCCCCTGGAACTATGGCTACAGATGGTTGTGAGCTACCATGTGGGTGCTAGGAATCAAACACAGGTCCTCTGGAAGAGCAGCCACGCTCTTTTAACCACTGAACCATTTCTCTAGCCCCATTCTTGCTTTTAATAAAAGGTTTCTATTAATTTAGTGCCACTATACTGCTTTCATAAAAGTCTATCCATTAGTATTTCATGGAAAGGTGGAATCTTAAAGATCTATCTCTTTTAAACCTATATACTCCTTTTTAGAATTCTATACCACTGTCAGATATTTCTGACTAAAATAAGAATGTTCCAGTGATCTGCATTGATTTTAATTCCCACTTCTCCAAAACTGGTATCCATAAACATATTAACTTTGTTGGAAATAAGGCTAACAAGGCTTCACAAGCCTAATTAAATCAGCACTGGAAAGCTTTCCTTTTTAGCCTATAAGGAGAAATACCGTGGGTCAAAGAGTCAAATTCCAAAGACATGTATTTTTTATGTGTTTTCTGTGGCTTCCTGCTCATGGCTACAAGATTTATGACTAGAATTTTCCAGACCTTAATTTTCAAATGTAGAATACATGCTTAAGAATAGCTAAGTAGGAAAGTTTAAATTAGTAGCAAAGTATTTTATTTTAAAAGTTCTACAGAGACTGTGTGCACTTGATAGAACACCATAGCCAGGTGAGGCAGAAGGGTTGTATATTTTAGGTCAGCTTGAGTCACATGGTACTATCTCAAACAAAATGAAACAAACAAACAAAAAAAACCTCAAGAAACGTCCAAACCAAAAAACAAAACAAAGCAAACAACAACAACCAAATCATAGTAATTTCAGCGGTAGAAAACTTGCTTAGCATACTTCAGGTCCTGGCTTCCATCTCTAGCAACACACATGCTTTAGAGTTGTTTTATTCTTGATATAGAATCTTGCTATGTTGCCAGGTTGGATTAAGGCCTGGGATCAAGTGACCCTTCCATGTCAGCCTCCACAGTACCTGGAACATGCTCCTATATATAGTTCAGACTTAAATATTTGTCTATTTCCCTACTCTTGGCTTCCCTTCAGGTTCCACTGTGAAACGCTCTTCATCATTGATTCTTTTCCTTCTTACACTGTTTCCCTTCAATGCTAGGTGGTTAAAGAATGCATTGCCATTTTTTGTCTTAGGTCATTTTCCACTGATGATAGACAACTGGAACACTACAGTTAAGAAAATTCAATTGCTTGGGTTCTATCTACAGGTCTTTGCTTTAGTTTACTCTGAGAGGCTCTCAAGAGGTCCTCGTGTGTGCGCGCGTGTGTGTGTGTGTGTGTGTGCGTGCGTGTGCGCGTGCGTGCGTGCGTGTGTGTGTGTGTGTGTGTGTTTGGGAGTCAGAGGTTGCTGTCTGGAGTCTTCCTCAATCGCTTTCGATCTTATTTTTTGAGACAGGCTCTCTCAACTGAACCCAGAGCTCACTAATTTGACTAGGCTGGCTGGCCAGCAAGGCCCAGGGATTCTTTATGTCTCTGTCTCTCTAGCACTGGGAGTTACTCCAGTACTGAGATTACAAGTGCAAACTGTCACACCTGGCTTTTATATGGGTTTTGGGGATCTGAACTCGGGTACTTATGCTTACATGGAAGCACTTTACCAACCGAGCCTCCCCAGCTCCTAAATGTTCCTTTCTAGGAGACACTCTGAGTGCCTATCTCACATGTGTAGGCCCAGGTACATCTTTTAAGACTAAAATAGCCTTTTCTACAAAGTCTTCCTGCAGCACAGATGCTTAAACTTGAATTTCCATACAGATCATGTGGGGGTTTGGTTCAATGTATTCTCATACAATGCCTATATGCATCAGATAGAACCTAAGACCCTGCTTGCCCAATAAACACCCCAGGTGATATCCATCTCTAGTCACTATCTGTAATCAGAGTACACAATTTTCTAAAGAACACTTCCAATTAATAGTTCAATTTTGATAAATAAATGCTCTCCTCCATAAGCTCATATTCAAAGGCTTAATTACATCTGAATTGATTCATTTGCAACATCAATGACATCTCCAAGGTCATTTTAAGATGTTTAAAAATATGTACTGGCTTAAAAAGATTAAACTGAAGACTGCCATTCTATAAGGAAAAAATTCTTTTTCTTTCAGAGGCTATATGGCCCCTCCCACTGGTCCTGTGTCCTGCTTGGTTATTCCTTGATGTTCTCTTTTCAACTGCCTCCATCATGCATCTCTGTGCTATTTCAGTGGATCGATACATAGCCATCAAAAAGCCAATCCAGGCCAATCAGTGCAATTCCCGGGCTACTACATTCATCAAGATTACAGTGGTATGGTTAATTTCAATAGGTATGTGGGGAATGCCAAAGGTATTGGTGGAATGTCCAGTCTTTATTTCCATATGGCCAGAATGCCAGGTCTAGTACCTAGGAAAACTCAGAGGTCAAGGCAATCCACTGATATCCAAGAACTTGCACATGACATTCACTGTGCAGCTTCTAAGCCATTATCAGTAAAACCTACGTCAGCAGTTAAGTCTGTCTTCAGAACGAGCCAGTGTTTGCTGTGGGACCATCACACTTCCATTTTGATATTCAGAAAGTTTAAGCCTCAAAGTGTTGATATTTGCCAATAAATCATGAAGGTCTAACTAGCATGAGGAATCAAGCCACCAAAGTAAAGCAGCAAAAAATGAAATGCATCTTCAATCACATCTAACAGCATAAACAAAAGAGGAGAAAAGGCCAAGCAAGCCAAACTTTCTAAGCCGGTACTAAAGACCATAAATTCACCCAGGAAGTCGGCGTTCCAATGTGTACAGACTGAAGGCAGTTAAATATCTACTTTAGTGTCTTAACTGACAAAAAAAATCTAAGATAGATGTTAAGCTAATGTTTAGAAATGGTTTATAGGCAGAAATCAATTTCCTTTAAACTGCTCTACGCTTCTGCACTCATCTTTTTTATTTTTTTAAGATTTATTAATTTTTTTTAAAATTTATGAGTGCTTCTCCTGCACATAAGTCTGTGCATCTTGTGTGTGCCCAATGCCTCAAAGCCAGCTGAGGGCATTGGACCTCCTGGAGGCCAGCTGAGGGCACTGGACTGTTTGGCACTGGAGTTTCAACTAGCTGTGAGCTGCTTCTCCAGTCTACTATCATCTTGAAGGCTGCTATTAGAGCACCTTGAATGAAGTGCGGAGTCCATTCAAAGCTCTCCTAAGTTAATTGCAGAAAAATAAACTTGCAGATTTGTAACAAATGATCTGACCAACACATACACTGCTTTGCAGTAGAAAGAAAAAATGTTTGAAGAGGAAAAAATTATGAATCCTGAAGTGTTAAAAGGGGAGTAAAAAAACAAACAAAAAACTATTGCTTACTTCTCTCTAACCAGTGGAGGAATGTGCTCAATAAAGCAAGAAAGACATGGAGATTATGTTCACATTCCTGCAATAATGGCTCTAGAGCCCAAACCTCTCTGAAATGCCTGGGAGGGAAGAAGAGTTAAGGAAATGTCTGTTGAGAATAGAGAGATTTTATATATATATCCAACAGCAGATGACCAGAATGAGAAAGTGAGTGTCCAGGGAGGGACAGAAGCACAGAAATAACAAGGTATGTTGGGGCCAGCAGACTTTTTCTATAATGGGCAGGAATATGGTGATAGTTTGTTGGTTAGAAGTTATCTTAATTAAGGCTGGATAACATGACTTTATCAACATCAAATTTTTACTAAATATAATGTGCAAGCTCATAAGAAGAATATATTGACAAAAAAGAAAACGGACTGAGCAGTTATATGCGGTAAGTAAATATTTTAGGTTGCAGGCTGTATGGACTTAACTGTGTTGTAGAAGAATAAAAGAACACACACACACACACACACACACACTTTTGCCTCTCTAGTTATCAAACCCAACTTGTTCTGGCTAAAAGAAGTCATAGTTAATACATTAGTAATGACTATGGTGGTGTTCTAGTAAAACTTACAGAAACAGAGTGTTAGACAGTGTTCCTCTAGCTATAGACACTGACGCCCTGGTGCAGAGCACACACACTCTTCTTTCTAGCGGTAAATATGAAATGGGTGGAAAGGGTAGAGGTCGATACTGTAAACAGTTTGAGGAGATTGCCTTGTTCGGAGCTGTTGGGTATTTATTATAAATAGGTTGTGAAGACATAGGAGTGCTTTTGGACTTATAAAACAATACAAGATAAACGCTTAATCAGCTCACATATTTAAACAGTATCTGCTGTTTTGAAGGTGTGACTCTTGTGTTATTCTCTTTTCTAATAATTACTTCCCTAAGCAATATCATATTTAAATACCTACTTTACAGTACTTAAAGTATTTAAAAAACAGCACGAGATATATACATTCTCAACTATTAGAGGAACTCTCAATCTCGAAAACAAGTTCATAACTTGTACACGCTTGTTTATGAAGCAGTAATTTTTAAAGAAAGGTCATTTTGTTTTCTCTAAAAAGTTAGGATTAAAAGACATTCACAAATACCAAAGGATAAAACTTAAAACTGTTAGGCATAACTGTATAACCTGAAAGATAAATAGATACCATTTCAAAATTGACACCAAATCTCCAAATTCTCTCTAAATTAACTACTCTTGATATTAACCTTATCTTGAGTTCTTTTCCAACCTGGAAAAAACAGATTTGCACAGTTACATTCCATTTGTCAAAGGATCTGCCGCTAACCCTGACAGATTTGAAGCTGAGGGTCTCAGGATTACAGTGCACTCATCAGCACAAAGTTTCTACAAGTAACTCTCAAAACAACAGCCTAAGAACAACAGGTCATGAAAGTGACTCAATTTATCTTGCTTCATCTTCCTTAGGTATCGCCATCCCAGTCCCTATTAAAGGGATAGAGAATGATGTGACTAACTCAGACAACGTCACCTGTGAGCTGAAGAAGGAACGTTTTGGCAATTTCATGCTCTTTGGCTCACTGGCTGCTTTCTTTGCACCTCTTGCGATCATGATAGTCACCTACTTCCTCACTATTCACGCCTTACGAAAGAAAGCTTACTTGGTCAAAAACAAGCCACCTCAACGCCTAACATTGTGGACTGTGTCCACAGTATTCCAAAGAGAAGAATCATCCTTTTCATCGCCTGAAAAAGTTGCAATGCTGGACAGTGCTCACAAGGATAAAACTCTACCTAACTCAAGTGATGAAACTCTTATGCGAAGAATGTCCTCAGTTGGAAAAAAATCAGCCCAAACCATTTCTAATGAAGAGAGAGCCTCAAAGGTCCTTGGAATTGTTTTTTTCCTCTTTCTGCTTATGTGGTGTCCCTTTTTTATTACAAACATAACATTAGCTTTGTGTGATTCCTGCAACCAGACTACTCTTGAAATGCTCCTGGAGGTATTTGTGTGGATAGGCTACATTTCCTCAGGGGTGAATCCTTTGATCTACACCCTCTTCAATAAGACATTTCGGAAAGCATTTTGCAGGTACATCACCTGCAATTACCAGGCCACAAAGTCAGTAAAAGCACTTAGAAAATGTTCCAGTACAATCTACTTTGGGAATTCAATGGTAGAAAACTCTAAATTTTTCACAAAACATGGAGTTCAAAATGGGATCAATCCTGCCCTGTACCAGAGCCCAATGAGGCTCCGAAGTTCAACCATACAGTCTTCATCAATCATTCTGCTAGATACACTTCTCCTCACTGAAAATGATGGTGACAAAACTGAAGAGCAAGTCAGCTATATGTAGCAGAACGGGCAATCACTGGCGAATTCGAGTTAAGGCGGATGGGCAGGATGCAAGTGCACCAAGACAATGCACAGAATAAATCATCATCTCATGAAAGCAGGAGTTAATACTAAGGTTGTCCAATTTCCTTATCTAAACAAAGTCAAACATGGACAAAGTAGTTTTGTATGGCTATGAACAAAAGCAATCCCTACCCTGGTTTTCAAATGAAATAAAATTACATAAATTAACAAATTCCAGTCTTTAAAACAATGACTATAGAGCTAGGGAGATGGTGCAGCGCTCACCATGCAAGATTGAGGACCTGAGTCTGGGGCCCCTGCACCCACATAAAAAGCTGGGTATAGAGTTGTTGCCTGCTGCAATCCTATTGCTGGGGAGGCAGAGACAGGAGGATTCCTAAACTTGTTGGCCAGCTACTCTTGTTGAACCAGGGAGCTCCAGATACAGTGAGATTCCCCGCAAAAAAAATCCCACAAAAATCTGATACATAGTGGATCCTCCTCCCCACAAAATATACACGTAAAACCCTAAAACCAAGACAAACAACAACAACAAAAAACCTTCTGATCATATTTGGAGGTAAAGTGAAGAGTGGCTTTAATGGTGATATAGTTAAACGTAGTCATTTTCCTCAGTCAGGAAACTATCTTGACAGAAGAAATGGAGAGGACAGTAGTTAGATGTCAGGCAATGTAACAGACCTTAGAAGTAAAACTGTTAATAGGCATTTAATCAGCAGAGGCAGGTCCACTGGAAGAGGAGGAGAAAGCAAAGGAAATTGCCCTTAGGTACTTGAAGCAGACTATGTTCCTCAAAGGTATGAATCAACAAGCTGAAACAGGGACTATGGAACTCCAATCCAGAGACCTAAATGTAAGTGAGTCATCTCACAAACCGAGTTACACCTGCCTGTATTTACCCAGCAATGTGGCTGAACTTCTACACAAAATTTTTCCTTTACTGTTTGTTAGTTCACCTTGCACTGTTGAAGTTTGAAATGAGCACAGCCTCCCCTGGACAGCTGACTGAATTTAGAATGATATTTAGTTTAACGGCACCTCAGTTTTTGCATCTACATTCTGTGCCATTCTTAACAGGGATCAGTGAATGGTAGTCAATTCCATTGACGGCTGGGGTATTCATTAATGCTACTCACACAAATGGTAAACAAATTTAGGCTGGAGGAGGTGGCAATGACAAGCTCGTATCTTAGCTTTGCCATCTAAAGCTGAGCTGTACTTATATTTTGACCTCCTGCTCCATCACCGAGCCTTTCTAGGCAATTGAGTTTAGGATAATTATGAAATGTGCAGGATAGAGAATTTCAGTGTAAGCAAATCAGACATGGATTCCTCTAGTGGAAGAGTCTTTACCTAGACATGGATCTAATGAACAGACCCCAACATGTGCATATATGTATGGGCTCTGTATCATCTGCTAGGCAAAGTATATCTCAAATTTTAATTAATTTATCATTAAAACATTAGGCACTTTCCCCTACTGGTCTTAATACTTTAACAGCATACAGATGTGTTACTTCAGTTAAAACAAAACAACAAAATAATTTATACTTCTCCATCCCCCAAAAAATAATAAAACAAACAAAAGCCAGACCCAGACAAAAATCATTATTTTGGTTTGAGGATATAATCTGATGAGTCTGTCATATGTTAAGATTTATATTCTTGTCACAGTAAACAGATTATTTTCCTCCCCTTCCTGATGCTATAGATTAAACCCAGGGACTCATGAATGTCAAGACAAGTGTCCTACTGCCAAGCCACTCCCCCAACCCTAAGGGGTCTGTTGTCAGGCACCGTCCTGATAATAGTCTAAGCTCTACACTTTATGCACCTGGAAGCACACACAGTTGTTTCAGGAACTCTAAACGCATAGCTACCAGCAATACTACCAAAGCGCTGCCCAACATGCTCTATACTGTTTGTAGACTTCCATTACTACACACCTACAAAAATAATAACAAAATCTATAAACTAGCTTCCAATATTACTTTAAAAAAAATTTTTGACCTTGACTATACCCTAGTGAGATTATTCCATCATTTCCAGATAGTCTACTGATTGAAATGTAACACTAATATCAATTATTTGTGAAAAGGGACAACATTTTCTCAAAATTTTACCACTGGTATTTAATTGTAATTTCTATTTTATGAATACTTTAAAGAAATCTGTAATTTGATGGGGCTAGAGAGATTACTCAGTGGTTAAGAGTACTGGCTGTTCTTCTAAGTTTGATTCCCAGCACTCACATGGTGGCTCACAACTGTAACTCTAGTTCCAAAGAATCTGATGGTGGTATGAAAGTGGTACACAGATATACATGCAGGCAAAACACCCACATACATTAAAAGAAAAAAAAGTATGTAGCCAAGGTTAGCCTTAAATTTATGATCTTCCTGAGGGTGAGATTATAGGCATGTACTACTATGATGCCTGACAATTTTTTTAAAACCTTTGTTTCATTTGTTTTGTTTGTTTGTTTTTTGTTTTGTTTTTTTGGTCATCTGACACAGTGCTGGGGATCAAACTCAGGGTCCTGCAGAAAACTGCCCTACCACTGAGCTACAACCCCAGTCCGTTTTTTTTTTTTATCACTGATCATAATCATTATAAATGAATAATGGTTTCCAAATCTGGAGGGAGACTGAAAATAGTACACCTGCACAGTCCATCTTGTGAATAAAGAGAATAATACAGATGAGAATTTTACACAAAAATAATTTCATTTTTGTTGAGAAAGAACAAATAAATGCTTTTGATATTTATGTCCAATAAGTGTAACTAAAAAGTTTTCTAAAAAAATCAAGACTAAATAAATTCTTTAGTTGTAGTATAAGCTAAATGACTGCAGGGTCATTTTAAGAGACCAGAGATGATGGTATACGCCTGTAATCCTAGCACTTGGGAGGCTGAGACAGGATGATTATGAGTTAGAAGGCAGCCTGGGCTACATAGTCATAATGAATAGAAGCCGGCCTGGAGCAAGAACCTGGCTCAAAAACCAAACCCTTGACTCTCCCAGAGGAAGAGAGAAGGCTCAGCAGTTAAGAACATTTGCTGCTTTTGCAGAGGGAGGACTTAGGTCACTCCCAGCACCCCCATCAGTGGCTCACAACTGCCTTTAACCAGTTCCAGGAGATCTGACACCTGTTTCTGGCCTCTGTTGACACTGCACACATGTGATGCACATACATATATGTAGGTAAAAATACTTGTACACATAAAAAAAAAAAAAGACAAATGAAGCACATGCTTGAAGGTAAATGATGTCACATGAGAAAACATGTAAGAATTTTAGACAACAGGACAGACACTCCTCAAATATTAACTGCAACAAGGAATCTGAGAACAATATTTTGTTAGAGCCTCTTCAAACAAGACAGAGCTCCGACAAAAGCATGGGGGAGAGAAAGCTAGATTTGTCCTGAGATCGTCTGGAATCTAAGGCTCATCATTTAGCTCCACAACAATGGGAACTTTGCCAACTATTGTCAAATTTATAGCCTTAGCTTAAAAATATGTATTTAATATGGGCCAATAGGATGGTTTAGTAAGTAAAGGCACTTTGCTAACAAGCCTGATGACTTGAGTTTAATCTCTGGGATCCACATGGCGCAAGGAGAGAATTGACTCGCAAGTTTTTCTCTCACTTCCACACATGCACAGTGGTACAGACACACATATATAAATAAGTAAACATGTAAAGTAAAATGTAGAAAACATTTAGAAAGAATACTTACTGATTTCTAAGTTCCTTTCACCTTTAAATATTCATATTTAGAGAAAATGCATTAAATTAAAATTTAAAGAACTTGCTTTTTAACTCTAGTCCCCTAAACTAATTGACCACATTTAATTTTCTTCATCTATAAAAATGTTTTAAGCAAGATTGTCTCTCAATAATTCCTAGGCCCTACCTCTTCAAGAAGGTATTCTGGAAAACAACTCATTAAGATTCTTCAATAAGCCATATGCAGGGTATATATACACTTGCAACCTCTGCTACTTAGGAAGCTGAGGCAGGAAACTCCCTCGAGCCCGAGTTCAGGACCAGCTTGGCTAACACAGTACAAGCACATAATTCATTTTACTTACTAGCGCAACCTGACTATCATGGAATGAAAGGATTTTACTAACAAAAGACAGCTCATGGGTGACACCTGCTGCTGAAACTGTGATTTAGTCCATGTAAATAAGGGGCCAACAATTAAAACAAGCTGACATTAAAGAAAACTGAACAGAAAAGTTCTTTCACTTCTCAACTCACAACACTTTTTTCCCAGACACACAGAACCAACCTATGGCCTCACTCTGAACTTCAATATGCTCAGGTATTTAAGACTCTACTTAAGAAATGGAATACAAACAGAATCTGAAGCCAAAAATTATTACCTGAATAAAATGAAGCCAAGTGACTCTACTGCTGCTCTCCTGACATCATCATTAACGTCACTCACCTAAGGAGAAAATTTAAGATGACTGTGACACACATTATAATACACACTCCATTAATAAACTGATCTAAATGCCCCAATCACTCAAATGTAAATTAGTCCTTAACAATATTTCCTCATTAAGTTTTTCTCCTTTCTAGGTATATCAAAACACATATACCTTAAATATATACAGTAAATAAATTCAAATAATGGCACATGTAGTTTTTAAAAAGCCTTTCCTAGCTCACCTTTAATCCTAGCACTAGGAAAGCAGAGAGAGGGTGTATCTCTGTGAGCTTGAGATCAATAGCCAGGGCTACACAGTGAGATCCCGTCTCAAAAAATGAAAACAAACAAACAAACAAAAACCCTCTTTTCTTTTTTTTTTTTTTTTGTTTGTTTGTTTGTTTTTTTCAAGACAGGGTTTCTCTGTGTAGTTTTGGTGCCTGTCCTGGAACTCACTCTGTAGACCAGGCTGGCCTCGAATTCACAGAGATCCGCTTGCCTCTGCCTCCAGAGTGCTGGGATTAAAGGCATGCACCACCACTGCCCGGCCCAACCCCTCTTTCCTTAATTTAGAAAAAATAAATCTAAGAATTCTCCTTTCAAAGGTTCTTTAGATGTGTCCATGGCCTGGTGAAGTTTAAGGTTCAGAGATACTTAAGATCAATTTGGCTGCATTATAGCTTTTGGGTATAAGGAACACCTATGCATTCCTTCAATGTTGTCTCCAAATAATATGCCCTAAGATCAAGCAAAATATAAATGTTTACAATATAATTCATCCTATGTTTGCTGTGGTAGTTTGAATGAAAATGGCCCCCATAGGGCTCATAGGGAGTGGCACTATTGAAAAGTGTGGCCCTGTTGGAGGACGTGTGTCACTAGAGGTGACAAGCCAGGACCAGTGTCGTCCTCTCTTCCTGCTGCTACCTGCAGAACAGGACTCTCAACTACTTCTCCAGCACTGTATCTGCCTGCATGCTGCCATGACCCCCGCATGCTGCCATGACCCCCGCATGATGACAATGGACTAAACCTCTGAGACTGTAAGCAAGCCCTAAAAGTTTTCCTTTATAAGAGTTGCTGTGGGGAGTAGGAATTTTAAAACTGAGTTTCCTGATCCAATAGAAAAAGAACTGGTAAATCCTATGAGAGTTTTCCAAACCCATTAGCTACAGATTTTGCCCTTGTCACCAGAATGGACTTTACATGGGGGGGCGGGGGGGAGAGTTGCTGTGGTCATGGTGTCTCTTCACAGCAATAAAACCCTAATTAAGACAAGGATCCACCAGGCAGTGGTGGCAAACACCTTTAATCCCAGAACTCAGGAGGCAGATGTAGGCAGATCTCTGAGTTTGAGGCTAGCCTGGTCTACAGAGTGAGTTCCAGGACAGCCAGGGCTACACAGAGAAACCGTCTCAAAAAACCAAAACCAAACAAACAAAACGACAATGATCAAACACCAATGCTAATAAAATGGGACAAGAGTCTTATTTTAAACCTTTCTGCACTGAAGTGAAGTCATTCTCCTTTCTCCCATTGTCAAGATGTCAAGGCGACAGAAGAAATTCACCAAGTTATATGTGGAATGGAAACTATTTGAGCTGGCAACATTATTCTTAATAAACTACATTAATTAAATTAATTAAATTGAGAAGACTGGAAAAGCCTGTTGGAAAGCATGAACATCAGATTTACTGTGCAGGAAATCTCTTGAAATAGAGCATGTTCCCGTTAGAGTATCTACAGCTAATTTCACTGGCTAGAAAAAGTGGTTTCTTGACTGTCTTTAGATTTGCCTATTTTAGGATGACCACATATTCTCAAATGATCTTGTCTCTTACAAATGAGAATGCTCCTTGGGGTAGAGTTTTAGAGAACACACTGGGCTGTTTTTGGGGACTATTCATGCTGACACAGTACTGTTCTATTTCATTCTGAGATCCTACTGTTGAATTATGGATTACTGTGTCCAATGAATGAGAATAACTTGAGACCACTGATGATGGTCATATATATGTTATATGCTGTAGACAACCTACACCTCTATTGTTCACCTGCAAACTTCCCCTTCCACTTTACCCCTGAAAAAGACCAGAGTACTCACAGCAACATGTAGCAGGCGTCGAATAGCTTTGTTGTTACCAGAGCCACAATAAGCCATTGCCACAGTATACATTCCAGATCTTCGAAGAATCGGGTCCTGAGAAAGAATAATTCCAATTAATCCTTAACTTACTTCCAAGAGTGACTGCTGCTGAGCATTGTGAAGCAAGCCTGTGGTCCCAACTACCTGGGAGGTGCAGGTAGGAGGTTTGAGTCCAGCTGTTGCAGGACAACCTGGGCAATGCAGTGAAACGGCCTCTGAAAACAGACATCTCAGGTATAGTAGCACAGACACCAGGCAGGCTTATTTAATGTAGGAACCATGAACCTTAAAACAATTCATGTGTGATTGGTAATTTTCAAAGTGAATGGGGAAAATAAACCCTCAATAAAGGAGAAATTGTTCTCTCTCTCTTTTGGGGGGAGGGTTTCAAGACAGGGTTTCTCTGTATAGCTCTGGCTGCCCTGCAACTCTGTACAGGCTAGCCTTGAACTTAGAGAGAGCTGCCTGCCTCTGCCTCCCTAATGCTGGAATTAAAGGTGTGTGCCACCACCATATTCTAATTTGCCTTTTTCTTAACTAATTCTTGGGTAGAGCACTGAGTAAAAGAAATGTGGAGTCTCACACCTAAACAAATTAATTAGTAATCTAGCCAATAAACTATAATGTATTGATCACATTACAGAGAAGAATGTAACTCTGGCCACCTGCTGCACACAGTACCATCATATAAATATCAGAAAACCTTTACTCAAGTAAGTATAGAAAATGCCAGTTTTCTGATGAAAAAATAATAAACATTATACCTTATTAAAGGACTACTAAGCTGGGTGGTGGTAGTGTGTGTCTTTAATCCCAGCACTCAGGAAACAGAGACAGATGGATCTCTGTGAGTTTGAGGCCAGCCTGGCCTATAGAACTAGTTCTAGGACAGCCAGGGCTACACAAAGAAACCCTGTCTCGTGCTGGGTGCATGCCTTTAATCCTGGCAACTGGGAAGCAGAGACAGGTAGATATCTGTGAGTTCGAGGCCAGCCTGGTCTAAAAAGTGAGTTCCAGGTCAGTCATGGCTGTTACACAGAGAAACCCTGTCTTGAAAAACAAAACAGAAAAACCCTGTCTGGTGGTGGTGGTGGGGGACACACACATACACAACGATGATGACGACTACTAAAGCATTCAAAAATATTATAGAATAAGACTGTAGGCTGCAGGGGAAAAAAACAAATAGGATCTCACCTTATCACGACAGAGAGATTCAATGAGAGCATCAGCCTCTTCCATCCTCCCGTACATCACTAATGCAATGCCAACTGCTAGACCACGAAGAATCTTCTCATGTTGAGTTTCTTGTGCATAGCCAACCATATCCTCAATAGCCTGGGCATTTTTAGAACCTAACATAACCAAGCCTAAGGCCAGGCCAGCTGCCTCCCCTGGAGTAAGAAGTAAAATAATGAGCATCAGTTATGTTTATAGAGTCAATAAAACATATCCAATTGAAATAGCACCTATTTGCATCAATTATCAAAACAACCATTAGCCTAGCCTCCTGAGTAGGAACTAAAAAAAAAAAAAAAAAAATTTTAGGTTTATTTTATGTGTGAGTGTTTTGCCTGCATATATGTATATACAACCACATATGAGCTTGGTGCCTGCAGAGGCCAAAGAGGATGTTAAATCCCCAAGAACTGGAGTTAAGACACCATGTGGGTGCTCAGAACCAAACCTGGGGGTCTTCTGTAAGAGTAATAAGTGCTTTTAACTACTGAGTTATATCCCCAGTCCTCGCAACCCTTTTAAAAATACTTATTATTGAGCCGGACAGTGGTAGCACACACCTTTAATCCCAGCCCTTGGAAGGCAGAGCCAGGTGGATCTCTGTGAGTGCCAGGCCAGCCTGGGCTACAGAGTGAGTTCTAGGAAAGGCACAAAGCTACACAGAGAAACCCTGTCTCAAAAAACAAAAAACCAAACCAAACCATAACAAAACTTATTATTATTTATTTGTGTGTGTGTGTGTGTGTGTGTGTGTGTGTGTGTCTGTTTACATATATGCACATGTCCAAGAAGGTCAGGTCAGAGGGATGTTGAATACCCCGGAGTTGGCATTAAGGCAGTTTTGAGCTGCCTGATGTGGGTGTTGGGAATTGGGACTCAGGAACTCTGTAAGATCAATATGGGCTCTTAACTGCTGAGCCATCTCTTTCCAGTAGCAACTTTAAAAGAGAGACATCTTTTGTAGCTATTTTCCTTTTAAATCTTGACAGTATGTACCATCAAATCTTGTTATAAAGTCAAGAGACATTACGGCAACTTTTTTTCTTTTTTTTAAAACATTATCGCCAAACACCATAAAATATACTCAGGACACAAACGACTCTCTTTAAAACTTCCTAGTTTTGCAAAATTACTCTTGTCAGAGCACTCTGCACACACCCCTTTAGAAAGCCTACATTTAAAAAAAAAAAAAAAGAACAAGATAAGCCTGCTAAACGGAGCAAAATCTGCTCCGTCTTCAACTCAAGAAAAACCGTTGAACTTTTAGGACAACACCAGCCTTCTCTATCCTGCCTAATGCAATGCCAACTGCAAAACTAGGCAGAATTTTCTCATGAGTTTTTTAAGGAGACTATAAAAAGGCAAGAAAAAAAAATCACAATTATATTCATCACAAAGTTTGTTGTTTTCAGTAACAAATGCTTACCTGTCACAGCATCATCCTGATACAGGTTTGTTTTCAGCAAATCATACACATCCTGGCGTGCAGTTCCCATTGCAGCCAAACCAAGGCCCAGGCTGCCTCCATGTCTAACAATCTAGGGCAAAAAGTATTGGTTCTGATAATCTAGAACACAGTACTTAAAAATCCGAACTTTAATTCTAAAGTGCCTCCCCACACACACCCTATCTCACTTTAGGCTGCTTTCAAATTTACTATGTAGCTGAGGATGATCTTGAACTGTTTGATCTTTCTACTTCCCAATTGTCAAAAAATATTTTGATGGGAAATATACAGAGGGTGGCTCAATAAGAAAGATTAGATAGTCAGGAGCCCCATGGTAACCTCAGCAGTTTTAGTTATGATGTCTGCTGGTGCAAACAGTGACTGGAGAAGAATGTGAGAGAAGAAGATAGACAGAGGGTACCTCCATAACTTTACATGAGGAAGACTGAACAGGACTAAGAGGCAAGTACCAGTGAAAGATTAGGAGGCAGGCAGGTGCAATCTATGGATGTTTGTAAGCTCAGGAGAAGGAGGCAGTATACCAGATGCTAAGGATTGAGGAGAAGAATGCACCTACGAAATACAGTTGTCAAGTAGGAGAGATGGGGTAGAGCACAAAGTTGGCATTCATCTGAAAAAGGAGGCTTTGGAGGTTGTCCACTTCAATGTACAGTTTGCTCTCGCTGACGAAAGCACTCTAGCATTGCTTTAGGAACACTCCTTTCCCAGTGGCTGAAGTGGGCGCTACTGAAGCCAGGGCAATAGGACACTCCACTTCTAGAATTTTAATGTTTTCAATTAGAGAAATCCAAGGACAAAAATGTTTCAAGTTTGTTCATCCTGACAATAGGTCCCTGAAGACATACAGAACTCCATCAGCTTCTGTTTATATGTAATGTATCACTCAGAGTTACTCAGCTTCTAGCAAAAAGCTGGTTCATCAACATCTTCATTAAGATACTTCTGATTATGAATTCCTTGCTTCAGTCAGAAGAGGCTTCTATTACCAGTGTTTTGTTGTTTGTTTTGTGTGTGTCCACAAACTACTTGAGAGGAAATGAAGTAAAGATGTGTGTGTTTATACATGGATAACTTGTGGATGAGGAGTTTGTCAGCCAAGACAGACCACCTTCTTGGTTCAACTTTTTTTCAGTGAAGTCTGACACTAAGGTGTTCTGGTTCATTTAGCCATTACCCTGGTAACTTTCTAAAAACTCACTTGAACTTGAAAGCTAAAGTCTAAAATCCCATTTCAGGGTCATTTAAAATAACAGGGCTACTTAATAAATTTTTTTCAAAAGAATAACATTTAAAAAACTTATTGTCGGGCAGTGGTGGCGCACGCCTTTAATCCCAGTCCTTGGAAGGCAGAGTCAGGAAGATCTCTGTGAGTTCGAGGCCAGCCTGATCTACAGAGCAAGATCCAGGACAGGCACCAAAACGACAAAGAGAAGCCCTGTCTCAAAAAAACAAAAAAAGGGTTGGAGAGATGGCTCAGAGGTTAAGAGCACCGACTGCTCTTCCAGAGGTCCTGAGTTCAATTCCCAGCAACCACATGATGGCTCACCGCTATCTGTAATGGGATCTGGTGCCCTCTTCTGGTGTGTAGGCATACATGCAGGCAGAACAGTGCATACATAATAAATAAATAAATTTTTTAAAAAAAAAAAAAGAAAGAAAGAAAGAAAAAATAAAAGAATGTCTGAGTTGGAAGGCAGCTTGGGCTAAATATAGCAAGACCCTATGTCAAGAAATCAAAACCCAAACAAAAGCAGTATCAATACAAACCCCCAAATTACTGTGGAAAGTACTGTTTTTGGTATTCCCAAATCCTAACGAATTTATCCACTGAAATACTGAGCAAATAAATAACTTCCTTGATCAGCGTTTCTCAACCTTCCTAATACCGTCCCATTAATACAGTTCCTCACGTTGTGGTGACCCCCAACCATAAACTTATTTCAATGCTACTTTATAACTGTAATTTTGCTACTATTATGAATTGTAATGTAAATATTTGATATGCAGGGTATCTGATATACAACCCCAGTGATGGGTTGTTTGAACCCACAGGTTGAGAACCACTGTCCTAGATTCTCAAATAATAGAAATTTGGTTTTTTATCCTAATACTTACATCATTGCTGGCATTCTTGAGCTGATTAAGGAGATAGTCAATTATGTCACCACCATGATTGGCATGAATGAGACCCAATGCATAGAGACCTCCACCTTCCTGATAGGCCGATCCTGGAGAAGTATCCTTGGGAAGGTATGTTGCCATTAACTGCAATGCTTCCTTCTCATGACCCTGTCACAAGAAGTAAGAAAAAGGTAGAGGATCACAGATGCTTTATCTTCTCCACAGAATGCCCACATGCTGATGCAAAGGTAACAGACATATTTGCATCCAAACAACTCCATCACTCAAATATGAGTCTTTAAGAGATTTAGGTCCACCCTGGTTAGAAAACATTGTGGCTAGATCTATTTTTTACTTTGTTTTACAATGTCTTCCCAAATTAACTTAGGTGACACAACATTTCAATTGAACTGTGTGGTATTTTGAATGTAACTGGCCCCCATAAGCTCATAGCGAGTGGCTCCATTAGGAGGTGTGGCTTTGCTGGAGGAAGTGTGCCACTGTGGGGTGGGCTTTGAGGTCTCCTGTGCTCCAGTTATGCCTAGTTCAGTTGACTTCCGTCACCTGTGGATCAAGATGTAGGACGTTCAGCTCCTTCTCCAGCACTGTGTCTGCCTGCACACCAGCACGTCCCACCATGATGATAATGGACTAAACTTCTGAAACTGTAAGCCACCGCATTAAATGTCTTCCTTTATAAGAGTTGCAGTGGTCATGGTGTCTCTTCACAGCCATGGAAACTCTAACTAAGGCAACCTGTTATAAAATGGCTTCTTAGTCCTCACAGGAAAAGGATTTCTGTTAGAATACACTTATTTTATTCTTTATTTCATCCTTCCCTGTCTGAGGACTGATCTGATCTGATGACATATACCTGTTGATGAATTACAATAAACTTATACTCCTTAGTCCCAGAAAAATGGCTTCTTTTCTGATGGTCAGTCACAATGAATAAAATATATTACCTTATGTATTACACCCAAGCTGGCAGTTGCAGTAAATTTGGCCCAGTTAGTGGCTCTGGCCAACCATTCCAAGTTATCTCTATAAGAAAAAAAAGCAACCTGAGCATTATTAATCCTAACTTTCCTCTTAAGTAAGCTGTTCCCTCTTTGGAGAAAAGAGTCTAGCATTGTAGCCCAGACTGGTCTTCAACCAGTGATCCTCCTGGCTCAGCCTCCCAAGCACTGTAATTACACATATGTGTTAATATTCTAAAATTTTTTGTTTTTTTGAGATAAGTTTCTCTGTGTAAGCCTTGGCTGTCCTGGAACTCACAGAGATTCTCCTACCTCTGCCTGCCCAGTGCTGGGATTAAAGATGTGTGCCATCAACACTCAGCTCTGAAGATTCTTAAAATACATGATATATAATTCTACTTGAACAAAAGGAAAATCATATATTTATAGTATAATTTATATCTATTTTTCCTTCAAATTACCAAGGCAACTAATAAAAATAATTAATTTTACTTTAAAATAAGTAAATATAAAACTATACGTAACAAGCAAAACATACTTCAAATTCAAGACTACTAAAAGTACGCTAGGAAATACTTTCAATGTAATCTTGGTTAAAAACCACTTTGCAGGCTCGAGAAACAGCTCAGTGGTTAAGAGCACGTTCTATTCTTACAAGAGGACCCAAGTTCAGTTCCCGGCACCCAACTCAGTGGCTCACAACCTCCTGTAACTTCAGCTCCAAGGAATCTAACACCCTCGTCTGGCCTCCAAATGCAAACTGTACATACCCTACCCCCAGGCACACAAGAATACGACAGATAATTTATTTAAAAAAAAAAAAAAAATCCACCACGGTGGGATTCTCCAGGCATATTTACCTAAGAAACTGGTCACTGGTAGTACCACAGTGCATGAATGAGTTTGCTATTACAGTTGCTGTATGACATACAGAATTTCGTACTGCATCCTACAAAAACAAGTACAGACTTCTTTATCACTGGCAAAGTATTTATACATACATATGCTTGCACACATTCAGAAGCCCTATTTTGCAGCAAAATCGGAAAACAATTGAAATGGGATTTAAAATATGAATCTGGAGACATTTCTTGATGTAAAGATGAAATACCTAGTCTGTAAAAACAAGACAATCAAATAGTATTATTTGTGGTATTATTATTATTAACTTAAGGTCACTATCAGATTTGTTTGTAGCCCAAGCAGGCCTGAACTTGCCTGACTCCTGATACTTCTGCCTTTAACTCTATGTCTGCATCACAACACCTGGCTCAATCAGATTTGAAGCATGAATTTACAGATTTCCCACTCTTCTCCTTCATAATATTATTCAGTTAACTACTCAGAAATTTCTATTTCTCTTCAACACCTTGTCTAAGGGCTGCAAGGTATTGGGGAAACTTTTTGTTGTTGTTGTTGTTTTTCAGGACAGAGTTTCTCTGTGTGTAGCTCTGGCTGTCCTGGAACTTGCTCTGTAGACCAGGCTGGCCTCAAACTCAGAGATCGAACTGCCTCTGCCTCTTGAGTGCTGGGATTAAAGGCTTGTGCCACCACTGCCCTGTGGTATTGGGGTTAACTTAAGTAGCAATGCTATAACTCTTCTGGCCTGCACCCTCTGGCAATCACCAAATTATAAATGCATCAATGTATGAATGTAGTTATAGCGCTAGGGGGCTTTTTACACTCCAGGCAAGTACTCTACTCTTGAACTACCTCCTAAGCCCTAACTTATTTACAAATTATGTGAGTCTATCTTTTTGCCATCTGTAAACATGAATATAAGGTTTCAAAAGGCACTCTACACACGCTTAAATCAAACACTGTTTAGTCACTGAACAGTATATAGCTATAAGAAAAGAACAAATGTCTCTGGGAAGGGATATCGAGTAAGAGAGAAGTTTTTTTTTTTAAATTCTATTTATCTTTTTACATGAAAACTTCTTTCTCCTAAGAATGAAGTTTATTTAGTACATTGCAAAGAGAGCAGTGGGCACAGCAATAATAAATGAGCTACTTGCCTTGAAAACACCACTGTGTGTGTGTGTGAGTGTTCCTGTGGGAGCACATGCCACCTCAAGGGCCATTGCTCAGGAGCTAACCACCTTGCTTTCTGAGACAGGGTTTCTCATTGGCCTGGTGTTCAACAAATAGGCTAGGCTGGTTGGCTAGTGAGCCCCAGGGATTCACCTGATTCCTCACCACCAGTATTACAAACAGGCACCATCAGCCCCATCATTTTTTTTGTGGGTTCTGGGGACTGAACTCACGTCTTTGTGTTTGCAAAAGAACCAAGCACTTACCAACTGATCTACTACTCTAGCTCTTTAGAAAATTTCTGAACTAAATAGTAATCACACCTTTTCAAAAATTAAAATTTGTTAGGATCAATATCTCAATAATGTAACAACAAAGTCAGAGTCTGTACTCAAGACTGATGGTTGAGTGGGAAATATAGTCACATAAACTAGAGTAACATCTTGATTGTGCTATCATGTTCAACTGAATACAAAAAGATAAAAATGTATTTAAAATGAAACAAAACAATTCACCACACTTCTCAACAAGAGACTAGCACAGAAACAGGAACTCAATATTTGTTAATTCCCTTTTTAAATGAGTTTTCCCTACTCACTGATTGAATTCAGGGACACATTCACACATTTTCAGGAGATGTTCTTGCACTGAGTTCAGCCACACTCATTGTTACTTTTACAAAAACTTTAACATTTCCTTGATTATAGGAAATAAAACAAAGCCTTCAACAAGATATAAAAGAACACTCCATTATGGAAACTGTTCTACCTTTGTGTTTTTCAGAATCATGAGGTCTGTGTTATTATTTCGTATTAGGAACTGTAAGTGTAATTCAATAGCCATTTCGCCACTTAAAATTTTTATCATTTTCAGTGTCTGGTCCTTGGGCTCTGGACTCTGCCAAAACAAAAAAGAATGAAAATTCAAAAATTAATGAAATCACTAAGCCAATTTTATTTCATCAGCCTTAAACCAATGAAAGCAGTCAAGCACACACACGCACAAACATACACATACTTATATATAACTATACATACATACTTTTTCTCTCATATTTTAATGATAGGATCTAGAAAATTCAACTATCATTGTTTGGAAGGAACACAATTTCTTTTCTTTGTCACATTCCACTGAGATAGACTACAAGTTCTAGAGAAGAATACAACTCATCCCAAAGTAGCTTTTTATTTATTTACTTAATTTTTTTATTTTTTTTTTCCGGAGCTGAGGACCAAACTCAGGGTCTTGCGCTTACTAGGCAAGCACTCTACCACTGAGCTAAATCCTGAATCCCCCAAGGTAGCTTTTTAAACCAGGATTTATTTTACGATTTTTGTTTACTTGTATATGTGAATGTATGTCATGTGTGTGCAGGGCAGAAGAAAGCATCAGATCGCCCAGAGATGGGAGCTACAGGTGGTTTTGAGCCTCCCAACATGGGTGCTGGGAACCCAACTAATATCCTCTGAAAAAGAACAGCATGCACTTTTTTTAAAAATACAATTAATTTTTTTTTTTAAAAAAAGGATGAATTTACTTACTTATTTATTATGCATACAGTATCCTGCTGGTATGTATGCCTGCAGGCCAGAAGAGGGCACCATATCTCATTATAGATGGTTGTGAGCCATCAGGTGGTTGCTGGGAACTGAACTCGGGTCCTCTGGAAGAGCAGCCAGTGCTCTTAACCTCTGAGCCATTTCTCCAGCCTCAGCATGAACTTTTAACTGCTAAGCTATCTCTCAGGCCTCCATGGTAAGCTTTTATTTATTTATCTTTTTTTTTTTCCAAGACAGGATTTCTCTGTGCAGCCCTACCTGTTGTAGAACTCACTCTGTAGATCAGGTTGGCCTTGAACTCAGAGATTTGCCTGTCTCTGCCTCCCAAGTACTGGAATTAAAGACCTGTGTCACCACCTCCCAGTGCTTTTATTTATTTTTAAAGACTTGCTTATTTTTATTTTATGTGTATGGATGTTTGCCTTCATGGATTGGCTTTGCACCACTTGTATGCTAGTGGCCCATGGAGACCCGAAGCGGGCATAGGATCCTCTAGAACTGGAGTTACAGACAGTTGTAAACCACAATATAGGTGCTGGAATTGAACCTGGGTCCTCTGAATGAATTTTCAAAACTACATTTTACAGAAAATCCATTTTTATAAAATGACTCTGGCATAACCCACCCCCCCAAAAACAAAACAAAACAAAAAAAAACTTTCAAAAACTCAAATATATATCATGTATTTAAAACAATGTGCTGGTCATGGCAGTGCACACCTTTAATCCCAACACTTGTCAGGCAGAATTCTAGTCTGATCTCTTACAGTGAATTCCAGCAGGGCTACACAGTGACAGTCCCCCTGCTCACCCCCCCCCACCCCCCCATCCTCTGGGCAGCAAGTGAACGTCCACTCACCACATCTGGTGTCTTCACTACCAGTGCGCCGCCTGTCTTCTCCTCTGTCTCCATAGGGTCACTAAAATGAGGAGAGACAACGATCAACTACAACACATCTCTTCTAAACAGAAGGGGCAGGCAATTTAGTTATAGTACAGATCTGAATGATGCTCGAATTATTCTACAAGAAAATATATTTACTTTGTGGGTATTATTCATTAAGAAATAAGATTCTTGGGCTGCAGAAATGGCTCAGAGGTTAAGAGCACTGACTGCTCTTCCAGAGGACCCGGGTTCAATTCCCAGCACCCACATGGCAGTTCACAACTGTCTGTAACTCCAGTTCCAAGGCATCTAACACTCTCACACCAATGCAATAAAAGAAAGTTAAATAAATTATTTAAAAAAAAAAGAAATAAGATTCTTGCATCTCTTAAGATGGAGGAAACAGATATTGAATTTCTCCCAAATAAACTCTTTAAAACAAACAAAAAAATGAATCTAGGTTAGCAAACTTTGTGAATAATAAATACAATAATAATGGGGACAAAAAGGTATCTTGTCCATTCCCAAAATAGTCAGGTGGAGACGAACCACTGGTAGCTAAATAAAAGTGTTAAATAAACTATCTGGGACCCCCACAGCTTTAAAATTAAACAGCCAACACTTCCCTCTGGGTCAATGCACAATGCTGTAGAGAAAATACTGGGCAGAGGAAACATAACACAAGAGAAAGTTTTACAGAACAATGAAGTTAGAAAAATGATCTTAAGCCACCTCTGTAAAAGTTTAGGAAAGCTAGTTTTAGTAAAATAAATCATAGAAAATGACTAAAGTAAAATCCATACAATATGGTAGTACATGCCTTTAATTCCATCATTAGGGAGGCAGAGAAAGGTGGAGCTCTGTGAATTTAAGGTCAGCCTGGTCTACACAATGAGTTGTAGACTAGCTAGAGTTGCACAGTGAGTCTCTTTCTTTAAAAAAATAAGAAGAGGAAAAGAAAATGATTTAAGATTGAAAAGACAATAAGATGGACTAAGTATGTAGCTCATTTGGTAGAGTATTTGCACAGCATGCATGAAGCCCTGGGTTTAGTCCCTAGTACCACATCAAATTTGTCACAGTGGCTAATCCTACATCATTCCAGCACTCTGGCCAGCCTGGGTGGAGCTTCTATTCCAAAACAAAACAAATTAGAATTAGAAAAATGCAGAAATTAAAATACAACCAGTAGAAAGTTACAAATGAGAAAAAAACAATCATTTCAGAAAAGATTAACACAGAAAACACGACAGCAAATAAACATAGAATGACTTTTAAAAAGAATTCAAGAACAAAGAAAAAAATCTTCAATCAAAAAGAAATTTCTAGTTGGGTAGTGGTGGCACACACCTTTAATCCCCAGCACTCTGGAGGCAGAGGCAGGCAGCTCTCTGTGAGTTCAAGGCTAGTCTGGTCTACAGAGGTTGGTCCAGGACAGCCCTACACAGAGACACCATGTCTTGAACCCCCCTCCCCAAAGAAATTTCTGTAAATAAACAGGTGTAAATATGGGTGGGGCAGGAAAGGAAACTACATGGTATTCCCCTAACATCAGGAACCAAGGATATTCACTTTCATTACTGCTATTCTAAAATGCAACAGGAATCCAAGCAAGTGTAAAAAAAAGGGGAAGGGGAGGGTAGAGAGAAAGGAAGAAAGAAGTAAAATGGTCTCTGTTTGCAGATGTATAATTTCTATGTAGAAAATTCTACAGAAGGATCTATTTTTAAATTTTTCTCCCCCCCCCACCCCAGAGCTGAGGACTAAACCCAGGGCCTTGCGCTTGCTAGACAAGCGCTCTACCACTGAGCTAAATCCCCAAACCCTATTTTTAAATTTTGCTAAAGCTAAAAAGTGATTTAGCAAGAGTACAGGATTCAAAGTTATACATAAAGATGACGTATATTTCCATATAGTAGCAACAATAAACTAGAAATAAATTCTGAAATACCACACAATAGCATCAAAAACTCTAATATACTTAAGAATATGAGGAATTTAAGAAAAATGTAACGAACACTTTCATGGTATCTATAACACGCTACTGAGAAAAAGTAAAGAAAATATAAATAAGTGAAGAAAAGTACCATGTTCATAGATTATGGGACTGAATATTGCCAGGGTTACAGGTTCAGTACTGTGAGATTTCAGTGAAGAGATTCAACACAATCCCAGTCAAAATCCCCATAGGCTCACAGAAATGCAACAGATCTACAACAGCCACAATGAAAAAAGAATCAAACTGTGGGTCTGGAGTCTGAGATGTATGTATCTCAGTGGTAGAGTGCCTGTGTAGAATTTACAAGGACCCCCAGCACTGGGATAAAAACAGCCTATATTATCTGATTTTAAGACGTAAGTCTTAATAATAAAGATAGCACTCATATATGGAAAGACAAATGGATTAATGATAAAGAAGAGAAAAAAAATAATCTTCCAAGCTTCCACAGAACAGCCCATTAAGCTCTAAGCATTCAATGGCTCCTCCCAACAAACTTCAAATACTCAACAGTCCTCCCCAAAACAACGTGGTCAGGTACTTCACAGCAATACCAACTTCTATAGTAGTTGTTTTCTACTGTTGTGATAAACACCACGACCAGAAGGAAAGGGTTCATTTGGCTTAAGTGTCCCCATCTCAGTCCATCACGAGGGGAAGTCAGGAGAGCCATGGCAGGCATCAGAAGCGGAACTAAAGCAGAGGCGTGGAGGAACACTGCTCACTGGATGGTCCTATGCTTTGCATAGCTGGCTCTTTTATGTAACTTGCACAGAGGCAACACCCACAGTAGGCTGGGCCTGACACATTTATCATTAATCAAGTAATTGCCTCATAGACTTACCTACAGGCGATCTGATGGAGGGAACCTCAGCTGAGATTCCCTCGTCTCAGATGACTCTAACTTGGGTCAAGTTTGCAAAAACCCTAATCAGCACACTATGTAAGTAGTGGTTATAGTGTATTATCTAGGGACTGACCCTCCCCAATCAGTTAGTCTAACCGGCCAATGTAGAGCCTGTGGATATAACTGTAGAGCCTATACATAGAATTTTGTTTGAAATGTATGAGGAAGGCATTAACAGTTGAGAAGGAAGTGGGATCTTAAGAGGTTTCAAAACAATGACTTACTGCTGAACAGAAAATTTGGGGAGAAAAATATACTGGAACAGTCAAGAAAAAACATTTTAAATAACTGGTCTGAATGTACAAAGACATGCAGGGGAAACTGCATACTGTATGAGTCTAAGGTATTATTCGTTTTGGCTTTAAAAGAAGTGCAAAGCCCAGAACATTTCTTTCTAAATATTTAGTCCAGATGAATCTGAGACAAATATCTTGGCCCACCCATCCCATATATTTTAATACAATTAAGTAGCCACATGCTATCTGACACACGCGCCCTACCACCCAATCCTTTCTATTTCTTCTAGAAGAATTCACTTTGTTTGTCCTTACTTTGCCTAATAAAGTGTAGGACAAAAGCATAAGATCCGACAATCTATAGAAGCTAATAGTTAAACTTATTTATTCTTAAAATCTACTATCTCTGAATATTCTATGAGTCCTCAGATGAAATAAAGATTGTGCAGTTAACTCTGATGCAGAAGAAGATACTTATACCTGTCTTTCTCTGGTCCTGGCACAGTACCCGTATTAGTAGATCCAGGCACAGAAGCAATGGGGGTACCAACAGTTCGAAGATTCTGGATTACAGATGACAAAAACTGCTGGCTAGCACTTTCATACAAATCAAAACAAATCTGATAGGCCATCAGCAGGTTGTCTTCCTTCACCAGCTTTTCTAAGATATCACTCACGGCCTGAGGGTCATCTAAGAAAATTAAGCACTGAAATGGAGATAAAGAACAGCATACAGTAACTAAAAACTTCATATGACAGTACTTAGAGCACGACAAATAGTCCATAATACAAACCGGAACAGGCTTATCTAGTCTAACATTCCATTTCAGAACCCAATACTAAGTAAATTTTTCCTAAAAACCACATTCACAGTCCTAATATTGTGCCTTGTGGCTAGGAGTATTCAATAGTAACTGCTGAATCAATTTTGTTTTTGTTTTTTGTTTTTTTGGTTAGACAGAATCTCAGTGTATATCCCTGAATAGCTGACGGGCCTGGAATTTGCTATGTATGTAGACCAGCCTAGCCTCAAGCTCAAACAGGTATCTGCTTGGCTCTGCCTCCTGAGTGCTGGGATTAAAGGTATACACCACCACATCCAGCAACCTTCATTTCTTTTAATGATATCCATAATGTATTTGTTTACTTATTTATTTATTTGGTTTTTCAGGACAGTTTCTCTGTGTGGCTCTGGCTGTCCTGGAACTCTGTAGACCAGGCTAGCCTCTAACTCAAAAGATCCGCCTACCTCTGTCTCCTGAGTGCTGGGATTAAAGGCGTGTGCCACCATTGCCTGGCCATAATTTATACCCAGTACTTTTTTTTTTTTAATTTATTTATCTATTATGTATTCAGTGTTCTGCCTACATGCCAGAAGAGGGCACTAGATCTCATTACAGATGGTTGTGAGCCACCATGTGGTTCCTGGGAATTGAACTCAGGACCTCTGGAAGAAGAGTCAGTGCTCTTAATTGCTGAGCCATCTCTCCAGCCTCATATCCAGTACTTTTTAACCTATATTTTCTCTATTGCCATATAATGTTAAGAATCGATCATTCATTTAACACGTATTGTACTGTGCTGGGCTAGAACAAGAGTAATCACAATTATCATTTTAAAGCATTTCTCTTTTGTTAAAATCTTCCATGTGTTTAAACAAAACTAACCTTTCAACAACTCAGTCTACTTTTTTTTAATAACTTATTCATTCTTATGTACATTGGTGTTCTGCCTGCATATATGTCTATGTGAGGGTGTCAGAGCTTGGAGTTACAGACAGTTGTTAGCTGCCATGTGGGTGCTGGGAATTGAACTCAGATCCTCAGTCAGTGCTCTTAACCACTGTGCCATCTCTCCAGCCCCTCATTTTTTAATTTTTTTTTAAAAACTCAGCTTAGCCAGGTGGCAGTGGCACACGCCTTTAATCCCAGCACTTGGGAGGCAGAGCAAAGAGGATCTCTGTGAGTTCGAGGCCAGCCTGGTCTACAGAGCGAGATCCAGGAAAGGCACCAAAACTACACAGAGAAACCCTGTCTCAAAAAACCAAAAAAAAACCCAAAAAAACAAAAAACCCCAACTCAGCTTAAATGTTATTCCCTCATGAGTAGCAAGTTACTCAATTTCAGGAAAAACATATAGTCAAAATTATTATAAACTAAGAACAGGAAATAATGGGAACAAAGTAAGTGAGTAGTAAGTAATGCTTAAGTAAGGTAGAGTTGATGTACTGAATAACCACAATAAGTCACTAAATGTTACCAAAGGGAGTAAAACACCTAAAATACAACAACTGTCTGTAAGTAAAGAAGTTTAACCAGAAGAAAGGGGCAAACTATTATATGTGAGCATTAAAAAATAGTAATTTAGAAACAAAACTTCAAAAACATGCAAAGAAAAGTAAAAAGAAATACAGCATTAAATATCAAACTAACTTTGGGTGACATTAAAAATAAAAATCAACTTAAAACCCTGTGTTGACTTGGAGCAATTTCAATGTGAACATTTTTCACCTGGTACTTTCTGTCTCAAACTGCATTTTGAATCATTTTTAAAGGGGACCCTATATATATATGTACTACACACACACACACACAAAATCATATTCACTACAATAAATATGAAATAAAATGCTATGCTCTTAAGCTGTATATAAAAGTATATACAGTGTATTAATTGCTTAAAAGCAAACCATGCATATCTCCAGTAAATGAAAGCTGCAGAGACACTGGGCAGAGTGTAGTAGATCTAACTGTGCAATAAACTGGGGAAAACATCTACCATTATCTTTAGAGAAAGGCCTACAAGAGAAGGGGGAAAAAAATCAGGCTGAATTTCATGTATTTTCTATGCTACTGGAACATTTTAAGGGGTACAGAAATTAAAAGAGGTAAAATATACCCAACGTTTAGTTGTGTTTTGAGTAATGAACCCATAGATTGTATCAAACTGAATAAAGAATATACATAAATAAAAGAATACATTGTAGCAAAATACCTTTTAAGTGTTATGAGATTCCTTTTATCACTAAAAAGGAATACAAACCATGTATCTTACCCTCACAGGACATGAGTTACCCATATGAAGCCATCACAGCAACTCAGCATAACAAAATTTCATGACTATGCTGTAATATGCAGTGGTGTAGCACGGAATAAGGTGATCGGAGTAAGTACCTGACAAACATTGATGAAATCGGGCTTTTCCAAGTTCATGTAGATTTTAACCAGGACTCTTAATACTTTATTCCGAAACTGCTTATTCTGCATTAACGACATGCAGAGCTTGAGGCTGTAAGCTAACATTCCTGGAACATCATTCTGAAAGACATAATTTAAAGATATATCATTGTCTAGTTACTGAAGCATTATTTATATTTAGAAACCAAATTGCTTAATTTATTTATTTTCTGTTTAGAGCAGCCAATGATTTAAACTCTTAATAAAAAACTAGAAAACTTAAACCAGTTAAGAGGTTAGTTTTTGTGATGGAATGCATCCAAGTTAGGAAATCATTCTGCTATTGAAGGACCTTTCCAGCCTTTGGCTTTTTCAAAGCTTCTCACTATACAGTCAATCCTCCCGTCTTCACATTCCAAATACTGGAATTAAAGGCATGTACTATGCACGTGGCTTGGAGGAATCTTAAGAATAATTACGCATTTCTACATCTTTATGGGAAAAAAACGGAATGAAGAACCAGGCATACCCTGGGTGGTGTAGGAAGGAAGATCAGGAATTCAAATGTGAGGCCAAACTGGCCTGCATGTGACTGTTTCAGAAAAGTAACAAAACCAAAACAAAAGTAAAATAAAGCAAACAAAAGAAAAAGAGTGAAAATAATTTACTACTACTTAATGACCAGTCAGGACGTCACTATGTGAACACAGTATACAACAATCATACTACTAGTATAAACATCTGACTGTCCAAATGCTGTGCTCTGCAATGACCTTCTCCTACCTTGCTGCCAGAGTCCCTTTGACTTGCTGCCCGCCCACTCAAATGTCAGAAAGCACAACGTGATAGAGCTTTCTCCATCTCTGACTGACTCAAGCCTTTGTTTGATATTCTTGTTTTGTTAAACGGACATGTTGTCAGACACCTTCTAAATAATGATGTTTATAGCCATAGGTTAGTGGGGTTATTGAACTTGGTCGGAGAGGCTTCTTTTTCCAGTGGGCAACAGTCAATGCAGAGACTTATAACAACTGGTCAAAGTGTTAAGAATGAATGACTGCTGAGTGTTCAGCTCTCAACAGGACATTTGTATCAACCATCCCAAGGCTAGGAAATTGAGGAACAGAGAGCATAGAGAATTAGAGCTAAATGGTGGGGAGGAATGGGGAGACTACAAAATGCCCTCTTCTAGACACTGTATGACCATTGTACTCATGAGTTCATTGAAGCCTCGGTCACCTGCACAAGGTCTGCATAGGCTCAAGCCAGTCAACATTCCAATGTGGATGAGGGGAAGGCTCAAGAGACTCTAGCTCTAGCAGAGGAGTTATTGGCAACTGATGGCTTCTGGGGAAGGGAAGTCATTTTTCTTTGGGGGTGTGGCTACCGGTGGACTATCTTGTCAGTGAGAGGACCCTAGACCCATGCACATGCCAGAAGTACTAATTAGACTCCATAAGTTATAAAAGAAATGATAGGCCAGGCAGCGGTGGTGCACGCCTTTAATCCCAGCACTCAGGAGGCAGAGCCAGGCGGATCTCTGTGAGTTTGAGGCTAGCCCGGTCTACAGAGCGAGATCCAGGACAGGCACCAAAACTACATGGAGAAACCCTGTCTCAAAAAAACCCAAAAAAAAAAAAAAAAAAAAAAAAAAAAAAAGGCCAGTTCAGTGACTCAGTAGGCAAAGACGCCTGTTGCCAAGACTGACCTAAGTTCAGTCCTCAAGACCCACATGGAGGAAGGAATCAACTCTCATTGTCTTCTAATTTCTCTACATGCACTGTGGCACACGTGTGCTCCATACAGACAGACACACAAATAAATTAAAGTACAATGGAAGAAAAAAAGGAGGTCATGAGGTGGGAAAGGGACATGCTGGGGACACCTAGGAGTATGAAGAGGAAGGCGGGAGTGGATATGACCTAGATACACTGCATACATGCACGAGATTATCAGAGAATCAATCAAAAGTGTTCTAAAAAATAAGTATGGCCGGGTGGCGGTGATGCACACCTTTTAATCCAAGCACTCAGGAGGCAGAGGGAGGTGGATCTCTGTGAGTTCGAGGCCAGCCTGGTCTACAGAGCTAGTTCCAGGATAGCCAGGCTACACAGAGAAACCTTGTACAAACAAACAAAAAAGAGTTTGTGTTTGAACACTTTGTTCTACTGATTTCCCAACAATTCCAACCTCTAAATGACATTATCTACTTACAGATTCCAGTATAGTCTTCTCAAAGACATCTAGTCTCCTGGTCTCCAGAGCAATGCCAATAGCTTGCTTATACTTGTGATCATCGAGACATCGCTGGAACATTTTATTCACAATGCCTTCTAATCTCTGGTCAATTGGCTTTTTTTCTCCTTCAGGCAAATCTGCATTTTCTACACACTGTTTGGTATAATGATCAATGCATTTTGCTATGGGAAAAATAAAATAACTAATTATTTTATAAACTTGTTTAAACTACCAGAAAAGGACAATGTATACATTTATGATCATGAACACTCCAAATAAGTACAAAGTAGTAATACAATTTAAAATGCTAGAATTTATACTTTCAATTAAGTCATTTTTTTTTTTTTTTTTTTTTTTTTTTTTGGTTTTTCGAGACAGGGTTTCTCTGTGTAGCTTTGCGCCTTTTCCTGGAACTCACTTGGTAGCCCAGGCTGGCCTTGAACTCACAGAGATCTGCCTGCCTCTGCCTCCCGAGTGCTGGGATTAAAGGCGTGCGCCACCACCGCCCGGCAAGTCATTTTTATAATAGTTACAAAGGACCAAACATCCATACCAACAAAGATGCTATTATTTTAAATTTTACTAATTATTTTGACAAAAATTATATTAATCAATTTGATTAATTAAAAAGAGTTGGCTACAAATAGTTGCCGCTTCATTTTTAAAAAATACTTGTAATTACACACAATATTTAAAAAGGCCTATAAAAGTAATTACCACAAAGACCGTATTACACTTCACATCTGAAAATAAGTATCTTGAGATGAAGAACTGTAAGGGGATATCTGTGTGGAATAACGGTGCCACAGGCTCAAAGCAACTCTAAAGAAAGGCAGATACTTCTCAATAACGGCGCCAAATCAGAAAACAACGCTGTCTTAGCACGATGGGGAGCTGAAATCCCCCAGGAGTGCCTGAAAATTCATGCAGGAGCATACATGCTCAATTTGACTTCCACATTTCGTGAGGACTAGGGTGGGTGGAGAGGACAGAGGCAGGCTGAAGGGTAACAATACCACACCAGATAAGAAACACTACATGTACAAGTTAGTTGTAAGTACTTAGAATCATGTTTTAAACATTCTAGATAAAATCAAAAAAGGGAATTTCCTCAAGTTGCCTTATGTGCCACCTATAACAATAAACACTAGTGATCCCCACTCTTCACAGGTTTGCCACGCTCCTTCTCAAAGAGAAGAAAAGTTACAGGTCCAGGTTAATTAGTTCCAAACCTTGGAAAACAGGAATAACTATCACAAGGAACTGTTAGCCCACTAGATGGTCCATGTTAAGTGAGTCTCTGTATGGGGGGAATAGCAATGGACTTTTACAAGTCCTTAAATAAACTGGTATACCATATTTAGGGTTCATCTAGGTAGAACCATGAAAGTTCAGGTCAGTTAATAAGAATAAAGGAGCGATCACTATGTAGGCCAGTCTGGCCTTGAACTCACAGAGATCTGCCTGCCTCTGCCTCCCAAGTACTGGGATTAAAGGTGCTAGCCACCACCACCTGACTAATTTTTAAAGCTACAAATTCTTTAACTGAACAAAACCATATGCGGCTGTATCAACTGATAATTCTGGTTCAAACACAAGTGAGAATCCAAAGCCTTGCCTGTGAGTTACCCACTACAATATTGCCTTCCAAGGCCCATGGTAAAAGTACAGGTCTTAGCTTGGAGAGCTTGTAAAACACAGCCGTAAAGGTAACAAGACCGTGGTCCCTTCTCTTTGGTTCTTTTATTTTGGACATGAGATGAACAGTTTTACTCTGTAATATGCTACCACAATGGTACTGCCTTAATGCAGGTCCAAATAATCAGAAACTGAAACCTTCAAAACCATGAACTAAAAACCCTTTCTCAGTTGGGCTGTGGTGGCACACACCAAAGAATTCTAGGACTTGGGAGGCAGAGGCAGGCGGATCTCTGAGTCAAGGCCAAGTCTGGACTACAGAGTGAGTTCCAGGACAGCGAAGGCCACACAGAGAAACCTTGACTCAAAACAAAACAAACAAAAGAACAACAAACGCCTTTCTCTTTAAAAGTGGATAATCTCAAGTCTCTGTTACAGTGACAGACTAGCAAATATTTCTAAAATCAACAAATGAGCCAGATGTGGTGGCACATACTTGGCCCATTACTTGAGAGGTGAAGATCAAAAGTTTGAGGATAGCCTGGGCTACAGAGTGTGTTGTAGGCTATATTGGGCTACATACATAGCAAAACCCATCTCAATAAACCAATAACAGTAAGGGTTTTAGAGTGAGTCAACCTAGGTTTTAATTTCTTGCCCTTTTATTTAATAGCCATGTATCTTTTCATCTTAAACCCCTAGTTTTCTCATTCGTGCAACAAGACTAGCTCCTTCTCCTGTTCCACAGGTCAGCTGTGGAACAAATCAAGACTATGAAGACTGACTACAAACACTTCCTATATTAGTAGCAACTCTATAGAGAACTGTGGCAGATGCCTATAGGAACCTCAGCACTCAGGAGCCAGACGCAAGAGAGTCCAGGACCAGCCTACAATATATTGAAAACTTGTCTCAAACAAACAAAAAGACAGACTAGACAGTTATAAAAACAGTATTATTTAACTGGTTACTCATAACAATCTGATGTCATCATTTCACCAAACTGCTCACCGGACTGGAGATGACCATCACCGCTGAGGTAAGCTGCACTCAGCCAGAAGCTGATGTAAAAACGTAATAGCAAAAAAATGTTTAATGCTATTAGATGATTATGAACTTCCAATTAAAGTAAAATCTAGCAACATCAGATTAAAGTGAATAAAAAGGCTATATCCACTAGAGCAAGAAAGACATCTGCAAGATAAAACCCTATCAGATGGAAGCAAATTACCTATAATAGTCTCCACATATTCAGAATTATCATTGACATTGAAGAGGTCGCCTGCTCCAAGAGCATAATTCAGAGACTCCTCAAAAGCCCCCAGATGATAAAATACTTTAGATGCCACCAAGGCTGCAAACTGCCGACTCCGGAAACCTTCATCTTCATATAAAACTTCTCTGAAAGAAATAAGGAAAGGTAGGCCTTGTTTAGGCTATGATCTTCCTTGAAAACTCAAAATTTAAATAGTCCAGCAGCAAATTAGCAGTGATTCCCTAATGAGTTAGTAAGCAATTCTACTTTATCTAAACTTATAGAAATACAGCATTTTCTTACATTTTGTCTACAGACTCAGATATTTCTGCCCAGAAGTCATTGACAACTGCATTCAATTTGTGTAGTGCAAACTCCTGTAAAATAAAACAAAATTGGACTTTAAAAAGACTTCACATCATGCTTCCTTTTGGTGTCCACCAATCGGCCAGGTATGGTGGCGCACGCCTTTAATCCCAGCACTCAGAAGGTAGAGGCAGGTGAATCTCCAAGTTCGAGGCCATCCTGTCTCAGAGTTCCAGAATAGCCAATGCTATGATGGAAGACCCTGTCTCAAAAAACAAAACAAGTGTCCACAATTTTATAACCAAATTCTCAGTAATATTTATCTAAAAATGTCATGTCTGACAAACACATAAACTTAGGAAATAATATACTTTTTCTTAGATTTACTCATTTTTTTGTTTTCAAACATACAATAGCAACTATGCATGTAATCGTATCTCTTATAATGACGGCTTCCATCTTTGAACACAGAGACTCCAGGTTGCTAGTTTATATCACACAAACACAGCTGTCCAGAGCCACTTGCAGAACATTCCGATTTTTTTAACTTTAAGAACAACTGTTTTATTACATTCACTTAGCTCTCTGTGTGCATGCGCGCGCGCGCGTGTGTGTGTGTGTGTGTGTGTGTTCAATGTGCCACAGGGTGCTTGTGGAGGTCAGTTCTCTTCCACCACATGGGTTCTGGAGGTCACACTCAGGCTGCCAGGCTGGGCAGCAAGTGCCTTGACCTGCTGCGCCATCCTGCCTGCCCAACACTCCAAAATTCTGTCAAGTCTGTGACACAGAGGAAGGAATGGTTTGGGGTTACTGCTGATAATGAAACTGGAGGGTTACTCATGTGCCATTTTATGATCGCTTACCCTCTAATAAATTTCTAGTATTAAAATACTGTCTTCTCTAGCTAGACTTCAATGACTGGCTACAGGCTATAGGATGACTACTTTAAATGATAGGAAATATAAAGACATCACAAAACTAAAGAAGCTTCACGAATTCACAGTAAGCCAAGTGGCTTTCTTCAACTCATACCTTAAGCTGTGGCTCTTCTTCATCCAGAAGAGAAATAATTCCAGCTATAAGACAAAAGACATACCATGATTAAGGCCACAGTCAGGACAAATCTCTCTCACCTGCCAGTCCCACAGCCGCTCAGACCCAACCAAGTAAACACAGAGACTTATATTGCTTACAAACTGTATGGCTGTGGCAGGCTTCTTGCTAACTGTTCTTACAGCTTAAATTAATCCATTTCTATAAATCTATACCTTGCCACGTGGCTCATGGCTTACCAGCATCTTCACATGCTGTTTCTCATCATGGCGGCTGGCAGTGTCTCTCTGACTCAGCCTTCCACTTCCCAGCTTTATTCTCCTCCTTGTCCCGCCCACAATTCCTCCTGCCTGACTACTGGCCAATCAGTGTTTTATTTACCAACCAATCAGAGCAACACATTTGCCACACAGAACATCCCACAGCAGAAGTTAATGGGGTTAGGGAGATGGCCAAGCAGGTAAGAGTAGATCTGAATTCCAATCTCCACACAGCCACCTGTACCAACTATCCCAGCTCTGGTGGAGTAGGGGCAGAGACAGGAGGGTCACTGAGGCTTGCTGACCTGTAGCCCAGATCCTGGTTCAGTGAGAGAACCTGTCTCAGGGGAACAAGACAGAGAGAGATGAGGGTTGGGGGAAAACAGAGACAGCATGAGCAAGCGAGTGAGCAGGATACCCAATGTACTCCTCTAGCTTCCATATGTGTGCAGGATGTTTGTACCATATGTATATTCTAATATTCTTCCTCTCTTACACACACACACACACACACACACACACACACACACACCAACTTTTTACTGGGGGGGGGAACACGTGTGTGCCATAGCATACATTGAGGTCAGAGGACCACTGGTACAAGTTGGTTTGCCCTTTTACCACATGGGTCCTGGGTATAAAACTCAAGTCATTAGGCAAGTGCTCTCAGTGGCCCATAAATAAAAATATTCAAAACAATTGTAGACGTTTATAGTTTGGAGCTTTTATATTTATCTATATCAATATATAAAATCTCACCAATCTCCTATGTATCATCTTTTGCCTAGCCCAACTGTTCTGAAGGTATGGTCCTTGGACCAACAGCGTTACTGTTACTTGGAAACTTACTGCAACTGTAAACTCTTGGTCTTGCCCCAGAACTTCTTTATCAGAAAACATGGGGTAAAGACCAGAGAATAAGGGTTCCCTGTGGTTCTTGTGTTCACTCCAGTTTGATAACATTAGTTCGATATACTGACCAATCCAGGAAAAAATTCTGTACAGCCTTAGAATAAAATGTATTCACACAAAATAAACCAACAACTGCTGAGTGGTGGTACATGCTGTAAGTCTAGCATGTGGAGAAGGCAGGAGAACCCCAAGTTTGAGGCTGATCCTGACTTAAAAAATAAATAACTTAGAAAAAAAGTAATGTTTCAATTATTTCAGTGTGCCCATATTAAAGTACCCCCCTCCTATCACAAATAACAGAGAGCAAACATTTATTTTTACATTTATCTACTTATTGCATGTGAGCACAGCTGCCATGCTGCATACAGCTTTCCTAACTTGTAGGAGTCAGTTCTCTCCTTCTTCCAGTTGGGTCCCAGAAAGTAAATTCAGGTCATCAAGCCTGGAGATGAGAGCCCTTACCCACTCAGCCATCTTGCTGGCCCACCAAGAACAAATTTTACTAAATGAGAAGCAGTCTTACCAAGTACAATGTCTGCCACATGCCTCACCTTAGCTTCAGAGCGTCAGCAGTAATAACAGTAAAAGAAAGTTGTCTTCTCCCAAAGAACACAAGAGATTACTAGGAAAATGATATTGGGAAATTCTGTCCTTGTGCCGTTAAGTAAAACCAAATTTCCTCAAATATGTTTTCCACTTGGTTATAAAATCATTCTGGAACACTGAAACTGGTTTATTAAAAAGTGTCCCTGTCATTTTAGTTCAAAGATGTAGCTGCTTCCACATGGTAACACAGATCTGGCAAACAGTTCCGCAGTTTTGGGGAAGCCACAAAGGAAAAGGTACACAGTTTTGTAGCAAAACGAGGGCATCTCACTGTTCTAAACGCAGAAGCCTTGGTGTGCTGGGCTGGTATGACATACCCAGAACAAAGAGGAGAAAAGATAAACTTCAAATGAAATCATTTTAACCATTAAATGCCTTGACTACTGAAACACTTTTATTTAAAAAAAAAAAAAGAAAGAAAGAAAGAAAGAAAGAAAGAAAGAAAGAAAGAAAGAAAAAGTAACTAGTGTGGTGGATGGATGTGGAACAGACGGCAGACCAGAACAGTTGACATGAAGAATGATCACACATCACTTAATCCTAAAGACGCCGATTGTCTATCACAAGCAATGTTGTATCGGAATGGCTTTTTTTTTTTTTTTTTTTTTTTTTTTTTTTTTTTTACCAGAAGAGATGGATCTTTGGACTCTCCTGTGTGGCTTCAGCTGTGACTAACTTCTTACACACATGGCTGTCCTGGCACAGAATGTCAGCCTTCAGTGATGGAGCTCAGCTAAATCAAATATGCTATATACTCCTACACTAACATTTCCTACTTAAAGATGAAACAGAATCCAACTTTGGATAGGCGAAGACCTAAGAATGTGCTTTTTAAAAACTTGTATGGAGCTGGAGAGATGGTTAAGAGCACTGGTTGCTCTTGCAGAGGACCAAGGTTCAGGTCCCAGTAGCCACATGACAGCTCACAACCATCCGTAACTCCAGTTCTGGGGGATCTGATGCCCTCTATTGACCTCCAGGGGTACCAGGTGCACAGGTGGTACACATACATACACAAAGGTAAAACACTCTCACTTAAAATAAGTAAATCTGAATAAAAATAAGAGCTTATATCATAACTGTCTTAAATTACTGACTCAATTAATAGCAATATTTTCATATTATTTATCAATATACAGGTATGTCCTGGGAATATTACTTGAAAGTTGAAAATGGTCAATTCTGGAGGTCAAAAGGACAGAGGTAGAAAAGTATTGTTTTAAAACTTATCAGCATTACTTCCTCTATTTGCTTGTGTTAAATCCAATCCACTCAATTCCATGTTTCCTTCCAGTAAGTAAGTACTAATCTCTGTCCCCATTCCCTTTCATAGTCAAATCTCTTGGAAACACACACACACACCAAAAAGCCAAAATGGTATACATTCGTCTCTTATTCACCACTGTTTTTAGTGACTAACACTGCCCAGTGAGTAAATGAATGAATAAACGGACATGCTAGAACCCCCACTCTGGCCTGTGTAGCTCCTGGAGACCCCAAGCCTAGGTCTAAGCCAACTTAAGCTGACTGGAAACAAAGTGACAAAAAGACTGGTGTAGAAGCTGACAATTCAATAGCCTTAAGTGACAGCTATAAATGTATATACTGTGCTATCATCCCAGTATTCAGGACGGGACCTCAAAAATCCTTAGTCCTGACACCACAAAGAAGCTAAAATTCCCTTATACTCTCACCAAGTTCTCTTTCAGTCTGCTTTCAGAGCTTGGGACAGATTTCTTCATCCGAGCATACTTTTTAACATCAGCCACACATGCAGCAGTGTCCTAAGAAGTGTGGAAACATTTCCTGCCCGAAGGTCTACCACGGAGTTCCGTCTAATGGTATTAAGGCAAGTTAATAAGGCCATTACAGAACTGTGATGGAGAGGTGTGCCAAGGGAGAGTCAGAAGGTTTTAATGGAGTGATAAGGTTGAGATGAACATTTAAGACTGAAGAGCTAAGATACTCTGTGAAAGAAAAGGCCGTAGTGGGAACAGGATGTGTCACAACTCTTAAACAGGAGAGGAGCTGAACAGAAAGTCTGGTGCGGCTGTGGTGTAATGAGGACGAGGGTATTACAAACCTGGACTTCATTCTAACCATCACTGATGTACTTGAGAAGAAACGCTACACAAGGTTTCCAAAGTAAAGTCCAGTATCAGTGAAAAAAACAAAAGGTCTTGAGCCCAGTGTAATAATGCAGGCAAAAGAGGAAGGTGGCTACTTCTGGGTCCACTCTAGCAGTACTCAATCAAGCACCCAGAGAACTACGATCAGGGAAGACAACACCCTGAAGACAACATCTGCCGACAACCAGGAGTAATGGCTGGACCTAAGCCTATATTTACAAGTGGCAAGAAATCTAGTGTTTACCTCCAGACCTAACTGGAGAAAAAAAATGCTTCTATTGATGGGAACTAAAATTCATCTGGAATCATCTGTATCCATTAGGACAAAAGTCTAACTTCAAGTAGAGGCAACACTTCATGTGTTTGAAAATCACCATCACGGGGTGTAGTGGTGCACACTTTTAATCCCAGCACTTGCCAGACAGAGGCAGGGGGATCTCTATGAGTTTGAGGCCAGCCTGGTCTACAAAGTGAGTTCCGGGACAGGCAGGGCTACACAGTGAGACCCTGTCTGAAAAACAAACAAACAACAAAGCAGGAGGAGGGGTGAGGAGAAGGGAGAGGAGGGAGCTGTCACGTTTCCCAGCATCTCTACCAATGTCTTTAACCAATCCTCATAAAGATGGTCTCAAGCTCCCCACCATATAGATTTACTATCTATGATAACCTGTTGTTCACAACCAAATACTTGTAGAGCAAGCACAGAATAAAAAGGACAACCAAGCAAAGGTATGTAAGCAGCCAAGGCTGAAAAAGCACCAAGGCTGGGGACAGGTATATGCAAATCAGTCTGGGGGGGGGGCTTGAAAAAAATCTCCATTTAGAAGTTACTGTCTACACCTTCCCATTTCAATCGCCACTACAAGTATCTACGTATAGACCTATACAAGTGTATTCAAATGGGCTCTGCAGCCCAGTCCCGAGCATCTAAACACACACAGTAAGTTGGCTCTCCATTCAAAGCTGCTTTTCCCGAATGAGGCTCTTAAGGGAATATGGTGGCCCCAGAAACCAGTCGCCTCAAATATAATTTCGGACTTTCAGGAGAGTAACTCAGCCCGAGCCTGAAGCACTCAGTGTAGCAGTTAGGCTACCAGGCCAGGAGCTGCTTTACGATGCTTACGGTGGCACTGGGGCCCATCCGGTTCGAAAGCCCTGAGGGGAAGGATTGGGGGGGGTCACTTGACCAAGAAGCGGACAGAGAGAAGAAAGGAAATCTCCCTGTGGTCCAGTGACCGCCGAGGAGCCCGGTCCAGTCCTGGCACGGGGGTGTGGCTGGAATGGATGCCCAGGTGGTCACTTGGTCCGATTCCTACAAATCCAAGGAGCCTGCAGTGGCCTGGCCAGCCTCCAAGCCCTTGTTCCCAGGGTGGGCCTCGGGCAGAGGGGCCGCGCAGGCCGGCGCTCGACCCGGAGGTGCCCAGTCACTCGCCCTGACTCAGCTAAACGCCGGCGCGGTGGCGGCTCCTCCCTGGGGCTCCTGCTCCCGGCCGCACTCACCGGCTGAAGTGATCATGGCTGCGCCCTGCACTCGCCGCTCCGCTAGTCCACAGTCTTGGCCAAGCCCTGGATCTGTCAGCTCAGGGCCCGCTCGCTCCGCCGCACCTCCAGGTTCCCGGGTGCGCTGCTCAGTCAGTCCCCTCCACAGGCCGCCGGCTCGCTTCTAGCCGAGGACCCCGCCCGCCCTAGGGCTGCCCGCACCTCCGCCTGAGGCTTGGCGCAAATTCGCCTCCACGCCTGTGTCTTTTGTGCAGCCGCCGCCGCTCGAGATCATGCAACAGGGCAAAAAACATGCCGTTGCTTTTTATAACTCTCCTCGAGGTCAGGGCTCTGACAGGCTGGGAAGGACATTGATCTGCACCTGCCATCAGGCTTCAAAGTAGGCACCTTTGCAAAAAGAGGCCCATTCATCACCCGCCATTGCTAGGAGAAAGGGTGTTAGGGAAGGTATAGGCAGTGCTCACAGCGCCACCTATGGTTATGGCGGTCTCACTGCGGTAATGCCCACCAACTCAAGACTCGGGGGTGTAGCGAAGTATTTTCTTATAAAAGTGACTGAGGCAGAAGGATTCGAGGCCAGCTGGGCTCTATAAAGAGCTGTTATCTAGGGCGGAAAGTGTAGTGGTGGGATACGGCCGGAGAACGACTTGGTTGGCTAAGTGCTTGCCATGAAAGCATGAGGACCTGAGGTTGAGTTTGGATTCCCAGGGGCGGGTGTAATCCCTGTGCTGGAGGAGGTGGAGACAGGTGGCTTTCTGGGGCTTGCTGGGTGCCTGTCTAGCCAGTTGGTGAGTTCTAGGTTCAGTAAGAGACCCTGTTTCAGGAAATAAAGTGGCTTGGTGTGGTGGCGCACACCTTTAATCACAGCACTCAGGAGGCAAAGGTAGGCGGAGCTCTGTGAGTTCGAGGTCAGTACCAGCTACATAGTGAGTTCCAGGACAGCTAGAGCTCCATAGTGAGACCCTATCTAAAAACAAACTAACAAAAAAACCAAACAAGGCAGAAAAGCAATTGAGGAAGGCACCCAATGTCAACTTTCAGCCTACTTGCACATAAACACATACTTAGCGCAAACTGACCTCCACGTCTGTGTCTTTTGTGCAGCCATCACCTCTGGCGGATTACCCTCCCCCAACACACACACACACACACACACACACACACACACACACACACACACACACACACACACACACACACACACACACACACGAGCACATATACAAAAATAGACTTTCCAGGTGTCAAATGTGGTGGCAGTACATGCCTTGGGAGGCAGAGGCAGGCAGATCTTTGTGAGTTCCAGACAGCCTGGTCTACATAGTGAATTCCAGTCAAGTAGGGGTTACATAGTGCAACCTTGTCTTGAAAGGGCGGGGCTGGTGGTGATTTGGAGAGATGCCTTTAATGATGAAGCTTCCAGAGGACCCAAGTGCAGTTCCCAGCACCCACATCAAGCAGCTCCTAACTGCTTGTAACTCCAGCTCCAGGGGATTTGATGATCTCTTCTGGCCTCCACAGGTACCTGCACTCATGTGCATACATACACACATAAATAATAAACCTTTAAAATATATCTTTTTTTTAAAAGGCTTTTTAATAAAAAAAAAAAAAGCCTGCCTTCAAAATACAAAAACCTCATAGGACTTTATTATGATAGTGAATTAATAATGAATCAGTCTATTATAGATGAACAATGAGAAGTTTTCCAGAGATGGTCTTATATGATAACCCAGGCTGTCCTCAAACATATTATGTAGCTGAGGATGACCTTGAACTTCTGGTCCTCCTGCCTCCAGTTGGGGAATGCAGAGATTGCATTTCCGGTTTATGCAATACTTGTAGTTGAACCCAGGGCTTCACAGATGCTAAGTGAGCAATTTACCAATCCCCCATGAAGACTTTCAAAACTGCATTTTTGAAACAGCTAATACTGTACATTTACATGTTTTAAACAGTAGAGGTATGGCTGGGTGTGATGGCACACATCTTTAACCCCAGCACTCAGAAGGCAGAGGCAGGGGGATCTCTGTAAGTTCAAGGCCAGCCTGGTCTGTAGTGAGTTCCAGGACAGCCAGTGCTATGTTGAAAGACCCTGTCTCCAAAAAAAAAAAAAAAAAAGACAAAAATCAGAAGTATATGACAATATATAGGAAAGAATGTCAAAGGAAAACACAATGTCGCCTATTCTTTCCTCCTACCTAGCTAGTGCTCCCCTCCCCTCCTAGCAACTAGGTCCTAATATATCTTCAGAATTTTGAAGTGACGGCTGTGACTTTCACTTACTCTCCTGTTTTTTTTTTTTTTTTGTGTGTGTGTGTGTATGTGTGTGTATGTCCGTACACCCATATGCATGCCTACTGCTCTTGGAGGCCAAGAGCGAGCATCAGGTCCTTTGGAACTGGAGTTACTGGTGGTTGTGAGCTGCCCTGTGGGTGCTGGGAATCGAACCTGCGTCCTCTGGAGAGCAGCCACTGAGCCATCTCTCAGGTCAGTCATATAGCAGTTTCAACAGCAGGTTTACTTCAATAGTCAATGCTGAGAAAATCTTGATAAAGGTTGGTAGTAAACAGTGATATGTTTGTGGGGGCAGTTGCTGGGGACAAACTCGCGGTCTTATTTCCTTTTCCATTTAGTGTTATCCCTGGCAAACAGTATTGTTTAAGCTACTAGCTTTGCCCCACCGAAGTACTCTTTGGATAGTGGTGTCTGAAACCTATTTTTTTTCTTTTTTCTTTCTTTTTTTGTTTTTGTTTTTGTTTTTCGAGACAGAGTTTCTCTGTGTAGCTTTGTGCCTTTCCTGGAACTCGCTTTGTAGACCAGGCTGGCCTTGAACTCACAGAGATCTGCCCGGCTCTGCCTCCCCGGTGCTGGGATTAAAGGCGTGTGCCACCACCGCCTGACCTGAAACCTCTTTCTATTGACCTTCTCAAAGCAATCTAATAGAGTGAGACAAATCAATGTTTTGCAGTTGCCAGCAAATTAAATGATTGGTGACATACTTGAGTGTGTGTGTGTGTCAACTTTGAATAATTTAGTATTCTAAGTCATGCTTGCTAAAAACAAACTCCTTTGAAGGGCCAGTGACTCAAATCAAAAGGCACTGACCAAACAGACATGCCTAAGAGATAAGCAAATTGAGTGTTTGGGGTACAATTCTACAGAGGTACTCCCATATAAAGACACTTGTGTGTTCCCAAACCCCTAGAGAAGTCACAAACAATTGCCAACAGGTAATACAAAAGAGTGAACTGATGAACCAGCCTGCCTCCACTTAGGCTTAAAAGCCATCTTATAGTAAAGACACCCTAGGTTCATCCTTGTTTATGATTAACCACTGTCTCTCAAGGATGGGGCTATGCCCCACCTGTAACCTTAACCACAAATGGTTCTGTACTGCCTGTTCCAGGAATGGCAGTCGTGTCTGTGTTTCAGAAAGTTGTTTATAACCAACTTCCAACCCTACCTTTGTTTCAAAAGGTTATATGACCACCTATGACTTACCTTGTTATGACTACCTGTTGTTATGACCACCTTATTGTGCCCACCTTGCAACTTTGTCTGTTTCAGGAGGGACTAACTTGTTATGTTTATATTCTGCTGCTCCTCTAACCCCACCTATTTTCTTTGTAAACCAATCCCCCACTTAGAACGCCCCACCCATGAGCTATAAAAGCCTTGTCTTTCTCACATCCAATGCTGATCTCTCGAACCCACCTTAGGTGGGGCAGCCCATGTACACAGATTTTTAAAAAGCTTGCTTTAATCAATTGTTCGCTTTAATTAATTTGGCCACGATGATTTGGGCCAGTGGTCTTTCTCCTCCCATCTTTCAGATGAACAGAATTAAAGCTCTGTTAAGAAAACACTAGCTCAAGGGCCAGTTATACAGTTTAGTGGCAGAGCCCTTGTGTAGCATGCATGAGGCCCCAACTTAAGTCCCTAGTACTGTGGAGAAAATCAGAGCTTGGATACTAGGTGGGCAGTTCAGGGGCAAGGTGCTTGTTTAGCATGCTCAAGGTCCTACAAAGGATATGGTGGGAGGGAGAACGAGAGTACTAGTTAGGCTGGTAACAGCTACAGCGTCAAAGGCGGTAACAGGGAGTAGAGGGCCCGTGACATGAAGGCTGCATGGCCCAACGCAGACGAGGGGCTCTGTGGAGCTTACAGCGATGCCGCTCAAGCGCAGGCTTACATTGTGAAGCCAATGCTTTCTCCAAGAAAAGCCAGAAACGAGAAGTCCATGTGCTATCACGACTTTTTTAGTTATTTAGTTTTAGTCAGTGTCAGGTCCAAAAGAAACTTGGGACAATGGCTAACTGTGGTGCCTGTTAGCATACCAAAGCGAATGCTGGCTTCTGAGCTAACTCATGATACCTGTGTGCACCTGTGGCTCTTCTTAGCGCCTGTACCTGCCCCCTCTCCTAACCTTCCCCAGCTTCTCATTTCTACATAACCTGCCATTTCGGCCATTCGCTCTCTGGGCCCCCTCTCTCCTGCCTCTTTCTCTTGGTCGTTTCTTTTTGTCTTCCTTTCTTTCTGTTCCTCTCTGAGCCCACCTTCCACCCCACCCTACCCCACCCCACTCCACCCACCCCACCATACTCTACCCCGTAGCCACATTCTGTCTACTACTTTCTCTCTCTGCTCTGGATTCTTCTAGATGCCTCCAGCTGTGCTATCTCTCATATCTACAGTAAAAGTCTTCCCTTTCACCATACCCTGGAGCAGCCTGTCCTTACTGTATGTACAGTTAGTTATTTGTTTTTGCAGTGTTGGAAGGGAACCCATGACTCCTTGCACAGTAAATGTGTACAGTGTTGACAACTAACTGAGCATCATAGGCCTAACTCTGGAATTTGATATGTTGACAACTAGTTAAAAATCTTGCCGGTCGGTGGTGGCGCACCCTTTAATCCCAGCACGTAGGAGGCAGAAGCAGGTGGATTGAGTTTGAGGCCGGCCTGGGCTACAGAGTGAGTTTCAGGAAAGGCGCAAAGCTACACAGAGAAACCCTGTCTCAAAAAAAAAAAAAACCAAAAAAAAAAAAATCTTTTCGGAGCTTAGGGGGTAGCTCAGTGGTAGAGCACTCGCCTAGCATGAGTAAGGCTCTGGATTTGAATCGCAGCGCACTTCAGTTTGAACACGCACACACGCACAGTTTGAAAACAGAAGAGTGCTAGTTTCCCCTGTGTGGGAGAAGTACCGTGTCTCCAGTTTGAATGGAGTGTTTATCATTGCCGCAAACTTATTTGAGCTTTACTCTACGACTTTAAAACTATCTTGCCCTTTCCAGGATTCAAATGAGCTCTACTTCTGAGGGCATAGTGAAATGACGGAAATAATTCCTACAGGATGCACTGTTCCTAAAGAACGATCAAAATTTAGGAGGTCCACAAAACATCTCAAAGCAGGTTCGCTGTGGCCTCACCCACTTAGGGCCTGGGTGGCAGGCCTGGGCAGCAGGTAGGCAGGGAATTGGCGGGTCTTACAGCGCCCCCTGGTGGTCTCAAGCCCCTTGCCGGCAGAGGGAGCGCGGCCCAGGACGGCAGCCCTGGCGTCAGTACCGTAGCGTTGGAACCACAATCTGGCACGCCTCTCTTGGAGTGGAGTGGCAGAGGCTGGGCGTCACTGAGCCCCGAGGCTCCCGGTCTGTGCTGCCTAATAGCGACCCGTCTACCTGGCTACCAAGGATCTCAAGGCAACTCAGCCACCCTGCTGGGGCTGCTTCATTGACGACCAACGCGTCTTTAGAGATAAAATTTTTATTAATGGGAGCAGAAATATGACCCGCAGCTGATGGCATGAATCTCTCTGTGTGGATGCTCGATCAAAGGCCAAACGCTCTCCAAGGCTGAAATTGGCGTGGGTAAACTGAGGCACCAAATGATCACTGAAGGTGGAGTGAGGGGAGGGAGGGGCACAGGGAAATGTCCAGGTGGGATGGGTACAAGCTTCCATCCAGCTCTTTACTACAAGCTACTCTCTGGTTCTCTCTCTGTCTCTCTCTCTGTCTCTCTGTCTCTGTCTCTGTCTCTCTCTCTCTCTCTCTCTCTCTCTCTCTCTCTCTCTCTCTCTCTCTGTCTCTCTCTCTTTCTCCCCTTCCTCCCTCCCCCCTCCCTCTCTCATTCCCAGGAAGTAGGAGTTAAGATCACCTGAGCCCCTCTGTAAGTCATCAGTGTCTTCCTGGTTCTCAGTATGTTCACACCATGAACTGTAAAAGCAGTTGCACTGAATTTTTGTTTGATTTTTCGAGCGTGAACCCAGAACCTTGTGCATGTTAGGCAAGTGCTCTTCCACTGAGCTACTTATACATCATCAGCCACATGTCCTGCTGACCACTCAAAATGAGCTAATGCCACGAAGGAACTAAACTGTAGATTGCATTTAATTTTAATCAGTTGACATTCCATTTTTATATTGAAGTAGAAAATGTATTGATTTAATATAATCAACTGGTATGCCAGATTAATTTCAATTCATTGCATTTTTTTCCCAATTGAACAAATACTCAATTCAGTTACTGAAAAGCTTCAGAGATGGAACATTTTGAGGATGTGAACATTCTTGTGACTGAATTTAATGGACTCTAAATATAAATTAGGTGTTTTTGGTGCCATGGTGTGCATGTGAAATCAGAGGATAACTTGCAGGAGTTAGTTCTTTCTCTGAAAACAAATACATATGTTAAATATTTATCTTATTTCATGTGGGGATGTTTTGCCTGTACAAATGTATGTATGTGTACTACATACATGTCTGGTGTCAGAAGAGATCATAAGAGGGTATCATATTCCCTGGAGCTGGAGATATGGATGGTTGTGAACCATCATGTGGATGCTGGAAACTGAACCAGGGTCTTCTATGAAAGCAGCAAGTGCTCTTACCTGCTCAGCCATCTCTCTAGCTCCAGGTTCTCTCTTTTTACCATGTAAGTCGCTGGGATCCACCTCAGGCACGAAGGCTTGGCAGTGGTCACTTTTACTTGCTAAGCCGTCTTGCTGGCCATGAATTAAGCTCTAAAATTCTCACGGGGTTCAGTGATTTAGCAAAACAGGATGGAAAATGCAGAGGAGACAATGTGGGGGCTCACACTTGTCATGCCAGTACTTGGAAGGCTGACGAAGGAGCATCAAGAATTCAAGGCCAGCCTGAGCTACACAGCCAAGTTCAAGGCTGGCTTGGGCTAAATAGTGAGAGTTTGCTTTTAAAAATGTAAAAAGCTTTATTAGTAATTTCCAACTGAAATACAATTTTGATCTTAGTAACGTATACGTGGGTTGTGGGTGTAGTTCAGTTAGTAGCGTGCTTACCTAGCATGTACAAAGCCCTAGATTCGATCCCCAGCATTGCCTAAAATCAGGTCTGGGGCTAGGGAGATGGTTCAGAGGGTAAGAGAGTTTGCTGTCCAAGCACAATGACCTGAGTTCATAGCACTAGCTCCCACATAAGAATCCAAGCATGGCCACACATACATGTTACCCTAGCCCTGGGAGGGATAAGGAGGGTCATTAGAGCTTGCTGGCACCAGTCTAGGAAAAAACTAGTGAGTTCCGGGCTCAGTGAGAGACCCTGTATTAAGGGAATGAGATGGAAAGTATACTTTTTTTTTTTTGGTTTTTCGAGACAGGGTTTCTCTGTGTAGCTTTGCACCTCTCCTGGAACTCACTTGGTAGCCCAGGCTGGCCTCGAACTCACAGAGATCCACCTGGCTCTGCCTCCCGAGTGCTGGGATTAAAGGCGTGCGCCACCACCGCTCGGCTGGAAAGTATACTCTTGTCCTCCTCTGGGGCACACACACGAGAGAGAGAGAAGAGAGAGAGAGAGAGAGAGAGAGAGAGAGAGAGAGAGAGAGAGAGAGAGAGAGAGAGAGAGAGAGAGAGAGGGAGAGAGGGAGGGAGGGAGGGAGGGAGGGAGGGAGAGAGAGCGCGAGCGTGAGAGCGCAGGTGTAGCGCACACATGTAATCCCAACACTAGAATGGTAGAAGTAGGATCAGAAGTTGATTCAAGGTCATCCTCAACTACAGGCTGAAGGACAGCCTGGATACAGGAGACCCTGTATTTAAGAAAACGAAGGGCTGGAAAGATGGCTCAGCAGTTAAGAGCATTTACTGCTCTTGTGGAAGAGCTGCGTTCAATTCCTAGCACCCATACAGCAACTTACAACCATCAGTAACTCCAATTCCTAGGGATTCAATGCTTTTTCTGACTTTCGTGGGCTTCTCACACACATTATGCATTTACATACACTCAGGCACACACACATACACACAAAATTTAATAAATGTGTTTTTAAAGTATACTAAGCTGAGTGTGGTGGCTCATGCTTTTAATTCCAGTACTTGGGAGGCAGAGGCAGAGACAGGTGGGTCTCCATGAGTTTGAAGCTAGCCTGGTCTATATAGTGAGTTCTAGGCCAGAAAGAGCTACCTAGTGAGACTCTGTTTCAAAAAATAAAAACAAAGAATGCTCATGATTACAATTAACCTTACCTGCTTCTTTGCCCTTTTTCCCAAGGTGGCTACTAGAAAACTGAACGTTTCACATGTGTCTTGTCATAGATCTCTCTTAAGCCCTCCAATTCAAGAGTGGCCCTTCAAGGTCTTGTCTACTTTCTGGAGCTGTCTCTGTGGCCTGGATCTGGATAGGCTGAAGGGGAGACACCCTCTTGTTGGGGACCAAAGAGCTGAGAGTAGCTTGTCCCCACATCTAGAGTTCTGGAGCGGGCAGTCCACAGGGATTGTAGGTCAGAGTGAAGTTAGCCTACAATAAGAGTAATGATTCAAGCTACCTCAATTTAAAGACCTCTTTAATTGGTAATGAAGAGAAGGAACTTGGGGCTAAGAGACTGTGATAGTTTGAATACAACTGCCACCCCCGCCCCCTGTAATCTCATAGGGAGTGGCACTATTAGGAGGTGTGGCTTTGTTGGAGTAGGTATGGCCTTGTTGGTGAGGGAGGGCTTTGAGGTTTCCTATGCTCAGGATACCGCCCAGTGTCTACGTTGATTTTCTGTTGCTTGCAAAATGTAGCACTCTCAGCTCCAGTACCATATCTGCCTGCATGCCACCATGCTCCCTGTTATGATGATAATGGACTGAACTTCTGAAACTGTAAGCTAGCCACCCAATTAAATGTTTTCATTATAAGAGTTGCTGTGGTCATGGTGTCTTTTCACAGCATTAAAAACTCCTAACTAAGACAGAGACAGACACAGTTTTTGCAACTAGATCTCAAGCAACCAGGGCTTGGTCACAAGAACCAAGCAGGGTGCTCCAAGTCCTGCTAAACATTTTGGGTAGGAGTCATGGCTAGAGAGCCCAGGGAAGAGGGTATAAGGGGTTCTCACCCTTACCAAAGCCACAGCCCCACCTAGGATGTGACCCCTCAACACCCTGTTCTCCCCTCCCCCTCTCACCCCTGTTCACTTCCTGTGACTCTGTGAACCATAGCCGAAGACTTGGGCTCAAGGTTGAAGGCAGATAAGGTTGTGTATAGATCCCTGGTGGTCCAGTACCGCCACCCTCCCCTAGTCCCAACACCAAGGTTATGCAAGTGGCAGGCTGTCCTGGCTAAATTCCACCTCTGTCCCAATGCTTGATTCACTAACTCACAAAAACAGGTCAGAGTGTTTGTGCAGCCCTCAATAAAGCCAGCTTCCTCCACTCACAGGGCAGGCTCTGTTTACCATGCACACAGGACAAAGTCCAGGCTACCTGTCCCTGTGAAGCAAGCCCTACCCCTTGTCACTGGCTTTTTTGTGTGTGTGGGGGGGGGCAGGGTTTCTCTGTGTAACCCTGGCTTGTCCTGGAATTCACAGGCTGGCCTCGAACTCAGAGATCCACCTGCCTCTGCCTCCTAAGTGCTGAGATTAAAGGTGTGCGCCACCACTGGCGGGCTATCATCAGCATTTTGAAGCACAGACTGCCTTCACATCTTCAGTGATCAGTGGTCATCATCACCCTGCTGGAGTCTGGCCTTTGCTTCTAGGGAAAAGAGGGGTTCACTGCATGCAGACCCAGGGCCTCCACGTTTGGTTCCGTTACACACTCTCCTCAAGAGTTGGTTTGACAAACCAGGAACTCTTTGGAGGCAAACACTTGAACAGGAAACTACGACACAAATCTTACAAAGGTTTGCCGGGAAGCCAATGAAGGCCTGGGTTAGCTCTGGTTAAGCACACATGTGTATACATATCCACACCCTCTATTGTATAGCAAAGCACATGCTATCTTTAAATCAAAAAGTGAATATCCTTTTAAATATTTACTTCTGGGACTGTAAAATGGTTCAGTGGGTAAAGGTATTTTGCTGCCAAACTAGATGACCTAAGTTTGATCCCCTAGATCCACATGATGAAAGCAGAAACTGACTCCCACAAGTTGTCCTGAGCCCCATACACATGCTGTGGCATGTATGCACCCCCATAAGTAAAAAGTACAAATAAATAAATAAATAAACAAATAGCTCTATTTAATACCTGCTTCTACTCTCCAGATATACGTTTCTCAGTTGCAGCCATGGGGCTGTGGAGAAATCACCTAGGCCTGGAGAACTTTTAGGGTTACTTCATTTGCTCAGACTCCCTCCTCCCCAGGGCTCCGTGAGGACGGTGTTAGAGAAGAAAAGGAAGACTCATTCTGCTTCTATCAGGTACCAGTGAGGCACTGTCTGGTTTATTAGATATCAGGAGCCAGGATTCAAGTCAACAGCAGGGGAACTACCCTCACATTACAGGTTAGAACCCCAGAACCCAGTGGAGCTTGGCGGGCAGTTCCTCACACATGGCTCCCAGGGGCCCCTGGCTTCCCCAGGTCTCCAACCTTCATTCCTTCCTCTGGAAAGGTCCCACGAGGCCATCTCTGGTGAAACCCAAGTCTTTCTGTCCCCTGGGAAACAGTACTAAGACAGGACAGCAGGATGCAGTTTGCTGCATCTGACTCAGTACAGATGTACTCAGTACCAGACTCAGTACGAAGACTTTTTCAACCAGTGACAAGACAGGACAGGCAACTCAGGCCACAACAACTAATGTGACTGTTGTGTAAATCACCCTTTAGACCAGAAGCTGCAAACTCAGAAGGTCCTGTGAGTGAGGTACAGTGGGGATGGGTTCCAAGTGAGGGCTGGAGAGGAAGGTTCATCCTCCCTCACCCAGGAAACTCGGCTGATTTAAATGTCCCTTTCCTAAGTTTCAAACATGGGTAACAAATACAAAAGATTTTTAACCCTGTAATTTCCATCTTAGACAAATTCCTAACTTAAATATCAAGTCCCTTTCCTTGATCAAATAATAAAACTCCAGCTGAATGATTATATATGATTGCATAAGTCAACACTGTAACAAAAATATAGCAGCTTCAAATACACCACCCTCCCCATTTAAAAACAAAATCAAGTCCAATTGATAATTCAAAATCCCCCCCTCCCCTTTTTGAGACCGGGTCACTGGGATTACAGCCATGTGAACCGCATCCACTTTATATAGTGTGGGGATCAAACTAGCAGGCTAGGCTATCCCTCTACTAACTGAACTACACCCCCCAGCCTCAACTTCATTCTTGAATAAAACATGCTAGTTGGGACCAATTCCTGTGGGACAACCTTGCATTATTGGAATGATGTCTGCTTCCCCCTCACGCGAGGAAGAAGCCATCCCTCTGCACCTCATACTCTCTCCATGAGACTGACAGGGAATAGGATTAGGTTGTGGATCACCAAGAAGAAATTGAGGCATAGAGCAGGGAGGGTCCCCTCCCTTGGTACTGTCACAGAAAGGGTTGAAATTATGACTCAAAGGTATGCAGCTCCTCACAGAGAGATATGCAAAGCATGGCACAATTGGGTGTCTCAGAGTGGATCACATGAATATGTAGATCTACCCACATCCCTCTGACAGTGCTGTTTGCACATCAGGGAAAACCAGAAGGGCCCTTCCCCTTCCAAAGACTGATTTCCCCAGTTGACTCTGCATGAATAGATGGCCTAGCAGACTCTGTAGAGAACATCACCCACCTATGTGGCTCACAAACTCAGGGAAGATTCTAGAATAATTGGGCTGGGACCTGAGATCTAGTACAAGTCAGGGCGTTGAACACCCCAACACCCTGGCTTTCTCCCTCCTTGGTGCTATAGGCAGCTCCCAGCAAACTTTTCTACAACAGATTTGGCACAGTAATCAGTGTCCACACGAGAAAGACAAAGGCTGCTTTTTTTCACAGCATGCAAGGCGCTTTTGGTCCTGGCCCTGCAACACACAGATCATCTTGGCTCTGGCCTGGCAGGCCCCCTCACGGTAACAGTCAGGTCTTTATTTTGGCTTGTTCTGGGAACCAAGGTCCCAGGAAACCTACGGGGGATCTCTTCACAGAACAACAGGGAGAAGGGATTGGCTCTTCCATTTCTCAAAAGGGTCGTAACTGGTATTCTGAGGAAACCAGTTATTGGTGGTTGGACTGTCCTACACACTGCGAGATCCCACTAATCGCCCTCACACAGGTTCCCAGTGTTGCCTGGAGGTGCAGCCCCTGGAGGAAAGCCCACTGGGCTGGTAGCCCCCTCAATCATTCGGGAAACAGAAGCCCCAGACAGAGTGACAAAGTGGTACAGTGTCTCCTTGGCTCAGAGAAATGAAGGCACAGATCAACATCACCGCACCCTGATCACAGAGTGAAAAGCACGCAGTGCGGAGCAGGCCCCGCAGGCCCTGGGACCTAGATGGCAACAGTGGAAGCGTGGCCCCCAAGCAAGTGGGATCTTTATGGTCAGTCAGTTACCATCTGCTGAGGTCGACACTGTGACACAGAGACTCAATGCCAAGGTCCAGACCCCAGTGTGCAGGTTAGGGCCAATCTCGGGGTCCAGCCTTCATCTTGTGTCCCCTAAGGGCTCGGGTGGCATGTGGAGAACTCCATCCTGGGCTCTAGATCCACTCCCACGGTCTTCACAGTCTCCATTGGGAAATATGGCTGTCAGTGCAAGCTCCTCCTCTGAGACCTGGAGGTGTTCTGGAACATTTAAGAATGAAAAGATCAAGTTTATGAGGCAATATTCAAGCAATTTGTAAAAAGTCAAGCAAAATACAGGTCTAAAAGCATTTTTCAAAAAGGCACGCCCCTTCGACCCAGCAAGCCCACTTTTAGGTGTTTATGCAAGGACATATTAGAAGTGACCACTGGACTCCTACCCCCCATCTCATTACCAGGCTAAGGATGAAATGATGGGCCAGTGGAGAGAAGGAAAAGGCCCATGTCCTTAATAGGGCCTGTGAGCTCCTGGGCCGATGTTGACCAGCTCTAAAGCCGGTTCCACTCTCTTTATGAGTGGGAATGCGTTTCCACACAGCTTACACTGGCTGAGTTGTGGCTTCCCGACCTGCAGCTGAACTGTTGCAATTGACCCTCAGTCAGCATTCGAAGAAGGCACGAGGCAAACAACCTATGGTTTCTATGTATGCTGAGGCATTAAGAACGGGGTTGGTAGAGTGCTTGCCTAGCATGCATAAGGCCTAGGGCCAGTCCCCAGCACCACATCAACTGGGTGTGATTGTGCTTGCCTGTATCCTGGTACTTGGGAGGTGAAGGCAAGAGGATCAGAAGTTCAAGGTTATACTTGGAAACCTTGTGAGTTCAAAGCCAACCTAGAATATATGAAATCCTATCTCAAAAACAAAACAACATGTATAAAATTGTTAAGGAATACATAAAGAATCTTCTAAAAAGCAAAACCAAATAAAACAACAATAAAATGTTGTGCATGTAGCTCAGAGTGAGGTTGTAGGTCCATCTCCCAGAATCACAAAAAAGGTGTTTTGTTTTGTTTAAAATAAAAGATGTTGTATAAAATTCTATAAAACTACACACACACACACATACACACACACACACACACACACACACACACACACACACACACACACACGCTCAGCAGTTAAAAGTACTTGCTATTATTGCAGAAATTGGGTTCAGTTCCTAGTCAGTAACCACATCTTGGCTTACAAAGGTAAGTAACTATAGTTTCAGGGGATCTGGCGTCCTCTTCTGGCCTCGGTGGGCACTATATTACATGGAAGCTAAACACTTACACACATAAAATAAAAAAAATAAATCTATAAAAAAATTAAATACAGTATAACAAGTACTCTTATAATGTTCACACTGTATTAGGGATTATAAATAATCCAGAGATGGCTAAAATGTACAGGAGGATGTACACAGGTTATACATACATACTGTGTCCCCCTCCCATTTTTCTGATGTGTGGTATGTGCATGTGTGTATGTCTTTTCATGTATGTGGGTGCATTTGTGTGGGTGCCAGGGCGTATGTGTGTGTGTGTGTGTGTGTGTTTGTGTGTCCCCTGAGGTTGATATCAAGACTCCTCCTCCATTGTTCTTCTGCCATATTCATTGAGGCAGGGTCTAGCTATCAAACCCAGAGCTTGCAGGTATGGCCAGTTTTGCTAGTTGGCCTGCTCTATGGCTCCTCTGCTTCCTCCCTCCGAGGCTGGAGTTACAGGCACGTTGGCACATTCTCTTGGCTTTTAGTGGGTTTCTGGGGATCCAAACTCCATCCTCATACTTGCCTGGCAATTGCTTTAACCACGGAGCCATCTCTCCAGACCTACTACTCTATTATTTTATTATTTATTTAGAAGGACTTTGAGCATCTTCAATTTTGGGTTTTGGCCACTTAATAAATATATGTCATTTTTATATTTATTTAGTGTGCGGGAATACTGTATAATAGTGTGTGTGTGTGTGTGTGTGTGTGTGTGTGTGTGTGTGTGCATGCATGCGCGTGCACGCGCGCGTGTGTACCTCTGAGCCATCCTCCTAGTCCGGTGTATGTTCTATTAAGCCACTGTTCGCAGCAAGTGATTAGGCAGTGTAAGAAGGCCACGAGGTCAGTGCACGGTCAGTTTTAAACAAGGGAGACAACCCCAGCTTACTTTACAGCAGCACCCATGCTTTGTCTCCACTCTTTCCTCACCTCCACTCACCAGCAAGATGGCTCCACCCTGGAAACCACTCTAGGTGAGAGTCACCTCCTTCCCAGCCCCACAGCCTCTGTGTGTCCAAGTCACCCACTGTCCCTTCAGGGCTGCTGTGGTCCCCTCCAGCTGGAATCGGCCTCTCATCTCTCCGGGTGTTTCCACAGGCTGCCAGCTTTCTGCTTGTGTCTAAGACCTGCGCCCCTGAAGGGCATGCTGGCCCCCAGGCGACCCAGCTCGACACCTCAAGGTCTTCCATTGCCTTTTGCACCTCAGCCCTGAGCACCCTGAGGGCTCTTCCTTTTCTCAATATGATATCTGCTAGCAGCCTTTGCTCAGGGTACTCTGAGTCTTCCTGTGTCTGCCTACAGGAAGCCCTGTATCTCAGCTCAAATGTCACTAGTTCCTTAACACTCACAGTTCTTCAGGGGCCACTGGCCTGTCCCCTACCCACCACTATGCATGTGGAATTCCTGTCCTATAGCTCTCTTCATGTCTTCACCAGGGAGGAGGACTCTTGGGGCAGGAACTCTGCCTGACCCTGCCCGAGCCCTCTTGGAGGGACAGGCGCCGAGTGCTTGTGCTATTCTCAGCATGGAGAAAGTGTGGCCTTAAGGCCTCTGTATTCACTCAGGAGCAGGCAGCCAATGTACTTACCTTGAGCTGGGCCTCGGGAGCAGGTGGTATCTCCTCGGTTCTTCCTCTGGTTCCGAGGACCCCAGGAAAAGCAAGTCAGTAGGCCAGGGAAGCCGGGTCTTTCCCAGGCACCTTCTGCTAGAAAGAGTCCAAATCCCCAAGGCAGAGGTCAGCTAATGCCTGCTTCACAAACCAAGAGACTTTCCTCAGCAACCCAGGCGTCTCGACCGCCTACCGCCCTGCCTTCATGTGTCTGGTTATCTCACTTCAGCCTCACACATTTCTGTGACATGTGCACATGCTGGGGAAACCATGGCAACAAAATGACATGAAATCAGTCACAACTGCATACCAAAGAGGGCGGTCATTTCTCCTTCAGTCCAGGTTCAAATCTCCCTCCTTTCCTTGTTCCCCCACATCACTTCTTCATTTGTTTGCTCATCCATCTAGTCATTTGTTTTTGTGACAGGACCTCACTATGTAGCCAGGGTTGGCCTTGAACTTTCCATCCTCCTGCCTCAACCTCCCAAATGCTGTGATTACAGGCATGCATCATTGTGCCTTGCTTCAGACTACTTCTGAACATCAAAAGTTTGTTTTTTTTTGTTTTTGTTTTTGTTTTTTTTTTTGAGACAGGGTCTCTTTCCTTAGCCTGGCCTGGAACTCACTGTATAGACCAGGCTGGCCTCAAACCCCCACAGATTTGTCTGCCTCTGCCTACTAGGTGCTAGGATTAAAGGTGTGGGTTACCATGCCTGACTTTCATAAAACATTTGAAAAGCAGGAAATGGATGCATGAGGAGTACTAATTAACTCATGAACTTGACTCATTAGTAAAAGTTTTTGTTTTTTTCAGTGTGTTGTTATAAAAGTAGGCAAGAGTTGCATATAGCAGAAGATGATACTTCTGCTAAAGTCCCATTTTCCAGAGTGTTAGTGTTTACTTCAAAGCAAGGATTTAGTCATCCATCTCGGATGCCAGGCAGGGTGTTAGGGAATGGGAATACTAGGGTTGTTAAACTCACAAGAGAACAGTGACAAAACCATTTGGTCGTCGCTGAGAGAGCCAAAGACCACAGATTCTGAAATTTCACTAATGAATTGCAAACGGGAGCGAGTGTGCAGGTTTTTCAGAAGGCTCCCTGAGGGAAGAGGTTCTGTTCTGAACCGAGGGGTGGGTGAGCTACACAGAAAGAAGAGGAGAGAGGTTGGATTACAGCCATGGGCACAACACCATGGCCAGAGTTCAGCGTGGCTGGAGAAACTGAGAGTTGAGAGAAGGAAGGCTTAGAGAGTTTTCTAGGTGCCAGCTCCTTACTTAGTCAGGGAGAGTTTGCCTGAATTCCCTTCTTTCCCTCAAGGCCCGGTAAGGAATCAGCTGACCGGATATTATCGGAACAGGAATATACCTGGGGTACTTTTCAGGATGCTGGAAGTTGCTCAGCCTCCACAGAAGGGAAATTGGCCAGAGGCTAGGGGAGCCTCCAGTGAGAGAAACACATTTGCCAGGCTGGCAAGTGTGACATTTGGAACATCAGATAGTGTCTCCCCATGAGAAAGGTCTGACGTCTCCCAGGGGCTGGCTAATGGCCAATAGCAGATGCCCCGGAACACCCCACACAGCCACTTATTAACTCGGAAGCTTGCTATGATAAAGAGTCAAGTGGGAGGGAGCTTTCGCTGAGCAGAGCAAAGATCTCCCAGTGTCTGACGCAGCTCCGTTGAAGGTCCACATTTTAATCCCACTACACTGCAGAGTTCCTGCAAAACCTGCTGCCTGGGACATCTGACCCGTCTGTGATGGAGCAGTCCCCGGCTGGGGGAAGCTCTCACACCCCTGTCTACACTTTAAAGTGTGGAAGGAAAAAGTGGCCCCACTACACCTGGCAAGGCAGCCAGCGATCAGTGGCGACGCAGTGCAGGCGGGAAGCCAGGAATCACTGAGGTCACCATGGTCCTCGCGACCTTCCCGACTGGCACTTATTTCGTGCCTCTGCCAGGAACTGTGTCCGCCTTCCACCCTTCCACACCGAGCCTCCTGGCGCGGCTCACCCTCTCCCAAAATTCCTGCGACAACCGTACTTGCACCGTGTCCTAAAGCTCCAGTCACCCCCTCTCCGCCTAAGTTCTTCACCATCCCCCACGCACACCATCCACACTTTTGCATCCCGAGACGTTTCCATCTTCTTCCCCTATCCCCAGTCTCCAACTCCTACATTTTTGTTCAGAGTAGTTCAACCCTACTTCATATCCACTTACTGACCAGTTGTACCCTCGGCTCCTTGCTCCCCATCTCACGTACAGTCTGGATCTGGCCTGACCGACTCAACTTCTTGTCCAGAGCCAGCTCACCTTAGGCTGAAAGGTCTTGAGCTAGGGACTTCCCTGCTCCGGGCTTCAGTTTACCTCGGTGCACAACAGAGTTGGGTGGCCTAAAGGGGTTCAACAGATCTAAAGGGACTGAAGGCTTCCCCAGACGCCTTCACCCATACCCAGCCCGACCCCGCGCAGCCTCACCTGGTCGACCTGGCCCCGCGGCTTGCAGGGCCCTGCAGGCCGCCTGCTGGACCGCCAGGCTGGAGGCCGGGGAGCCTGGGTGGAAGGCGGCAGCCTGCACCGGGCCCCCCACCTGGCGGCCGAACACTGTGCGCAGCAGCGTCTCCAGCAGCTGCAGTCCCGGCGCCACCGCGTCCTCTGCTCCGGAGTCGGCCACCAGGACCCCGACCAGCGCGGCGCCCTCCCGCCGCCGGCCGCGCACATCCCGCAGCATCTCCCGCAGGCGGCGCCGCGGCTCCCGGGCTGCCAGCGACGAGGAGCGGCACAGCGCGAAGACGAGCGGCGAGCAGATGACGCGCGCTGCCTTCGCCCCCGGAGCCCGATGCGGCCCGGTGGCCGCTGCGGTGACCGCGTTCCCGGCCTCTGCGCAGCCCGGCTTGCCGGGCTCGGGCTCCGACTCCGGCTCCGGAGGGAACACGGCGCGGGAGAAGTCCTGCAGCAGCGCGCGGCTCTGCTCGCGCTCCCACAGCTCGCCCACCAGCAGCACTTGCCCGCGGCCGCCGGCAGCTTCCACCAGCGCCTGGAAGAGCGGCTCGGCCGGGCTCGCCGGCTGCTGGGCCAGCGCCTCCAGCTCGCTCTCCATGCTAGCCGCCGCCGCCTCCTGCGCGGGGCCAGGAGCTCCGCGGCCGCCTCTACGGACACGCCCCCGAGGGCCGAGCCTCCCCGACCCCTTTGCTCCATGGCTGCGCCCAGCGCACTCCTGCCCCAGAGCACTGAATATCTTTCATTCACTCACTCACTCACTCACTCACTCATTCACTCACTCACTCACTCACTCACTCACTCACTCACTCATTCATTCATTCATTCATTCATTCATTCATTCATTCATTCAGACACCCAGTACATACTTACTGAGCACCTAGTAGAGCAGACTTTTGAGCTGAGGGTGAGTGGACATTAACGTACTCACAAACGTACCCGCTCAAGGTAAAAATTATTTTGAACCCCGGAGCATATTTACTTATTTATTTTTCAAAAAGATTTATTTATTTATCTATCTGTTTGTTTGTTTGTTTGTTTAATGTGTATGAATGTTTTGCTTGCATGTATGTGCACCGGTACCAGCGTCTGATCCCTGGAACTGGAGTTGTGGATGGTTATGAGCAACCATATGAGTTCTGGGAACTCAAACCAGGTCCTCGGCAAAAGCTGATGTTTATTTTGGGGGAGTCCTACAGGGCTTGGGGTTCGGAGCTGCTTTTCCTTGGTGCACGCGTTGGAACTGAGATGGAGCAGAAGAGTCGGTGAGACCGGGAGAGGGAAGCGACGCATGGCGTCCTAGCTTCATTTCTGTTCTGGGATAAAAGCACCCTAACCACAAACAACTTAGGGAAGGGAAGAAAAGGCTCATTTTAGCTCACAGTTCCTGGCTGCAGCCCATTGCTGCAGGGAAGCGACAGAGGCAGGGACTCCAGACTGCTAGCCACATCACACTCACAGTCAAGAGCAGACAGAAATGAACGCTCTGTTTGTGCACAAGCACACACCAAGGAATGGTGTCATCCACTTCAGGCTGCGTCTCCCCACATCAGTTAAGTCAATCAAGGTAATCCTGGCCACCCCCAGACTTGCTCACAGGCCAACCCGATCTAGACAATCCCGCCTTGAGACTGATTTCCCAGGTGATTCTAAAGTGTGTTGACAACCAGCGTTAACTGGCATGCAGGGCATACCTCCTCTACCCAGTTCTCCTTTTCAACCTCCAACACTTCCTTCAAATGGATCAAGGTCACCATTTCCACAACTACTTGTTGAATTCTGGGTACTGCCCGATGCAGTGTAGGGCTGTTGCTCCCCATGGACCAGAATCTAAAGCAGTGGTTCTCAACCTTTGGGTTGAGACCCCACTGGAGGTTGAATAACCCTTTCACAGAGGTGGCCTAAGTCCTAAGTCTCAGAAAACACAGATATTCACATTAGGATTCATAACAGTAGCAAAACTATAGTTATGAAGTAGCAATGAAAATATTTTTATGGTTGGGTCAACCACAACATGAGGAACTGTGTTAAAGGGTCTGCATTAGGAAGATTGAGAACCATTGACTTAGAATTAGATGTGGGATGCTGGTGTGCTCTGATGTTGGGGTGCATGTGTAGGTGTATATGTGTGTATATATCTATGTCTGTGTGTCTGTCTGTCTGAAAACCAGTTTAGAAGCAGGAATGCTTTTCCTACGATTCTCCTGGACCCTGGCAACTTTCTCCAAAAGAACACTCTGTGAAATGTTTTTCCTGCCTTGTGCAAATGCAGATGCCCCGAGACACGTATGGTTATCATTGTGCACAGGAGAGGAGCTGGTGCAAATGACTTTTACATGCTATTTAACGTCACTTCAAATCCAAATAGCCTCAGTGGCTTGTGTCTAACCTCTTTGTTTTCCCTTCCATTCACTACATAGCAATTGGCCCAAAGGCTGTTGGTGTCAAGACATTTTAATGCCCATATAATTTTAATTCACCATATAACCCCAATCCTCTCTTTGAAATACCGTGTTCCCTACTTTTATAACTATGCTCCCTAATCATGGAGGGTTTTGCATGTCCATAAAACGAATCTTTCTTGGGTACGTACTGTATACACGAAGCAGTCAAAGGTGTCCAAGATGCAGCCCTTTCCTAAGTCTCATTGTCTAGTAGTTGTCTTAGCCAGTATTTGGAGGAAGGTAACATATGTCTTCTCCTCTCCCACTCCTCCTCCTTCTTCTTCTTCTTGGTTTTTTGAGACAGGGTTTCTCTGTGTAGCCCTGGCTGACCTGGAACTCACTTTGTAGACCAGGCTGGCCTTGAACTCAGAGATCTACCTGCCTCTACTTCCCATGCTGGGATTAAAGGCATGTGTCACCATCACCTGGCTAAGGCAACATAGATTTTTTTTTTTATCTGGTTCTCATTAATGGGACTCTTACCTTTGCAGACTGACTCGTGAACTCCCCTGGAAGGGTGCTGTGATGTTCAAAGCAGAGTTTGGGACCTGGGTGGGAAAGCTTCATGTTTAGAGATGAATGCAAGGTGGGGTTCCTTCGCCAGATCAGTGATGAAGTCACTTCACTCTACAGACTAGGCATCTCCAGTTTCCACTGTGCGCAGTGCTGGGGAGCAGTTGTGAATGAGCAAGCTCACCTCCACAGAGATGGCAACTAGTGGGGGCAGAGACAATGAACAAGTAAACACACAGCAGACAGCTTCAGATGGTGGTCTGTATTGTGGAAAACAAATAATGTATCACTGACAAGAGGCCTGAGGCCCTGGTCCATTCTGAGTGCATAACTCTGACCATACCCCAGGAGCAAGGGGTAAGTGAATAAGGACCATGACAAATTAATGCAAAAACAATAGAAACCCCACATGTCCTCCACTCAGGGCAATAAAAGGGATTAGGTTAAGTGAACACATCACACTCGCCCATCCCACCCCATTCCTATCTCTGTCTCCACTGTGATACTTGGAGACAGAACAAAGCTGTGCCATCCAGGAAAGGTATGCGGGAAGTGGCTAATAGAGAAGATCTCTTTTCCTAGGTTTTTGGGGACTTAGTTTTTAGAAAAGTGATTATTCTTTCGTCATACCACCATAATGGCAGCTAAAGCTCCAGTCATGACATCTCCCTCAGAAGAGCTTGATGGTAGCACTGAAAAAAGAACTGAAATCAAACACTCCATTAAGAGAATAGGATGTTGGAGGGATAGCTCCAGGATAGAGAGTCTAGGATTACTCAACAGCAGCATGTGTGATGGTTAATCTTCACTGAAACTTGACTAGATTTCGAATCACCTAGGAGACACACCTCTGGGTGTGTCTGTGAGGCTGTGTCCAGAGAGATTTAAGTGAGTAAAAGCCTATCCTGAATGTGGGTGGAAACCACACACACACACACACACACACACACACACACACACACACACTGAGGCCCCAGACTGAATAAAAAGAAAAGGAGAAAGAAAGAAGAAAGGGACCTGAGCCCCAGGAATCATTTCTTTGCTTCCTCCCTGGAAGCAAGTGACCAGATGCCCCGGGCTCCGGCCACCAGGCATAAGGGACCACACCCCCCACCTGTGATCCAGAGTAAGTCTGTTCTTCCTTAAGCTGCTTTTGTCTGGCAGTTAGTCACAGCAGCTGGAAAAACACCAGGTAAGGAAAATTGCCTCTGAAAAGGGCTGTTTCTGTGATGAATCTGACCAAGTGATTTGTAGATATTTGGGACTGATTTTTGGAAAGGATGTGGAAGAGTTTAGGACTGTGTGCTAGAGAAGCACCAAATGCTCTGAGGAGAACTCCATGAGGGTAGACAGTAAAGACTGTACTCAAGAGGGGGACAGTAACTCTGTCAGGAGACAGATTAGGGGCTAATTATGTGCTGTTCTGTGAAAGAATATGACCACCTTCTGCCCATGCCCTGAGAACTTGTGTGAGGATGAATTCAAAAGCAATGGACTAATTTGTTGCACAGGGGCTTTTTAACACAATATGGCATTCAGTGCCATAGTTACTGATCACTATTCTTATCCAGGTTTACAGTAGAAAGAGGAGAAAGTGGGGAAAAGGGTATGAAAAGTGTGCCATTTAGTGAGGAAAGTAATGTGAATGAGTTTAAAAGCTGCAGATGAGGAGGGTGAAGAGACAGCAGCTCAAGCATGGGACTGTCAGGGAGTGTAGCACGGTTAAGAAGAAACCTTGCCCTTCACACTGAGATGACAGGAAGGATACCTTGATCCCACCTATCAAAGATACTGAGTGTGGGCTGGAGAGATGGCTCAGTAGTTTTTTTTTTGGTGTGAGTTCTCTGTCTGCACGCATGCTTGCATGCCAGAGAGCATTAGATCCCATTATAGATGGTGTGAGCCACCATGGTTGCTGGGAATTGAACTCAGGACCTCTGAAAGAGCAGCCAATGCTCTTAACCACTGAACCATCTCTCCAGGCCCCTAAAGAAACCTTCTAAAAAAGTTTCTAACTTGTGAAAATGCAAATTCATTTGACAGGAAGGAGACTGAACTTCAAATGCAACTAAAGGGATTCCGTGCTTGGTGATAACCTCCTGTGGCTGGCTGCCATTCTCTGCCAAGGTGCCCAGGGGGCACTACAGCTGTGGTACAGGGGATAGACTATCTCTCACTGTGGCATCAAGACCTTGGCATAGTCATCCACATGGTGCTGGTTTTACAGGCCTGGAAAAAAAAATGTGAGAGTTACATAATGGAGGCTTACATCAACGTTCCAGAAAGACATGAGACCAGGCAAAGTGTGGCAGGGTCACATTCCCTGCAAGGAGACCCCTGAGAAATCATTTCATACAACTGTGAAGGTGAAGCCTTAGTTGCAAGGGGAAACCCGTTTTGGAGATGCCAGGACTGTGGGATGAGTGGAACAGGCCTAAGAGAGGCTGTGTGTGCTGCAGTCCACAGAGGGGAGAGTGGTGCTACCCATGACCGTGGGAGCCTCAGTGACGTCATCAAGGGCTCCACATTCAGGACATGGAGCTGAAGAACACGGTGTTTTCCCTGGTGGGTTTCCTTCAAGCTTTGCCTGGTTTTTCTTTGCTATGCCCTCATTTCTCTTTTTTTGGAGTGGGGATGTTCATTTTGTGTCATTGTATATTGGAAGTATATAATTCGTATTTTTTATTTTACAAGAACTCAGTTAAGAGATTGTGTGAATCTTGGAAGAAACTTTGTACTTACACTTTTGAATAATCTGGAACTGTAGCTAGAGTTTTCCTGCCTGGCCCACAGTCAGGACAAATCTCTCTCACCTGCCAGTCCCACAGCCGCTCAGACCCAACCAAGTAAACACAGAGACTTATATTGCTTACCAACTATATGGCCGTGGCAGGCTTCTTGCTAACTGTTCTTACAGCTTAAATTAATCCATTTCTATAAATCTATACCTTGCCACATGGCTCGTGGCTTACCGGCATCTTCACATGCTGTTTGTCATCCTGGCGGCTGGCAGTGTCTCCCTGACTCAGCCTTCCACTTCCCAGCTTTATTCTCCTCCTTGTCCCGCCTATACTTCCTGCCTAGCCACTGGCCAATCAGTGATTTATTTATTGACCAATCAGCAACACACTTGACATACAGACCGTCCCACAGCATGGAACTGTCAAAACTATGGGGAGTTTAAAAATGGGAATGGATGCACTTTGCATTATAAGATTGCCATGTGTCTACAAAGCCTGGGGGCTGTTATGCTTTTAAAATGATATATTTGGGTTGGAAAGGTGGTTTAGAGGGCACAGGCCTTGCTTGCAGGCCCGAAGACCTGAGTTTGATCTTTAGATCACACAAGGTGGCAGGAGACACCTAAGAGTTATCCTCTGACCTCCACATGCATGTGGTGGCATGTATGCACCTGCATATACATGCTTGCACCTGTCTATACACGCTCACATACACACACACACACACACACACACACACACACACACACACACTAAATAAATAAATAACATTTAACAAAGTAATGTGTTTAGACATAAAATTGGCCAGGGATAGCCTTGTAATAATTAATTTGTTGTCAATTGATCACCCAGGAGGCACGCATGTCTATGAGTTGTTTCTAGATTTTTAAAAAATATTTATTTATTTATTTATTTATTTATTTATTTATTTTTCTGGAGCTGAGGACCAAACCCAGGGCCTTGCACTTGCTAGGCAAGCGCTCTACCACTGAGCTAAATCCCAAACCCCGTGTTTCCAGATTTAATAGACAAAAGACCCATCCTGAATGTGAGTGGCACCATCCTATTGACTGGGGTCCTATACAGAGTGAAAAAGTAAAAAGTGAGCTGAGTACGGTCAGTCACTTCTCTCTACTTCAAAAACTTTAAAACTACTTATAAACTTTACTATAAAAAAAAAAACAAACTTGCAACTAAAAAAAAAAAAAGTCACATGCAGAAATGAACCAGACCCAAAGTCTCTGCTCTACATCTTAATGAACTTCTATACAATGAGAACAGCCGTTCTGAATCTATGGAACTTCACATTGGGTTTTGCACTTTCTGTGTTTGGAATCTGGAGACAATGTGGCCAGCTGTCACCTGCCCCTGCTGTCCCCTTTCTTGCTACCACACTTTCCCTATTACAATGGACCGTGTTCTCAACCCACAAAACAAGCCCTTTAATCTTTAGGTGGCTTTTGTCAGTGCAACAACAAAAAAAATAATTGAGTGTGCTGGCCAGAATTTTCGTCAGCCTGACACACTCTAGGGTCTTCTGGGAAAAGGAACTTCAGTTAAGTAAATGTTTCTATCAGATTGGCCTGTAGACAAGTCTCTGGGGGTATTTTCTTGATTAATGATTAAAACGGGAGGGTCCAGCTCACTGTGGGAGGTGCCACCCCTGGGCAGATGGAGTTGGCATAGGAGAGCAGGATGAGCAAGCCATAAAGAGCAAGCCAGTAATCAGCACTTCTCCATGGCCTCTGCTTTTCAATTCCTGCCCCCAGGTTCCTGCCTTGTGTTCCTTCTCTGACTTCATCTCGAGGATGGAGTGTAATCTGCAAAAAAAAAAAAAAAAATCAGTTCTTTACCCTGCAGGTTGCTTTTGGTCATGGTGTTTATTATAGCAGTAGAAACCTAGTTAGGATGTACAGCAAGCACAAGGGATGAAATCACTTGTCAAAACTCTGCGGTGCCATGCCAGCGAGACACGGCCCTTTGGCTCTTTCTCCTGGCCCCTGTTCTTTTCATGAGCTAGAATCCCTAACCTATGCAAGGAGGAGAAGGGAGTGCCAGACCTCTTTGTTGTGGCTTCTCACCTCATTCCTGGCTCGTACCCTGCTCTGTCTATCAGTGCCATGCATAGGGGTGGGGCTAGAGGTAGGCAGTGATTTCCACCAGACACCAGACCAGGGCACAAGCCTAAGGTGATAACTTGGCCCTGGTCCCCCTTCCCTTTCTCTCTCTCTTTCTCTTTCTTTCTTTCTTTCTTTCTTTCTTTCTTTCTTTCTTTCTTTCTTTCTTTCTTTCTTCCTTCCTTCCTTCCTTCCTTTCTTTCTTTCCTTCTTTCCTTCTTTCCTTCTCTCTCTCTCTCTCTCTCTCTCTCTCTTTCCCTTGAGGTGGAGGCCATGTGGGTGTTTCTCCTGTTTTTTTTGGTTTTTTTTTTTTTGGTTTTTCGAGACAGGGTTTCTCTGTGTAGCTTTGCGCCTTTCCTGGAACTCACTTGGTAGTCCAGGCTGGCCTCGAACTCACAGAGATCCGCCTGGCTCTGCCTCCCGAGCGCTGGGATTAAAGGCGTGCGCCACCACCGCCCGGCCGTTTCTCCTGTTTTTACATTAGCTTCTTAGCATCCTTATTAACCTCCCTCTTCCTCTGTAGCACAATTGGGGTTGTGTGCATAGAAGGGCTTGCCTTTCAAGGACACTACCACCTTGAAAATGGGCACAAGCTGAGAGAATGGCAGGGCCAGGCTGAGTCAGGTGAACAGAAAGGGAGTTGACCCCACTAGGTCACCTCTTTAAGGAGTACGGACAGATCATGGAGCACTTCTTGATAAGGCTGGGCCTCCTGAACTATCTCTCTCCTCTTGGGCTCTCAGTTTCCAGGTAACAAATTCCAGACTTTCCAGAGGTGGGATGCAGGGTAGACCAGATAGAGGAGGGAATGTTAAACAAAGGTTGGAGTCCAGGGCCAGTGAGTTTATCTTTACCTGTGCTATTTACACAGCAAAGGTTCTGGTATGAAATTAACAGGAAATCACAAAGACCTTAAAAACAAAAACCAGGCCGGATGCCAAGGCTCTTTCTTCTTCCTGGTCATCCACACCCTAGGGAGCAACAGGAGCCACAGGGAGCTCCTCTTTCTGGCGTTCAGTGGCTGTAACCGGAGACTGGGATTCTGAAACGGTTTGCCCTTCCTGTCCACTTCAGCAGGATTTAAGTGGGGGTCAGGTGTGACAAGGAAGGGCTATCTGGAAAACAAAGGGCGCGATTTTGACCCCTTTGCTTGGGGCCTCCTTCCTCTGCACTGTTTCCCCTCTTTCTGTTTTCACTTCCACAGTTTTTCTTTTTCCACCATTCGCTCTCTCTTCCTGCCTTTCTCTCTCGGGGCTCTCTCTTCTTGCCCGACTATTGTTTTATGGGCCGTGTACTAGTAGGTGGGAGTGGGAGACCGGGAGCTTCCTGAGGAGTAGCGATCAGAGAAACCACAGGACCCATAGAAGAATGAGGGCTGGTAGAAAGTACAGACTGGAAACATTCTGACATGGATTGTGGGCACTCATTGGCTAGCCCCAGCCTGTGTTCTGGCTGCTGGATGGCCAGACAGGGCACCACTATTGGAAGAGTTCACTTCTTCATCTGCTTGGCAAGGGTTGGTTTCAATCTGGCACAGGAAAACATATTTCCATGCCAGCTGGCATTCATATGGAGGTAATCGTCTCAGTTTTACTTGATGAAGGTGTGTTAAAAAGACCGGAGGAGGGGTTGGAGAGATGGCTTAGAGTTAAAAGCACTGGCTGTTCTTCAGAAGACTTGGGTTTCATTCTCAGGTCTCACATGGCAGCCCATAACTATCTATAACTCCAGTTCTAGGGAGAATCGAATGCTTCCTTCTGATTTCTGCAGGTCCCAGACATGCATATGGTGTACAGACAAACGTGCAGCAAAGACATTCATACACATAAAACAAAACAAAAACCTGAAACATTAAAACAAATACATAGACAAAACAAAACACAGAATGCTGTGAGACAGAACCCTGGCACAAGGAAGCCCCTGCTGTGTTCTTGATGGGCCCGGGAGTACTTGACAGTACTTAACAGTACTTAACTTCAGGAGGAAGTGCAGACAGGTCCCTGGAGTGTGCCTACACGGACTGAGAGAGCTAGAGGGGACAATCCTGTATGCAGAGACACTCAGCATGCAACAGCAGAGAGTGTATCAGCACTTGCCACCCTGGTGTCCTGCCCACAGCTCCAATGTGACTTCATGGGAATCTGTCATTATCTGACTCTCCAGCAATGGATACAGCCGACTTGTTAGTTAGTATCATGGTGGTTTCAAAGCCACTTGATTTGGGTCTCTCTCTCTCTCTCTCTCTCTCTCTCTCTCTCTCTCTCTCTCTCTCTCCTCTTGGTTTTTTAAGATAGTGTTTCTCTGTGTAGCTCTGGCTGTCCTGGAACTCACTATGTAGTCCAGGTTGGCCTCGAACTCACAAAGATCTGCCTACCTCTGCTTCCTGAGTGCTGGGATTAAAGGCATGAACCACCAAGGCCAGCGATTTGAGTCTCTTTTGAAATTTAGTTGGCCTGATCAAGCAGGAGGTTGAGTCTAAGTTTCTATGGTCCAAATTTCCTGGGGAAATGTGCTGGTTACCAATGTGATCAGGAAGCAACCATGGTCTTTATTGTGTGGATTGATTCTTCCTTATTTGGATAGCTGTCTTAAGTATGTACCCCCAAGGGTTCACATGTCGGGAGCTTGGTCCCCAATGTGGTGGCAAGGTTACTGGGGTTCTCTTGCAGTATTCTCATGGAAATCCCAAACAGGATAAGAGTAACTCGGTAACTTGGTAGCCCTGCACCTCTGAGCTGCAGACACTTTGAGCTGGGTTTTCAAAGCCAGTGGCTTCCATCTTTAACCCTGGGGAAGCAGACACAAGCCAGTGATTTACACCCTAGGCTCTCAAAGGCAGAGGCACGCTGCCTTGAGCCTTGAGTGCTAGGAAGCCAGTGTCCAGTATGCAGTGCTGCAGCTCTGAGCTTGGCCTGCTAGGGCTCTCGGCTCTTAGCTCCTCTAGGTGACTGGGCAGCTTTCTAGAACTTTTCCGCCCCTCATACGTGCAGCTCCAACCTCTTGCCTTCCATAGTCTCCATTCTCTTCAGGACCCTGCACTCAGTTACTCTCTGGAATGCTCTTTCTGTCCAGATGCTGTGGAGTTATCTGGGGCTAGTCTGGGGCTAGACACTCTGGAAATTGCCCATTCTGCGGAGACAGTTGAGTCTACCTTGAGAAGAGACCAGAAGGAGACAACGGGCTTTATTGGGGCCTGTGTTTACTGCACAGGGGAGACTGTGGGAGGGAAGTCTCCTGCACAACCACCCTGAAGTTGGAAGAGCATTGTTCAAACAAACAGACCTTCTCCCTGCTAACTACTCACACAAAACAGACACATAGAAAAGTCCAAGCTGTGAATAGGTAATAGCAGGGAACTAAATGCTATGTAAGAAGCAGAGACTGTCAGACCAAATTAAAAAGTGCAGAGCATCCACCAAGGTAGACCGTAGGATGTAACATGACCAGCTGCCTCAGGCTCTTGCTAACACGACAGACTGTATCTTCAACTGTGAGCCAGAATAAACCCTTCCTACCTTAAAAAACAAAACAAAACTTTGAAGGATTCACTACACACACGATGTGAGGTATTAAATCAGTAATCAGTCATAGAAATAGTAAGTTGTAATCAATCTCGGTAGGATATCTAAAAATTCCTAGAATTTAAGAGAATTGAGCAATATACTTTGAATTGACCCATGGAACAGTCTTAAAAAATCATAATTGATGTTGAGAAATATTCTTAATTGAAAAAAGGTGAAAACAGGGAGCTAGGGAGATTGCTTAGTGGTTAAGAGCACTTAGCGCTCTTGCAGAGGACCAGGATTTGGTTCCCAGAACCCACATGGTGGCTCACAATGATCGAACTCCAGTTCCAGGGGATCTGATGCCCTAAGGGCACCTCCTTGGACCAGGCACTTACATGGTGCACAGACATACACACAGGCCAAACATACACACACATAAAATAACAAATCTAAAATGAAATAAAAATAAAATACCAAAAGTTGTGGGATGCAACCAGATTAGTAAGTAAAAGGGTTTTGGTTTTTTTTTTTTTTTTTTGGTTTTTTGTTTTTTTTTTCCGAGACAGGGTTTCTCTGTGTAGCTTTACGCCTCTCCTGGAACTCACTTGGTAGCCCAGGCTGGCCTCGAACTCACAGAGATCCGCTTGGCTCTGCCTCCCGAGTGCTGGGATTAAAGGCGTGCACCACCACCGCCTGGCTGTAAAAGGTTTTTTTAAAACAGCTATGGTTATAACGAGCCCCCTCGGCCCTCACTCAGCCTTTTTGAGTAAGGGAATTATGCAGTTTTTCTGTCTCTGTCCCACCACGATTTTTCCTTTGTATGCAGGGGAGACAATCGGTCTTTGTAGTTCACAGATCTCTGCAAACAGTAATACCCCTTGAAATACTTCACCTGTATCACTCTGCGATCTGACTTTGATGGTGACTCTTAGGACCTCAAACCTGAGTCTGACTCTGGAAGTCAGGTTTTCTTTAGGGGTGACTCATTTTACAAGCAGATATGAATCATGGAGAGAGTCAGAAAGCAGATTGTGATAGATTATTGAACTGGCCCTCAGGGGAGCCACACCTCCTGGTATTAAAATTCTTATGTAGTTTCATGTGGACTCAGGCCATGGCCAACAAGACATTAGCCAAAATAAGGCAAGCCAACTTGAAACAGGGATGAATATTGGGGTGTGTCCAGTTGAAACACTTTTGGAATTCAGCTGCTGCTGTAATGAGGCACCAGATGACTGACCAATGCAGACACAGAAACCACGGAGCTGAGACACGTCCTGGGTTCTCGTTTCTTCCCAACTTTCCACCAAAAACTGTATGAAGAGCCTCAGCTGTACTGTATGGCGCAGAGGCCCCCACACTCATGGCCTGGTTCAGTCTGGACCCCTCCAGTTGCCTCAGGCTGTGCTCACTCATATCTACGATAAACCTCCACCTCAACCCATACCGAGGAGCTGCCACGCCCTTGGTTTATTTGTTTGTTTTCCATTCAGCTGGGATGGCCTTCCAGAATTATACCCAAATGAGGGTTGGATCCAGGCTTTTCTTAGCCACACACGGATTTGCCATTCAACCTACATTACCTCCTGGGAACATGGTATGATTCTGGGTGAGGCAGCTTTCTTTAGTTAAAACAATTGGTATTAGTATAAATGGCCAGCAGTGAATACACCAGAGTCCCAGGTAGTCAACTCATCTGTGGGCAGTACACTACCGTATCCACTTCAGTCATATTTCTGTAGACTTCCATGTTTTCACAGAATACAGGAAGGGCAGTTTACTTGATGTCCAGACAAATTTCTATCAAGAATGTGCTTGGCTTAAAGTGAGGAGTAAAGAATTAGATTAAAGACACAAGACGGGTGGGTCTGTCCAGTCAGGATTTCTGATTTGATGTGAACACTCTTTCATCACGGTTGACCGACCTCAGAAGACCATCTGGACCAGTCTGGGTAGGTAACGGAAGTGAAGGTGTGAGATAGCCTGCTTGTGTGTGTGTGAGCAACCTTGGACAAAGGGCAAGAAACTTCTCTAGAAATCAGAGGAGAACAGCATTGAGAAGGATCTTTTCCAAAACATCTACTGGAGGATGCCCATTACAGCGCTATTTATAAAAAGTGAAACACCGGAGAAGCTTCTAGATCCCTTGAAAGAGAATGTTTCAAAAGGGGAAAAAAAATACTGAGAATTGACATATGTTGAAGTCCTCAATATTCCATAGCTGTCTATTAAAATAACTAGATTTTTATTCTAATGTCCTCCTTCCCTCACGCAGCCTACTTGATCCAAGGGTAATAATTCCAACCTTAACTCACAAGTGGGCCGTGAGTGTTGTAAGCCACTTGAGTAATTGCAGTTCCCTGGTCCCAGTCATGGGTGTTCATGTGACCTAAGTTGATCCAGGAAGATTGAACCATAGGACTTATGGTTGGGATGCTAGGAGATCGACAGGCTCATGGGCATGCTCTCTGGGTGGGGACAAAGATCTATTGTAACCTTAGGTACTATTGGCAGCTGTTGGAGCTCAAAAACAATGCTCCAAAGTATGGTGCTTTGAGCTGAATCAAGGAAGCCTGGACGGTCTCAGCAGCTCAGTACCTCTGACTTGCTGCCAGGCTCCTGTTGCCCCTCCATCCCAAAGAGTCAGAGGAACCAGAATTCTTCCTCAAGCTGGGACATAGGAACAAGAACCTTTCCCTAAACCATAAAAATCTACAAGTCAGGGAACTTTTTCCCTTGAGGGCTAGCTATCATTCCAGATGCTTCTGCCCCATAGCCAGGAGGAAAGAACGCTACACCCAGGCCAAGAAGAATCTGAGGAGACAGGTCCTGCTGGGTTTCACCTTCAGTTTGTCAATTTACATTCTTCAGTCACATGTCGATGTGGGTGTCCACGCTTCATCAAACCGAGGTCTGGAAATGGTTTTCTCTGAAGCTTGGCTCTTTATTTGTTTTTTGTTTGTTTGTTTGTTTTGTTTTGTTTTTGTTTTTTGAGACAGGATTTCTCAGTGTAGCCCTGGCTGTCCTGAAACTCACTCTGTAGACCAGGCTGGCTCCAAATTCATAGAGATCCACCTGCCTCTGCCTCCCGAGTGCTGGGATTAAAGGCATGCGCCACCACCGCCCACCTTCATTTATCTTTTTGAGACAGGGTCTCCCTGTGTAGCTCTGGGACTTGTTTATGTGGACCAGGCTAGCCCCAAGCTCATAGAGCCTCCCTCTGCTTCCTGAATGGTGGGATTAAAGCTGCGCTTCATCAGACCTAGAGGTCTTCAGTACTGAAGGGCTTGAGTGTCAAATAAAACCAACTCAGTAAATGCATTATGCTTTTGTTAGCCTGTCTTTTGTTGTATGTCGGAGGGCAGGCTGTTATGATGGGTGAGGAAGGGATCACATCTTTTTGTTCTGACACAACCATCATAACCACAGGGGGAAACTAATACCACATAAGGTAAAAGGGGAGTGAGGAAAGAAAGGAGTCTGTGGATAAAACCGTCCTCAAAGCCTGCTACTTATGGATTATACAGTTACACCAGCCACTAGATTCCCCTTGTTGTCAAAGGCAGATGGACCTGGTTTCCTCTCCTTCATTTGTGACTGTAACTGACATCACAGACAGAATTCACTGAGTGGTATGGTGACCCAGATACTAATGTAAGCCTGGCCGGCTTATGCTTGATCCGTTACAAACCAGGCATATGCTGGAACATCACGCAGCCATGAGAAATTGGCTGGGTTTGGTGACATTCACCTGTTATCCCAGTACTACTGGAGGTGCTGAGGCAGGAGGATCATGAGTTCTAGGCCATCTAGCTACATCCTGGGCATGTTGGTACACATCCAAAACCCAGGAGGCAGAGGCAGGAGGATTACTGTGGGTTTGAGGCTATCCTGATCTGCACAATGTCTTCCAGGCTAGCCAAGGCTACACAGTGAGACCCTGTTGAAAAATAAAACAAAGTAAAACCAACTACTCCCCCACCCCCCCCCCCCTACCCCAAACAACGACATTTCGTGAAAAGATTCTCTTGGAAAGTGGAAAAAGCAGGTGCAAATCTTTAGTGTAAAATTCTACAGAATCCTGAAGAAAACCACCCAAGTGGTTGTTTGGTGGGGGATGGGGCTATTGAGAGGGAAGAAAGAGCCTGGGCTCTTCAGTTATCTCAGCCCCACGGACTGCTATCTGATGCCTGAGAGGAAGAGCCTGTGGGGAACAAGGGACCCTGGAATACTGGGTTGGGGGCTGGGTCAGGAGCACCAGAGGAGGGTGGGGAGCACCGTCAGCCAGCCTCATGCTTCTTGACAGTCATCTTCAGAGTCTGGGGTGGGAGACCTTACCTAGAGCCTCCGGGTTACTGGGGTGGAGGGAGCTACTGGCTCATTTAGTAGCTTATCCAGTTTTCTGGATTTGAGCTGTGGATCAGCAACAGCTCTGTCGGGACCCAAATGAAGGGACAAAAGTGGCACCTCTGCAAAAACGCAGGAGACCCGGCACCTGCAGATCCCGGAAAGGGTGAGCCTCCTGCTCGGCTGCCAGCCCCAAGTTCTGCTCCCTGCAAACATTCAGGAGCCTCCGGCGGCCTCGGGAAGCCAGGCCTGCTTAGCAGCTCTCATCAGGAATATGCAACGTTGATGTTTGAAAAGAAGGATCCGCTTCTGAGCAATTTGCATTTCCAGCAAGCTTTCAATAGCCGGTTGTGAATGAGGTCTTTCTGTGTTTGTGAACAGTGCAGGGGGGCAAGACGAGAAAGCATCCACACTTCATCCCCCTCAGCAGCTCCAGGCTGGGGAAGCAAGAAGCTGCCCTTGCCAAGAGCAGAGGATGCTGGGATGTGTGTGTGAGTCATTTCTCCCCGGAGGTTTCCAGGGAGCTGAGCCGTGAGAAGCAAACTCGCAGCCAAGGCCCAGGAGGGCTTCTTTTCCCAGCTTTGAGCGTCCTCTTGCTCAAGGATATGTCTTTGTATAGAGGGCTGAGCGCCTTGGTGGGTGGGGCCCGGCTGCTCCAGTTTGAATGGGGTTCACCTCCCTCTTCGTAAGGGTTTCCTTTTTATCCCCTTTGCCTTAGTTAAGAGTCACCTGTGTAGTTTATTGAACTGATCCCCACCTCATCTTTGTTCTCAAGAGGCAGAAACACCTGACTCCAAGCGTTCACCAAAGGCTTTGGCCCCAGTCCAAGAGCCCATGGTAGGTCCCTGAGCCGCGGCAGGCAGCGCCTCTTGGAGATCACCGTGAGAAAGGCGGAGGTATTTAGCTCGTATCTGTTCTCATTCATGACTCGTCTCCTAGGACACAGGCCCTCCATCTGTAGTTTGTGGTCAGCCTGTTGGAATGACCCCCAGGAAGGACAAAGAGTGTCAGAGGGTCCCCAGTACCGCTATCCTAGCTCTTGCTTCAGATACACTGTGTGCACTTGGGGGTCACAGAGCTGAGGAATCCAGATGTGCAGTTTTGACACCCCCCCCCCCCACCAGAATGCATTTCAAAGTCATTGGCATGCATGGACTATCACTACAGAGGATTTTATTCTAGGATCAGTTGTCTAACCCCTAGATCAGTGGTTCTCAACCTTCCTAATGCTGCGGCCCTTTAGTACAGTTCAGTTCCTCATGCTGTGGTGACTCCCAACCAAAAATTATTTCATTGCTACTTTGTAATTGTAAATTTTGCTAGTTATGAATCATAATGTAAATATTTGATATGCAGGACATCTGATATGTGACTCCCGTGAAAGAGTTGTTCGAACCACCAAAAGGGTCTTGACACACAGGTTGAGAACCATTTAGCTTTTAGTTCTAGGGCCCAGACCAAGAAAATGGCTTTATTTTGTCTGGGGATGTAGTTTACAGTATGTTAGAAGGTACTGAGTGCTGTTGGGAGATCAATGTGGTCTATGCTGTGCCGATGGTTGAAGCCAGGGCTTTGTCTCCTTGCTAAGCCACCTGACTTTTAAAAGCCTTTACCTTTCTCTAACACCTGCTTCCGAGGGTGCCACCCAGAGTGCAGCGGACATTTCTCATCAGCAAACAATGACAGAAAAATTTGAGAATATACAAAAGTAGTGTAGGGAATATCTTAGTCTATTTGCACTGCTGTCTCAAAAATACCTGTGTGGTATAATGTGTGTGTTTTAAATTTATATTTACCACTTTAAGCTTCCCCTCTCTGGTGCAGGCCATAAAGCCAGAATTTCTTTTCCCCCAGGTCGGCTGTAGAAACTCCAGGCTTCTTCTAACCATCTTGCAGTTGACTGTAAAGAAATTCTATGATCTACCAGAGGTCACAACAGCCTCCCCATCACCCTAGAGGGAGAAATGCTGCCCAGAGATGCTGAGAGGAACCCTAACAGGCCTTGCTGTGTGTTCCCCCACCCATTCAGTCATCCATCACTGGAACAATCTCTTTTTGTCCAATCACGTCTCTGCACTGGTGTCTGTGCTTGTATCATGCCTAGGCAATAAAGTCTCCATAGACAAGGCTGGGGCTATCCTGCATGGTTGTTCACAGAGGATGGTGCACGAGAGGACAGGGAAGTTCCTTGCTCCATCCCCATACCCTACCCTCAGGAGTTTTTTTTTTTTAAGACAGGGTTTCTCTGTGCAACAGTCCTGGCTGCCCTGGAACTCACTCTGTAGACCAGGCTGGCTTCAAACTCAGAGATCCACCTGCTTCTGCCTCCCAAGTGCTGGGATTAAGGGCGTGCGCCACCACCGCCCGGCCTCTGTAGCTAATAAACATGTTTCCTTGGGTCCCTAGGGGGTCATTCTAGCAAACCCGAATACGAGGAGAGCTTGGGGAAACTTTGATTTATGCCAGTGGGTCAGAAGCACAGAGTCTGGGTCTAGAACCTGCTGGATGGGGGCAGTCTTGAGATCTGAGCCCTCAACCTGTAGGATCTATCTCCAGGCAGGCTGTGTCAGAACTGGATTGGAAAGACTCAAGGATGTTGACCACAGCATCAGTGTTGCTTGCTGGTGTGGAGAAGTCTCCTCTCTTCCTGAGGTCACAGAGGTTTTCAGGAGTCTTCAGTGTTGTGAGGCATGAGAGCAGAGGAGAAATTTTTTTGGAGGCACAATTGAGTTTGAGACAGGGTCTTCTGTGGCCTAGGCTGGTCTTGAGTTTGCTATGCCGTGGAGGATGGTCTTGAATTTCTAATCCTTCTGCCTCTACCTAGAGAGTGCTGGGACTGCAGGTCTATGTTGTGCCAATGATTGAAGCCAGGGCTTTCTTTGTACATACTAGGCAAACACTCCACAACTGAGCTACATCCTCAGCCCCAGGACCTTTTTCTTTTCTTCTCTTTTCTTTTCTTTTCTTTTCTTTTCTTTTTTTTTTTTGTTTTTTGAGACAGGGTTTCTCTGTGTAGTTTTGGTGCCTGTCCTGGATCTCCCTCTGTAGACCAGGTTGGCCTCAAACTCACAGAGATCGCCTGGCTCTGCCTCCCGAGTGCTGGCATTAAAGGCCTGTCCACCACCACCTGGTGCTTTTGTTTTAATAAAGGTACTAAACTCATTTATGAGGGCACCACCTGCATGACCTAATCATGTTCCAAAGGCCCCACCTTCTAATACTGACATATTGGGGATTGGCTTAGGTTTTAACATATAGATTTTGGGGGTTGGGGATGAAAAAATTCAGATCTAATGTGGAGGGAAAAATCCTTTTTCATTTACCCATGTTAGGTTTGTTGACAGTGCCCTCCAAATTAGACTGACAAAAGGCAGATTAACAAGAAAAAAACAAGTTATTAACGAGGCACGCATGAGGGCATTCAGAGAAATAACACAAGGAAGGACTTAGAGAGCATCTTCACAAACGACTTTTGTAGGGAAGTTGTAAAAGGTCTGAGTGTGTATGGTGGCCAACTGTGGAAGGAAGGGTACGAAGGTGGGGTCACTAGTGGCAGATGAGGCAAGCTTTGTGTGGGGTGGTTTCCCTATAAGCTGTCTCCAGGGACAAGACTGTTTACCCTTCCTGGGGTGAGGTCATCTCATTGTAACAGCAGAAATTGTGCTCTGTTTTCAGGTAGATCAGAGAGGTCAAAGAGCTATTTCTCAATGGCTTTCTGCTTAAACTAATCCTTCTGCAGAGTGCCATGCCATGAACCCCTAAGTAAAAATGACCCCTCACCTGGTTCCCACAACAATCACCCATTTCAACTTCCTCTGAATTTCTACCATCTAGTGTTCTATTTATACCATATATAGCATATATAATATATGTAGAATATATACTGTTTTAACCCTGACTATAAACCACTTTCACAGCTAAACATTTACTGTCAATTCTTTAATAACAGATCTAGACAGCGGGTCAGTAAAAAGTTTTTTGTTGGTCCAGAGGGGTATCACGCACTGGCTCACTAAATGGCTAGGCAGTGTGGAGCCTCCAGAACGCACACAGTTCTGATGGAGGAGTCTCAGATGGTACAAACACTTCAGAAAATTTCTCACCAAGTGAGTTAAACATATGCTTAGAACCCAGTAATTTCTTTTCTAGGTCTTAAAAAAAGTGAAAACTTCGCTTTTATTAAAAAATTTATTTATGAACTGTACCTGAAAATAACCCTTTATCAGTAGCAGATGAATGGAGACACACTTAGAAATAAAAAGAGAACTATTGCTACATACAGGACTGAAATATAAATTCAAAACATTGTGTTGAATGAAAGCAACCAGACAAAAGAACCCATGATGGTTGAGTCCATTTACTTTGGTTCCTAGAACACGTATGTGGTCAGCATGGTCCCATCAGTCAGTGCCTCAGGGACAGGGTAATGGGTAGTTACTAGAGAGGTACTGTGGGCAGAGTCTTAGTGATAGGGGGAAGGAGGTGGAGGAGGTTTAAGGACAACAGATAAATGCATGGGGAATATAGGGTGACTTGAGCCCTAGCCCCTCACAGTCCCACCTGGAGTCTGTGATCAGGTATTTAAAGTAAGTCTGGGGCTAGAGATGCATCTCAGTTGCTGAAGTGATTGTCTAGAATGCTCATGGCCCTGGGTTTGATCCCTAGTACAGTATAAACTGTGCATGGCGGTGTATTCCTGTAATTCTAGCACCTGTGATGTGGAGGCAGGAGGATCAGTTCAAGGTCTTCTCAGGGAATTTGTTCTCCTCCTACATAGGGAATTTGGGATACATGAGACCATCCTGGGAGACATGGCCAGCCTGGGATACATGAGGCACTAAGGGAGATTGAGAAAATGAACAGAGCGAGAGAGCAACTAATGTGAGTCTGGCTTGTGTGGGTGAGCAGCTCCAAGTGTGTCTGCATAAGCCTGCACAGCCTATGTGCAGGGCAGAGGGCTGTGTTTAACCAGGGTCAAGGTTTTGCCAAGTGATTTACAACAAAGGGGGTCTAATGAATACACCAGGGAGAGGAGTTCATCTTCGGTCATAGGAGTCAGGCCTTGCCGAAGCAGGGTCAGTAGGTTTCTGATATCTGTGGGCTTTTTCATCTCAAACTGCCACACAGGGCAGAAGCACAACCCTCTGTGTCTCTTGTTATGCATTCTTCAAGAGCCTGACTTTTCAGAGAAAGTTTTATAGGCTCAGGGAGGGAATCCCAGGGCTGGCTACCTCTGTTCCCTGGACATTTCCTTCAGCTAGTGGTGTTTGCTGAGATCACCTTAAACAAAGATTCTAGAGTTCTGGGGATCCCAGTAACTAACCAGCCTGGCCTATCCCATCCAATTCTGTCTATTGCTACAGGAAGATCAGTCCCCTGCCTCATCAGGGGCAGTCCGGCTAGATTCCCCCTTGGCCAACTCTTAGAGAAACAGCAACTTCTTAGCCCACCTTTACCTGCCCCACAATATTTGGGCACTATGGTGGTATTTTATTTGTACTGAAATGTGATTTTAATTGTATGTTAATAAATAAAGTTGCCCAGGGGTCAGAGCTATTAGAGCCATAGCAAGAGCGTGGCGGTGGTGGCGCATGCCTTTAATCCCAGCACTTGGTAGACAGAGCTAGGTAGATCTCTGTGTGTAAAAAGATACAGCCAGCATTGGAGACACACACCTTTAATCTCAATACCAACCATAGAAGACCTGGAAGTCTCTACAGACAGGCAATGACGAGGCAGTCATGTGTTTGGGTTTACAACCAATGAGAAGGCAGAACAGCTAGACTATATAAAGACATACACACAGGAAGTAGGTCCTTTTTGGAGAGTTCTCTTGGCTGAAGCAGGAAGGGTAAGGCTCTTAGTTCTGACCTCTTGGCTTTCTTCTCTGAATCGGCTCTGTATTTCTTATTTAATAAGATGGTTGGTTACATCTACAGGGCACAGCTTTCTCTGACATCTACTCTTCTCTGTCTACAGGTTTCCTCTCCAGAGGAGGACAGAAGTACAGCCATCTCCCTCCTAGTAGGCCTCCATCAATGGAGGACAGGAGTGGCTGTTCACTGCTTAGTTTTCTCTTGGGTGGGATTATTCTTATGGTGTGTAGTGCCATCTTCCAGGGTGGCACCAGCAAAGTCTGACTCCAGCTGCCTGCAGAGGCCACTGTAACCAGTGCTGTCCATCTCCTTTCCTTGTAATATCTGCCTTTTCCAGGAGCATTTGCTGGGATTTCTGTTGACTAAGATTTTACCTAAGAGAAGAAAAAGCTCACCCAGCATTGGCCAGAAGCAGCTACAGGGTGTAAGCAGGTCAGGACCCCATCACAAAAGGGACTATTTCCCAGAGACAGCCCTGCTGGGTTTAGGGCTCTTGCCTCCCATAACGTAGGCTTTGTGTTAGCTTATTCCTCCTGCCCCTACTAACTGGCCTGAGGTGAGGCTGACTAGTTAAATCAGGCATTGACTTGAGCCTTGCAATTCTTGCTTTTAGAGTGAGAAAAGTGAAAACACATTGTCTTGTTGAATGTGTGCAGTGTGTGCAGAGAGGCCAAGACCAGGAATAGTGGGTTCCTACTCCAGCTTTAAACATCTTAAAGGCACTTACCTCCCTGACAGTGTGCTGGATCCAACTTCCATATTTCTGAGCAAAAGACACTGAAGACAGATTTCTAGCTGGGTGTGGCAGGCAGCACACGCCTGTAACCCTAGCATTCTGCAGGAGGTAGGAGGATATTGAGTTTAAGGCTAATGTGGGCTACATAGAAGTCCTTGTCTCAAAAATAAAAAAATAAGCCGGGCGGTGGTGGTGGTGGCGGTGGTGCATGCCTTTAATCCCAGCATTTGGGAGGCAGAGCCAGGCGGATCTCTGTGAGTTCGAGGCCAGCCTGGTCTATAGAGCGAGATCCAGGACAGGCACCAAAACTACACAGAAATCCTGTCTCGAAAAACTAAATACATAAATAAATTAAATAACATAAAATGAAGAAAAGAGACAAGATACTTTTCTCTCTCTATTTTGGTGACAAGTGAGATCCTTGGATGGAAACTGGATCTGTAAGGAAAAATAAATAAATGACAGAACCATTAGCTTAATCAGTCCCTCGTGACCTATCTCAACAGCTTTCAACTTTTACAGTCTTATCTATGAGGGTTCAACAGCTAAATGCTTTTTGCAAAAAAAGTAAATTATTTTAGAATTCAAATTCCTTTTATTATCCTCCTCCTGTTCTTCCTCCTCCTCTCCCTTCTCTCTTCTTCTTTTCTCTCTCCCACCTCTCTTTCTTCTTCCTTCTCTTCCTTCTTCACGGATCTCTCCCATTCCTCTTGTTTCCTTCTCCAATCGAAGTCAGCTACACTGACTCACCCCAAGGCTGTGACAGTAAAGTCCAAGAGCATCCTCTCGGCTCTGCCAGGGTCGGCATCCTCCCTGTTAACTCCCCATTCCTCGAGAGACCGCGGCAGCGAAGAGGGAGCCTCATTCCCCCAGAGGTTGGCTATGGTGCTGACTTTGACCATATTCAATGTCCCAAAGGAACTTTTTACTTTTGTTGCCTCATTATCAGCTGAGGAAAATGCTGAGGGAGACGTTGGTTCACCAAGCTCTAGGAAGGAAAATTCTGGGAGCATCTTTCTCTAAGAGGAAGCAGATTTGTATGTGGGAATATGTGTGAGTAGGTGTCAGGAAGCTAGAAAGGGGCCCAGGAGATAGGAGAAAGAGGCTTTAAGTAAGGGTGTGGGGAGGATGATAGGTCACAAGAGACGTGGAAGGGACAATTCCCAGACAGAAGAGTACAATTCGGATGGGAGGGTGGGAAGATGGGAGGAGTCGGGGAGAATCAACCCAAATTAAGTATATGTGAAAATGCCGTACAGGAACTTGTTACTTCAAAAGCTAATTAAAGGTCTGGAGAGAAATGGCTGAGCCATGAAGAGCACTTGTTCTTGCAGAGGATCCTGGTTTGTCTCAGGTGACCTAGTGAGCCGTTTTGCAGCAGCACAGTCTCTCTTTCCCTCTCTCTTCTCTCCCCTCCCCCCCAGTCTGTCTCTGCATATGTGTACTGATTGATACATAGATGTATGGAAGCTAGAGGTCAACAAGATGTCTTCCTCACTTGCTCCCCACCTTACTTTTGAGACAAGGTGTAGTCTCTCACTGGAGTTCACTGGCTGGCTAGACTGGCTGCCCAGGAAGGCCCAAGAATCCTCCTGCCTTAGCTCTCCAGCCTTGGGGTCACGCTGCTGGTTCCTGCTTTTTGTACGGGTGCTGGGGGTCTGAACTCACGTCCTCATGCTTGCAAGGCAAGTACTTCACTGCTGAGACATCTCTCCATCACTAATGTTTAAAGCTCAATCTTCCCAACAAGAGGGTTCTGCTGGTATTATTTCTACTTAATGGGAAGAGAGTGAGATGTCAGAGCCGGCCCCTGGCTCCAGGCACTGGATGCCAAAGGGACATCTAACCCTAAACCTGCAGGCTTGCAGAACCCATACTTCAAGCAGTCGGCGATGCTACAAGGGATCTCATAGATAAAATGCTTGCATCCTTCCTGTGCCCCACCCTGGGCAGTGGCCCTGTGTAGGACACCTCTGAATCTCTCTCTTTGAATCCTCATGACCATTGTCTTCAGAGAGAGCTGTTACTCTCCACCAGAGATGACATGGACAGAGAAGTTAAGAACATGTTTCTAACACTGAGTCCAGGCGGCACAGTCTAGACTAGAGATTGTCAAGTTAACTCCAAAGCCAGAATCTTCTCAGACACCGAGCTGATATGATAACAGGACACAACAGCCACCAGCTCTCTCCTACAGACACCTCCTCACTCCCAGCAAGTCCAAGAAGAGGGAAGCCAAGGCTCTTAAGTGCTGTGGTATTTCCTGGAGGTCAGGTGGTTTAATATTTTAATTAGTATTAGATGATCGTTGAATAGACATCAGGAGCTCCATAAAAGAGTTTACACTCTCACTGGAGTATTTGCAGGATTTGGATGTTTATATGTTTTAAGCATTGGTTCCCAGACCTATGTTTGACTATAATCATCACCTGTCCACTCCCAGGGAAGATGGAGGGCTAAGGGGTCGGCCAAAATGTCTCGGCTCTCACTCCCTTCCTCAGCCACCACTTTTTAAGCATTCACTGAACAAGACCTAGCTGTTGGGATGACTGTGAGTGCTCTTGGTGATCACCTTCCCCAGCTCCCTTCGCAGCAGATGCATTGGCTTTTTGAATGGTAGAATTTGGCTGCTGCTGACCTAGACCTACCCCTCCTCCAGTGACTGGCCCCCGCCTGAGAAGTTGCTTTTCCCACCAAGACCCGAATTTCCTCCCTACACCCATGGTCACATATGATGACGTGACACAGGGACATAAGGGGACCTCGTGTCTCCTGAAGGGGTGGCTCTGCTGTACAAATGACATCCTGGGACTCTGTGGAGCCAGGTGGAGCCTCCCTTCCCCTTCCCTTCTTACTCTTGCCTCCCCCCCACTCACCCCGGCTTTTCTCCTGAGAGTACTTCCTCAAGGCATCAGGTGCACCCAATCCTTGTTTCTGGCTCTGCTTCTGGGGCTCAAGGGGGCTCAGGTGAAAGAGGTGACTGAAGACATCCTCACATGCAGAGATGGTGCGTTATAAGTAAGGAGTGGGAGAGATCACACACATTCCAAAGAACCACGTGGAACAGGCTGGAGGACACTGGTGTGAGTGGAAACGGTCACTGGAGTTGAGGGTACACCAGGGGAGCCAAGCCACCAAGGAGATGATGAGAAGGGTAACCAGCTTTCTTAGAAGTTCTGAGAAAGGCTCCGAGATAGTGAGCAACCTCTACCCTCCCATCCTACTTCCTCCCATCCAGGACTAGGGAAGCCATAGCAGGTCAGGGGACAAGGGAGGAGGTTAGCTTTGTCCTGATGGTTCTAATGAAAGGTCTCCTGAAAGAGCCATGGCAGACCATCTTGAGGCAGGAAAGAGTCGTCTAGATCATGAGCTTGCCCTGACTGGCTGAAGGCCTAGTCCACTTTGAGATATTTCTATCTAGAGAAAAGGGATAAGGCGATCTTCATACATACCTGCCGGACTGTTGGCCTGGGGTCCAGTTCAGAAGGATTCAGCGATGAAGTAGGCAGCTCCCAGGGCCCCCAGAGCCACAGCAACAGTTCCGAGAGCTTGAAGTACGTGAGTTACGGGGAGTACAGTGTTTCCTTGAAGGTTTTCTATAAAGCAAACAGAAAGGGGGGTTTGGGGAGAAAAATTTATGTCTGTGTACTGGAAGGAGACTGGATCTTACAGGGTCCCCTCCTGATCTTCCTCCGCAAGGAAGGAAAGGGTATCCTAAAGGATGTCCCCACCCCTTCCAACAAAGCTTCCAACAATACCCCTGGGGCATGAGGGTGGGCTGGCCTAGGCCTGATGCCTAAAGGGGGAACAGAGTACGAGGGTGGTCCAGACCACAATGTGCCAGGCCTTGTACCAGACACCTCCCACTCAAAGTCCTCTTGAAGCTTCACAACAACTCTCTGAGGCCTTCCAGAGATGTTTAGAGATCAGGAAATTGCATATCAGTTCTTGTCTAACGTGAATGCCTGTTCCACTAAATCAGGGGTTCTTGTCTAATGTGAATGCCTGTTCCACTAAATCAGGGGTTCTTGTCTAACGTGAATGCCTGTTCCACTAGAGTGGGGGTTCTTGTCTAACGTGAATGCCTGTTTTAAGTCCTTTGAGAAGGTAAAGACTGTGGAAGCAGGGGCTCCCATGGGAAAAGAAATAAAAACCACAAGTCTTGCCCTGGCCATGGGGTTCATGCCTCTTTCCTAAGTCTGAACCCTGTTTTTGGCCCCCCCTACAGCTTAAAACACCCCTCCTCTTCATCTTAAGCCGTAGAAGATCCCAGGATGCTTTTCGAGTTGGCTCCTACACTGGGCACATAATGCGGTGGGCCCTGACATGGCGCTGCCTTGCTCTGAAACTCCCAGAAGCCCTCCTGTAGCCAACACTTCCTGTTTGGGGAAGAGGTTTCTAAATGCATGCATCTTGGCTAGCTCCCCCAGATGAACACATGAGAAGGTGAAGATCTCTAGGTGTTTGTCCCTCAGGGCACCTAAATCCTACCAGAGCAGGTTGTGATCTTCCACCCATGGGAGCTCTCAGTGCAACGTGGCAGCAGGTGAGTGGACACACTGTGTGGGTGAGTGGGGGGCAGACTCTTCCTGGGTGGGACTGACTAGATGGTATCTCTGACTCCAGGCATGTCTTATTCCCCGAGATCAGCTCTGTATCTGTGTGGGTTTTTTTTTTTCTCTTTCATATTCTGCAAGAGAGGGAACTGGAAAGGGTAGAAGAGGAGGTGGATGGGACAGTGAGCTGTGCTCCTGATGTAGGACGTGAGACCTCCAAGTGGAAGAACCTCTTCTAGGGGTTTTTGTGAGGTCTTGAGTACAAGGGGGGTAGAGGCCCCTCTCCTAGCCCCAACACATAACCCAGAAGTCCCGCAAGAATGAGGCCGTCTTCAGTCTGTTTTTAACATGGACTTCACATGAGTGACAGTGGTTAGATACATTTCTTCTGGTGTCTTTGTGGAAGAGGAACAGCAGAGTAAAGACTGGGTGATGCCATGATGGAGGAGGGGTTGCCAATAACAGACCAGTCTGGAATACATGGTCCTTATGAATACTTAGGGTAGCAGTGTAACATATTCTGAATGGGACAGGTTTTGCTATTACTAGCAGAAGGGGCTTATGAGTTATAATCAGGTTTATCAATGAGTTCCAGGGATAATTCACATGTGGTGTAATAAGTAAATGCTCCCTGTGTATGCTATGAGACAAAAAAGGAAGTGAGTGGTCAACTGATGTGTAATTACAAAGCTCCCAGGTGACTGGAGTTTATAATGGGCTAGGTGGGAGGGTACTCTCAGGAATGAGGGCTTCGGTGGAAAAGAGAAAGGTACCACAAGAGTCTGCCCACCCAAGCAGAATTGGTTATTTAGAGGGAAAGGCTTTCCTTTGGAAAGACTTATGGTTTTTGGAGGAATTTATTACACGATTGCTAATAAGGTCTGAGGACAGTGCCTGGCCCTGGGAACTGCACACTCAAGGCTCTAGCCCTCCCACTGGCTCAGGAACCTGTAGAAGGTGAGGAGGTTTGGGAATTGTCTCCCTGGTATGGCTTGCCAGTCCCGAGGCAGAAGAACATCGAAGATGCGGCTGTGGCACAGCCCCAGACGACGCCAGCAAGCGGAGCTGCCAGGGCAGGCTGCACAGGAGCAGGAGCGTGGAGCCACACAGGTCATAGGCACTGCTGGGCAGAGAAGGGGAGAGATGAGGGCAGGCTGCACTTGGTTCCCGGGGGTGGGACACAGTCTCAGGGCAATTCTAGAAGTCACCCGTGGCAGCTGCCGTGTTACCAAAACAAACCCTAGGCTTTTAAAAGACATTGTCAAAGATGTGAGGTTGAAAGCCTCATGAAGGCCACTCTCCTACAGTGCCACCCTTCAAACACAAGGAGAGACTAGTCGCTTGGGAGAATGCGTGGGGTGTAGACTGGTGTTACTTGGGAAGAATTACAGCGAAAGGTGACTGCTTACACCTGTATCGTGCTCCCTGTTGTTATTCATGTCTAACTGCGACAGAAATCCTGTGACATGGAACGCTGCTGGTTTCATTTTTCAGATAAGGAATCTGAGGCTCAAAGAATACAGCAAGTACTTTACAGAAGCAGACCTCAGGGTTTTTCTTCTTTTCTTTCTTTCTTTTTCTTTTCTTTTCTTTCTTTCTTTTTTTTTTTTTTAAACAGGGTTTCTCTGTGTAATTTTGGTGCCTGTCCTGGCTCTCGCTCTGTAGACCAGGCTGGCCTCAAACTCATAGAGATCCTCCTAGCTCTGCCTCCCGAGTGCTGGGATTAAAGGCTTGTACCACCGCTACCGGGTTCAAGACAGGGTTTCTCTGTGTAACCCTGGCTGTCTTGGAATTTGCTCTGTAGAACAGGCTGGTCTCAGAGATCCTGCCTTTTTAACTTTTAAGTCAGTGAAAATCCTCCATGGAACCGGCAGGAAGTGATGCAAGCAGGTGACGGCACTGCCCGTGAGGGGCTTCAGCGAGAGTCCTGGAGTTGGTGCTGCCACGTTCCATGTATGTAGTGGGTACCAGTTCACCCTGACAACAAACATCACGTGTTTCTTCTACCATTTCTGTGCTCTTTTGGGACCTGACAGCAGAACTGAGAGATGGTACCCTTTGTTTCTGGCCAAGCCATTTTTTTGGTGGATAATTCCAACTGGGTTTGACAAGGGCTTCAGTCTTAAGTGCCATAATGCTGGTTGGTCAGTCAGCAAGTTCAGCACACTCACTGCTTAGACTATCTATGGAACACATGCTTTTCTTGAAATGGGGAAAGCAGGGATTCTACAAACAACACTTTGGGGTATTTTTTCAGCTTAAAAAGTTGAAATTGAGATATAATTCTCAAAGGCCTTAAATTAACTATTAATGTGCTAGGTGGCTTTAGTATGTTTGTGAAGTTGTGTGACCACCACAACTCTGTAGCTTGGCGACAACACCTCCATCTCTTGAAGAAGAAACCTTACCTCGTCATCAGACATCCACATCTCTCTCCTTCCTATCCATGGCAATAGATTAATCTAGTCTGGGCATTTTGCAAATGAAATCATGATATATGTTAGCTCTTGGGAGGATTAGCTTCTTCAACCAGACTAATATTTTTTAGGTTCATCTGTGTTGTAGCTATTATCCGTAAACCATGCCACTTTTTTTCTTGACAAGTACTGTTTCATTATATTCTGGTATTTTATACCACATTAGCTTATCCATTCATTACCTGGTGGACACTGGGTTGTTCCCAGCATTTAGTTATTATGAACAGCGCTGTTAGAATGTTCACATATAGGTTTCTGCGTGGGTGTGTTTTTAATGAATGAGTCACGTGTTAACTTGACGTTTTCCTGAGAAACTTCCAGATTGTTTCCCACAGTGGTCATCCCACTTTACATTTCTACTAACTGTATATTCTAAATTCTAAGTCTCCAACTTGTTTTTGTCCATTGTTTTTACGATGTCACCCTAACGGAGAACTGGTATTGCTTCGAGCCACAATGTTTTGCATTAAAAAGGCTTGCATTAGAAAGTGACATCATATGTTTAAAAGTCTTCAGCCCATACTTCCAACCTTCTTTCCTGCTCTTTCTCAGAGGGGGAAGATTCCTTAAGAAGCAACATGAGGTGTCCACTATAACATCAATGAACATGATGGTGAATGTCATCAACTCGACTGGATTAGAAAATGCCAAGATTATCTGTAAAGTACACCTCTGGGTGTGTCTATTAAGGTGTTTCTGGAGAAAAATTAAATCTGTGGAGGCTCTGATCTAATGAATGGATTAATCAATTCCCCCCCCCCCTTTCCGAGACAGGGTTTCTCTGTGTAGCTTTGTGCCTTTCCTGGAACTCTGTAGCCCAGGCTGGCCTCGAACTTAGAGGTCTGCCTGTCTCTGCCTCCTGAGTGCTGGGATTAAAGGTGTGCGCCACCACCGCCTGGCTGGATTAATCTCTTTCATGGATTCACAATGTAGCATTATTGGGAGTTGGTAAAAGGTAGGAGGTGGAGCCTAGCAGGAAGACATACTAGATGCATGTTTTTGCCTTGGGTCCTTCCTGTACTCCATTTCCTGTCTCCACTTCCTGGCAATTCACTGTGAGCTGCTTCTTGCCACTGATGCATGGATAACCTTAAAGCTGTGAGCCAACATGAATAATTCATCCTTTCAGTTACTGCAGACATTCGGTCACAGTGAGGAGAAAGTTAACAAATTCAGTGGGCCACTTCTTTGCCCCTTGCTTTGCCCTTCATCTAAGCGACCAAATCAAGATTTAAAAGATCTGATACAGGACAGTTTTACCTTCTGCTGATGTGGGTTCTGAGGCTATCATCCAGAAATGTTTGTCTCCAGGGTTGATGCTCACGTTATATACAACTACCACATGTCAAGGACAGGTTGTTGCTCAGTCACAGAGGTACCGGTGTCCTGGCAGTTCCTGGGATTTAGAGCGTTCATTCGCTTGTGTCCACATTTGTTTTCTACTCAGACTGTCTTAGGATCGCTGTGACCCAGAGAGTGTGGCCTGCTCAAGGACATAGAGCACTTGGTCATGGCTCAAGGGAAGGTCGGAGAAAGGCGTCCTCCTCCTTGAGAGACCAGCTGGCTTCTTGGAATTGCAAGACCAGCTGTGGTTAAGGGTTAGGATTCTGGAATCAGAGTAGACTGAAGTTCCCCTTTTAACAGTACCAATGGCTGCTCCAGGATGTGTTGGCTAATTTGAACCCTGGTTTCCTCATCTATAAAATGGACAGAGGAACAGCACCTCCCCTGTAGTACTATCAGATAATATTATTAACTTAGATGGCTGAGCATGAGTGCTAGGTACCCAAAGAATGGTCAGCAGTTTGGTTGACTCTCTCCGTTATCCTTAGCAGTCTGAAGCATCCCAATCTCCAACTCCACCTGAGTCCCCTTAATACTGTCCAAAGTTTTGCCTCTCATTGGCTATCCAGGAAGATGGAGACCAATTTTTGATAGCCAGCCACTTAATTTTAAACAGAGCTGATGGCTACAAAGTGGGTTTTTTGTTTTGTTTCGGTTTTGCTGTTGTTTGTTTTACACGTTGAGCAGATCCTTTTCTAGTAACTTCTATGGAAAAGGTTGAGAACTTAGCAAACAGAAATACAGGATTCTTATTTGGAACACATACTAACAATTATAACATTATTTGTGGTTTATCTGAAGCCAGAATTTAGCCAGGGACCCTGTATTTCATTTGACTTTCTTCTCTGTAGGGCCAAGGTCAGACCTCTTGAGACAACATGGGAAAAAACTCTGCTCTCATCTTCCACCTGACAAACAAAACCCCCCTTCTCTCCAAAACCGTCACGCAGCCACCCCACCCCCATCATCCTGGACTATCTTCTTTGGACTAGTCAGGTCTCTCATGAGAACAGCCAGACAAAAAAAGTAGTCATAAGACATGTGACTGCCTCGCTTCTTCTAGACTGTATTTGCTTTTAATTTCCAAACAGCTGCCGACTGACTCCCAATGAGAGTCTGACCATAGAGCCGAGTTAAATGTTATTATGTATTCATGGCTGTTCCCAGTGAGACCTGGGATGTATGGAATGACAAACCCAGGAATCCTGGTCTCTCTGGTAGTAACTCCCCTTCATACTTCCTAAACATGGCCTCAGGTAACATACTAACCGTACACGGTCACCGTACAAGAACCCGCCTCCGGTGGGTCTGGGACCCTATCAGCAAGAAGGCTAGAACTACTTAAACAGGAAGTCTGCCCACCTGATTTCCCGGAGGGGAAGGATGCTTTGGGTTCAGTCTTTGAAGGCATCAGGCACGGAGCTGAGGCACGGGGTTCCTCGACTTGGAGAACTTGGGATATAGGCTGCTGCGGTATAGGCTCGGGGTTCACTTGTGGCGGGGTGAACTCCGGGCAAGGCGGCGGCGGCGGCGGCGGCGGCGGCGAGGCGGGCTCCGGACATGATGGCGGGGTTTCTGAGCTGTGCTGCTGTGAGGAGTCGGAGCTAGCCTGCGGTGACACGGAATCCCGGCGGCGCCTGGAATCAGACTTTTTCTTTTTGACCTTCTTCATGGTGGTCCTTCTAGACTAACACCGTGGAGCTACATGGAGCTGTGAATTCCCTGGCTCCCTCCCTAGGGAGGCCGTCTCCCTTATGGGTGTCGCTCTGGTCTTTGATTACAGCAAGGTCCCACAGACAAGAGTCACCCATACCTCCTGTGAGGTCACAAAAGCTGGGGTGGATCCCATGGCTAAGGGCTCTGGCATAGTCTTCGCTTGTAGCATCTTTCCTCTTCCAGGGCTTCCCGCTGGAACAGGTAGGGGGCAGCAGCTGCCCTATCTCTTCGTGGCCTGATTAAGACAGTCTCTGGGCCTATGACCACCGGATCCCCTTGATTCTGTGACCAGAACACCCATTTCGGGCACCTTTCCAACTGCGTGTTCCTGGGTCCATGTGAGCTATCTTTTATTCGATAGGATTCTCAGCTCTGTTACTGGTTTCCACATGTCTATCCCCAAACACAAGCATCTCTGGTCGCCATATATTTAGTAAGTTTTTAGGGAACTTTCCTGAAGATTTGGCTTCTTTTAGAACTTTACCTCCCACAGCCCACTGCCTCTGTCATCCCTGAAATTCTTCCTCTTCGTCGTGGGAGGGGATTGTGGGTGCGTGTGTGTGTGTGTGTGTGTGTGTGTGTGTGAGAGAGAGAGAGAGAGAGAGAGAGAGAGAGAGAGAGAGAGAGAGAGAGAGAGACAGAGACAGAGACAGAGACAGAGAGAGAGAGAGAGAGAGAGAGAGAGAACTTTTATATGAACCCTTGAATTTGGCCAAGAATTCTACCTTAAGCCAGCTCTCAGAAAACGAATAATTTCACTGTTACCTCGGTGAAACAGACTTACTACCTCCCAAGACACTGGTTGGGTCCAATAGACTATGAATCTTCCTGGAAATCAACAATGTGTCTCTCGTTTTAGGGTGGAAGAGTGAAAGGCATTTTGAAAATACAGCCTAAATGTCACACACGACGACAGAAAAATGTGCTCCCAGCAAGAGACAGAGTTTCCTCCCATGAACTAGGTAAGCTGGGTGGGTAAGTAACCCGCCCTAGTCAGAGTCCCACAACTGTTTGGGGGGGCATGACACAAGGTCAGAGGAGAGCTAGCAAGCCAAAAATGTCCCATAGCAGCCCCACACAACGGCCAGACTAGACATCAGCAGTGAAATGAGACCACCTGTTTTCAGGCTTCTAGAGCCAGCAAAGACTTTACCAATTATATCATCATCATTATTATTATTTAACATTTTTGTTTTGCTAAAAAGGATACTGCGGTTCAGAAAAGTTAAATTACATACATAATACCTCCCCACCCCGGCTGCTTGTCAGCACACTCAGGACTAAATTTCAATTAAGGGTTCTTTTTCTTTGTGACTCCAGAGAGCAGTAGGGAATCAGATTATACAGGCTTTGAAATTAATGAACTGGAAAAAAAAAGTTCCTTGAATGAGAAGATTGAAGAAAGGTATGGAGAATTGGAAGTTTAAAGCTCAGATCAGTGGCATCGAGGTTTGTTTGGTTGTTTTGGAGTAAGGGGGTCCAGTGGGCAGTTTCTTGAGGGCCAGAGCAATGGACCAGTTGAGGGGATGCCATTTAGAATCAGAGAGACTGGAAGTCTGAATGATGCGCATCTTGGCTAAATTGCCTTTTCAGTCACTGAAAGACGTTGCTGGAGGAGCTTAACCTGGCTTAAGCCAGTTTCTCAGTCTCCGACGTGATTGATGCTATGCGTTGGATCACGTCTCCTGCAGGAGACTGTGCTGTGTGTCATAGGAACCTCTGCAGCCTCTCTGGCCTTGACTGGTCAGCACCCCATCAGGATAACTAAAAACATCTCCAGATTGTGGCTAAATACTGCCAGAGCTTTGAGGAGGTGGTAACATTATTTCTGGTTGAGAACTGGTTTAAACAGTCAGATGGGGGCAGGGACATACATATATGGGGAGAATGTCCTAATAGCCATGAAATAGCTATTCCATTTCACCTAAAGAGAGGCCACAGGTCACGGGACACACAGACTGTGTTCCTGGGAGACAGATGACAGAATACAGACTGAGGAGTGCTTCTACCATTAAGAAGGAAATATGTGGTTCAGAAGCTGGGAGAAGTCTTTGTGGGGGTTCCCCGCCAAGAGCCTGGCTCCTCTACAGAGCAGTCACAGGGCACTAGCCTTGTTCTAGCTTTGTCTTAGCGTTCATTTCCCCAACCCCCAGAACTGGGCAAGGACAGCCAGCAGGATTTAGCAAGCTGTCTAAATTGAGAGAGAGAGCGAGCATAAGGACTGAGCACAGTCCTACTAGGCAGAGACAGAGAGCTTTTACTGCTAAGAGGCTGTTGCCAAAGATGGACTAGGATTTTTGTAGTTCCTGCTGAGGGTCACAGCCGGAATGGCCCATCAGCGGGGGCTTTTCTTAACCAGGAGCGCCGACCATGTGAAACTATCCATGTGAAACATAATCATGTCAGCAGCTATTTAGGAAAAGAATAAGTTTAAAAGGTTGGGGGATAGGTAGTGAGGTTACAAGGTCTTGAAAGTGATAATACCCTCCCCCTCAACTGTCCCTGAGGTTCTGGCCTTTCAGTGTGTTCTGTCTGGACACTAGAATGAATGTGTCACCGTGTATCCGGAAGCTAGCCTCTTTGTGCTGAATCTGGTCTCAAGCAGTCTTTCATCCTTGCATGTCATGTGCGAGGGTGATGGGTCTAAAGAGAGGGAGCTAGGCCACTCGCTGAAAGGTGGCAGACTCTAAGGCGGCACTGAGGCTCCTGTGCTCAGAACATTTTTTCTGATCTCTGCTGTCCCTGAAAGGAGCTTCTGGAAACAGAAAGTGCTGGAGCTCACGTTAAGATCCTACTGCTCAAGGACCCTAGGCCACAAATTAGCCCCCAGGGCCACAGGGAAGGACTTAGGGGTTTGGGTAAAATTGCTCTCCCGAAGTCCCAGCCTTAGAGAGCTGCTGTGAAGCCTGGAGGTGAGAACCCTTTGCACAGTTGACTGGCTCCTAATAGGCTGTTTTATTGACTTTTTTTTTTTATCCCCTGGAGGAGTAACAGGAGATAAGTAGCTCACTAAAGAACCAGGAAGGGCATCGATCAGTGAATTTGGAGAGGAGAGGGTGGGCTATTATAGGTCCTACAACACCCCATCAGGATGTTAAAAAAGCATGACTTCTCCTAAACTGTGGGCAGGGCAGATGGGTGGGAGAGGTAACCCTTTGGGTTAACTTGAGCCCTTTCAGATTGTCCCAGCCCGCACATCTTGGGAAAAGGACGCTGGCTCATTACCATTCAAATTGTACCCCCACACTTCTGCAGACGCCAACACAAGGAGTAGGTCAGGGATTTGCTCGCTTCTCAGGGGAACAATAGTCCCAGTCTCCACCCTCGGGCCCCTCACCATCCGTCTGGGTCTGGCGATCCACTAGGGTGTCCATGTGCGCTTGACTGGCAGCGCGCTGGACATCCAGGACACCCTGGGAGCGGCTGGGACAGAACACTGCTGTGTGCACCTCGACCCCTGGGTTCTCTGAAGCGAAGACGCTGCAGAGCAGTTCCTCCAGACGGCGGCGCGACTCTGCCTCCTCATCCGGCCGCGGATGCACCAGGATTCCGACGAGCGCGGCTGGCGGGCGGCGGTCCTGGATGCGCACCTGCTGCAGGAGCAGCTGCAACCGAGGCAGCTGCGTGCCCAGCGCGGACGCGTGGCACAGCACCAGGAGCAGCTGCTTGCCAGGCTCCGAGCCTAGTTCGGCGATCTCTGCCGTCTCCGAGCTGGGGGCCTCGGGTAGAGCTCGAGGCGCCTCGCAATCGGGCAAGTCCTTTTCCTTGAGATCCGAGAGTTGCTGCTTCTCCAGCTTCTCCGGCTTCTCCGCCCTCTCCGACTTCTCCGCCAGGCACTTGGACTTGGTGGCCGGGGCTTCGGGGCTGTCTGCCAAGCAGTCGCCGGTACGCTTGAGTCCCCGCCTGGCACTGCTGGACCTACGTTGGCAGTCTGTTGCTTGGCTGCAGGTGGGCTCAGCGTTCGGATCCTTCGGAGGCTGACCCGGAAAGTTCTGCAGGGTCGTGTAGCTCTCTTCCTGCTTCAAGAACTCTCTTATTAGCAGCACCCGACCGCGGCCCGAGACAGTCTGACTTAGGGTCTCCGGCTGAGCCTCAACTTTCTTCTTCTGGGCCCTTGAGGGCTGCTCCCCAGGCCTCTGTTCCATGTCGGTCCGGCTCCCTTGCCCCAATGGGCGGGAGCCTTGGTTGGCCAAAGGGAAAACTGTCTTTCCCTTGGAGCATGTCATAATACCCCTCGGTCTTACAGCCTCCTGCCGCAGGCAGCCAAAGGCCTCTATCCCACTCACTATTCCTTGAGAATCTTCCAACATAGGAAAACTGATATTGGAAGCTGGGATAATACATGATGACCTTGGGGCAGAGTGTGTGTGTGTGTGTGTGTGTGTGTGTGTGTGTGTGTGTGTGTGTGTGTGAATTCAAAAGGCACATCTTTTTAGACGGTAGATGGACATTTTAAGGACCGGATGAGGTCTGCACACAACAACCACAGAGATTGGGATCCTGGTAGTTGGGTAATTTGTTCCTTTTGATAATTTTCCTGTAAAAACGAGCCTTGAATTTTTTTTCTTCGAGACAGGGTTTCTCTGTGTAGCTTTGGAGCCTATCCTGGAACTCACTCTGTAGACCAGGCTGGCCTCGAACTCACAGAGATCTGCCTGCTTCTGACTCCTGAGTGCTGGGATTAAAGGCGTGTGCCACCACCGCCCGGCTATTTTTTTAAATATAAAAGTAAAAACAGGCCAGGCGGTGGTGGCACACTCCTTTAATTCAGCACTCGGGAGGCAGAGCCAGGTGGATCTCTGTGAGTTCGAGGCCAGCCTGGGCTACCCAGTGAGTTCCAGGAAAGGCGCAAAGCTACACAGAGAAACCCTGTCTCGAAACAAACAAACAAACAAACAAACAAACAAAAAAACAACAAGGGGGCGGTGGTGGTGCACACCTTTGATCCCAGCACTCGGATGGCTGGATCTCTGTAAGTTCGAAGCCAATCTGGTTTACAAAGTGAGTTCCAGCACAGCTAGGGCTGTTATACAGAGAAACCCTGTCTTGGAGGAAAAAAAGTTTATATATAAACATATACATACATACATACATACACAAGGTAAGCTGATAGCCAGAAAACCCTGAGCTGAAATCCCACTAAAAATTCCAAAGCCCCAAGGCAAGTCCAGGCAAAGCCAGAAGGGCTAACCTTAAAAGACACTCAGCTACCCTCCACAGCCAGACTCCAAGTCCCTTCCGTTTAACTGAGCAAATCTGAAAGGCACCACCACCAACTCAACGAGCTGGTCTTTCTCTAGGGAGCTGGGTGAAGGAGTGACGCAGTCTGAGACTGAGATCTCCACGGCAGCAGGAAGCCTCACCTAGGTTGTGACCTTTGCTTTCTAATCCAGTTTGTATGAAAATGTCCTGCAGGGCGGTGGTGGCACTCTCCTTTAATCCAGCACTCGGGAGGCAGAGGCAGGTGGATCTCTGTGAGTTTGAGGCCGTCCTGGTCTACAGATCAAGATCCAGGACAGGCACCAAAACTACACAGAGAAACCCTGTCTCGAAAAACAAACAAACAAGAAAAAAAAAGAAAGAAAAGAAAAAGTCCTAAATTGGGGCAGATTGCTTAGGAAAGGAGCAGAGGTCTCAGACTCTGGAGATCTGAACAGCTTTGTCCCCTCCGCAGCTGTTCATCAGGTCAACTTCAATTGGAGCTGTCAGAGGTTCCTTATACGGGCCTGTCGTGGGGCACTCCCCTTCATCAGCCCATGGCACACTGAAGCCACAGTGTGGCAGAGAAACAGAGAAGTGTCAGGTCTACCAGACTCTGTGAGACTTTTGGGAGGTGGGCAGAAGATGAGAGTCAACTGGTCCCTAGGGCTCTCAGGGTCCCCCTAAGGTCCTATCATTTAAGCAAGGGGAGGAGACTTTGGCAAGAAGTGGCATTAAAGACAAGGGCTCCATCACATCAGCTAGTGTTAAGTAATGAATATTGGGGTTAATGGGTTTAAACTCCTTGGTTGCATTTAAGTTGATATAATGGAGAGATCTAAAAGCACAGGACTTAGAAATAATCCTTTATTTCTTCTGTTGTCTTTGATGCAGGCCCTTCACCATACTCAACAGTGGACCTTCTTTTCTGCCTTCAGGGCTGCTGGTCCTGGGCTCTGTAGCTCCTGGCTAGCAGAAGGATTAGAAAGGAAGGAGAGGAAGGCAGTCTCTTTTTTGGCCCAGGATGCATCATTTCTGTTCATCTTGCATGAACAACCCAGGTTGGGAAATAAAGCCTCCACTTGACTGGTTAAGTACCAGTTCCACCCTTGGGAGTGAGAGGGTTTGATCATATGTGAGACACTTGTCTGGTACCTCATGGGCATATGTGACATTTGAGGAAGAATTGTCTTTAACTAAAAACATTGTATTTATGTGTGTGTACCTGCTTATCTGTATATGCACTATATGTGTGCAGTACTTGTGGAGTCCAGAAGAGGGCACTGGATCCCCTGGAATCCAGTTACAGGTGGTTGTGAATTGCTAGGTATAGTTGGGAATCTAGCCTGGGTCCTCTGCAAGAGCAGCCAGTGTTCTTAACTGCTGAACCATCTCTTCAGTCCTGAGAAAGGATTTTCTGATTCTTTTGAATAAAAAAAAATTGAGTATCCTTATAGTTAATTTTTACTTATTTCAGAATTATTCTAAACAACAATGATATGCTTAGCTATATTAAAAAATAAACAAAAGTTATTGTAGTTTATGGGTTTTTTGTTGTTGTTATTGTTATTTTGTTTTTTGCTTGGACCAGTATGTCAGGGGGATGCCACTCTTGTGGCCCCATGAAGAGGTCTATATGGTTAGAGACTGAGGCCTCCTACAGCAGCTATTAAACACACCATCTTGGAAGTGCTCAGTCCCAGTCAACCTTAAAGAACTGGAGCCTTCATATGTATCTTGTCTGCAACATTGGGAAAGACTCCAACTAGAACCACTCACTTGAGCTGCACTATGGTTTCTGACCCCCAGATTCGGGCTGAGATGACATTGGTTTAGCTCATTAAGTTCGAGGTAATTATAATTTACATAACAATAGGTAACTAGTACAATTACTATTCCTAATCTACACTAACTATTGTAGGAACTCCATTTTTTTTTTTTTTTTTTTGGTTTTTCGAGACAGGGTCTCTCTGTGTAGCTTTGCGCCTTTCCTGGGACTCACTTGGTAGCCCAGGCTGGCCTCGAACTCACAGAGATCCACCTGGCTCTGCCTCCCGAGTGCTGGGATTAAAGGCGTGCGCCACCACTGCCCGGCCAGGAACTCCATTTTATAAACATACAGCCTGTGTGAGATTCCATCATTGCCATAGTTCTATGTGCCAACCTGTTGGTCTCGCAGATGTCCTCATTCTAGCCTGTGATGAATATGTTAGGTTACCCAAGGAAGGGGATGAAAAGTTACAGATGGTTTTAGAGCAGATTATTCTGAATTTCCCCCAGGTGGGTCTATTCTAATCCCAAGGGTCCTCAAAAGAGAGGCCGAGGAAATAGGACTATAGAGGGAAGTCAGAACATTGGCTTTGAAGATCAAATGGAACCGAGAGTCCAAGGACTGGGGGTAGTCTTTAGGAGTTGGAAATGGGGAAGGAAATGGATTCTCTCCAGCCTCTAGAGAGGACTGCAGCTCAGAGTTAAATTCAACCACAAAGATGCACTGGTTTAAGCCAGTGCGGTTGTGGCATATCATAAGAAGGGACCACAAAATCATATAACCAGAAAATGGCAGAGCAAGGAATCACGTTAGTATGTCTGACCCAAAGCCCTCTTTCTCTCCACAGAACCCCCAAACTCACTTTTATTCCTTACTCCATCCCCACACACCAGATATGGGAGACTCTTTCCTTTTCTGGGGTTTATTTTTTATCATGAAGTTTTTGAATGCCTATTATGTGCAAGCAATTTGAGCATATCCCATAAAATGTGAGGGAGATCCTGATAGGTCTGAGTTTTCCCACCACGTGCAGGTTGTCATCTAGTGAGGGAAGAGACTGATTGAACCCACAGTAATCACCATGGTTACCATGGTTACCATAGTCCACCGTGTCACAATTAAAAGGCGTAACTGAGCTCCAGGCAACATGCAAGATAACAGAGCTGGCGACTAGGGAGTCCCAGGGAAGGGTTAGACCCACAGTGTGAGTCCTGAGATTGAGGCATTAGACTGAGGACAGCCCCACCTGGGCTTTTCTGTATTGTGAACTGAGGCTGGTGTGTCTCCTGGAATGTCACAGCCAGAAGCAAGGGCATCCCTGGAGGTAAAGCCAGGGAAGGAACAGAAAAGACTCTTGGGCTGAGGATAACAGAAGAGCTTGGGAGACTACAGTCTCCAGATATCTCAAAGTCCAGGTCATTAGAAAACACTGTTAAGGGTATAGAGTTGTTGATTTAGCAAATACACAAAAAGGTACCTAAAATTGAATTTTAAATCAATTACTAATAATTGCCCCCATGCAATTATTCTTTATGGACCTTAAATCCAAATTTATCTGGGTGCCCTGAATCTTTATTGGCAAATTGATATGGAATTTTCTTTCTATTTGCCTGTGTTTTGAAGAAACAAATGTATGGTACTTTAATTTTTAGAACTTGTAATACACATAATACAAAAATTGTACACATTTCTCGGGTAATATGAAGCACATTATTTTTTAAAAAGAAAAGAGAAAGGGCCTCGTGTTCTGTACTGAACAGGAGGAATTGTGTTCTCTTCCCAGTTAGGGAAACTAAAACCTTGCTTGCACCCTGGCCCCGGCGTGGGCTCTGGCAGAGAAACCGCTACCACCAGGGGGCGCTGAATGGTTGCAGGTCAGAGGACTAGAGGCACAGTCGCCTGCTCTTTGATCTAGGTGGCCCTGGGGAGTCCCCAGGGTCAGGACAGATGCCGGAAAAACTGTGTGCAAACCTGGAGCTTTCTTCAAAGTTTGTCCTGCTCTGCTTTCCTTTTCAAAGTCTCAGGACCGCTGTGGCCGGAGGAGTGCGAGGTGCTGGAACCAAGGGATTAGCCCACTGCCTGGGGTGGGGGTGCGGGTGGGGGGTCCCGTCCCTCGGAGTTCCTTTCTCGGTTTAATTCCTCCTGGGGATCCAGCTCCAGTCCTGGAACCCTCAACTCTCAGCTGACTCCAAAGATTGAAGGGGTGGTGATTCGCCTTCTGGGGAGAAGGGAGCGAGACAAGATGGAAGGGAAAGAGCCGCGGAGTGGGTATGGGAGGACAAAGACATTGTGACTTTACCACGCAGCTTGATTTTGTGTCCACACCTTTGACCTAGTGTGTCCTGAGTAAGAGATATTCAGTGAATACTTTCAATTAGTCCAGCACGTAGAGGCCTCCCAGTTCACAGTTATGATCCACCTGTCTTAGGGAAGTGATGCCTGCGGAAAGGGAGGGGCCGGTGCTGGCAGGGAGATCCATTCCTACCCAGGTGCAGACTACAGCCCTGGGCTTCTTGGGGGGGCGGGTGCTTTGAGGGTTGTGGGAGATGAGGTTGGAAGTGTTGGGGGAGGTGGGAGGATGAGGGATATCGTGGTGTAGATCCAGGAATCCTCAGAGTGAAAGAGTCCAGATGGAGGAGAGGACAACAGGAAGAGCCCTGTCCTTAGGACCTTTTAGATAGACTCAGTCAGGGAAGAGCCTCAGCCTGGATGCAGCGAAGACACAGAGAAAGGCAGAGAGGTGACTCAGCTCCCTGTTAATTTTTCACCCATAATTCCTTTCGTGTAAAGGGATTGAGTGGTCTCTGAATGAATCCCTTGGAATAGTAAGACCATAGGTATAGATATCACCTCCTGGTCCTCTCCTCTTCACCCAGAGACTTGTACCCAGCACCTGCCCTGCTCTGTGGCCCCCTCAAGCGGTCGCAAAGGGCTTTCCTTCTGTCCTTGAGAGGCTAGGCCCACCTTGGCTCATCCACAAACATGACATGCTGTGAATTCCCTACAACGTGGGAAAGCTAACTACAACATCTGGGTGTGGAGGAGGGAAAGAGAAAGATTTCTTTAGCACATTTCTTTCTTGCCACTTCCCACCCATACTTCAATCCAGAACGAGGGAGCCTCTCATTCAGTGTGAGGTGGCTGGTGGGTTTTCCTCTGGAACATGGAGGTGCTGGCTCCTTTGGTTTACAGGATGATTTGGGCCACAGACATTTTAGCTTCATGTACTGACTTTTGTGACTCTTACTCCCCCACTTCTAGGCATCAGGGACAGAACAGTTCCAAAGCTGATGTGCAAAAGCCATCACATGGCAGCTCAGGATTCATTGCCAAAGGATCATTTGCACGAGACTGGTGCAGGTCAGGCAAGCAACACCAATGCCAGAAGCCATAAATTCCACAAAAGGCAAGACATTTTGGTTCTGAGTTAATGAGCAAAGAACTTAAGTGCAGGGCGTGTGGGAGCAGCCATTGAAGAGAGGACCATTTGCATAGATGGAGTCCACCAGCATTTCCCAGAATGCTTTTTGTTTTCTACAGTGGTGAGAACTTGTGGCAGAGATGGGTTTCTCAGTGTAGTTCCAGAATGAGTGGTCTTTGCCACAAGACGCTGTCACCAAGTCAGAAAGCAAGCAAGTTAAACCACTGCCTCCCATCCCTGATGGTTTGTTAACAAAGTCTCATGTCCAAATTACAATTCCTGGGAAGGCAACCTTATTTGGAAATAGGGTCTGTGCAAATATCAGAAGGACCTCGAAAGGAAATGATTCATAGGACCACTATCTGAATGAACCCCCAATCCAATGAGATGTGTCCTTCGAAAGACGTTCAGCGGAGATGCACAGAGGAAGAGATGGAGGCAGAGGCTGAGATTAGAATGTTACAGTCACAAGCCAAGGTCACCGGAAGCCATCAGCTGGAAGAGGTGAGACCAGGCTGTTCTCTTGTCTCTGGAGGGAGTGTGGCATTGCCAACACCTTCACTTAGGGGTTGGGTCTTCGGTTGAAAGTTTTTGTTTTAAGTTACCAAGTTTGTGCTCTTATGTTGCAGGAGCCCCAGGGAGTGAGTACACCACCTGCTCACATTGTCTGATTCCTGGGGTGCTTGTTCCACACCCCAGACCCTTCTTCCTTGTGTGACCTTTTTCATCACTCCTTTGAGGTGTCTACCTGGAAGAGAGCCTCATCCCACTGTTGCATTTTCCATACAACACATTCTTATACCGAGAATTTCTTAGTTTTGGAGTAGTGGGATTGGCGGTTGGAGGGAGGATTCCACTCTCCAGCATGGACTCTGGGACTTCTTTTGGTTGGTCAAATATGAGTGAGTGACATCTTGAACCCTTGCAGGTCTGACAGACACCTCTGGTCTAGCAAATCCACAAAGAATCGTGTCTGGATGTATATGTGCCCAAACACGTGGGTGTGTCCCTGAGCTGCTCCTTCATGTCCTGCTCCACACATTGCTTTTAGGAAAGAGTCAACAGAGCCCTGTCATAGCCAGAAATGGTCACCCATCCTGCCAGAATTGCCTTATGACCAGGAAGAATTCGGAATTGAGATCACTCTGAGCATATCCTCCTGAGAAGAGTAGTCATTTCTAGAAGAAGAAGAAGACAGGTTCCTGGGGGCTGGAGAGATGGCTCAGTGGTTAAGAGTACTAGCTGTTCTTCTAGAGGTCCTGAGTTCAATTCCCAGCATGTACATGACAGCTCACAATCATCTATAATTATAGTTCGCATGAATTCTGATTCCCTCTTCTGGTGTGCAGATGTACATGCAGACAAAACACTCATACCCATAAATTAATAAATCTTATAAAAAATAAAAAAACACAAGTCCCTGCCATACATAGCTTTTGTGGCCACCAATCTGTGAACAGTTCACATACTCGTAGCAAAGTGTGGGCTTCTCCAGTGTGTGTTCAGTGGTCTGCATGGACGTCTGTCTCCTCCACCTCCTCTACATACCTCTTCTAGAACTATCTATTTTTTTAAGGAGCTGAGGACCGAACCCAGGGCCTTGCACTTGCTAGGCAAGTGCTCTACCACTGAGCTAAATCCCCAACCCCCCTCTTCTAGAACTTTCTAATGAAGGTTATCACCATATGGTCAGTTTTATAAACTGGAACCCTGAGAGTGTCCCTTGATAGTTTCCATATCGTTTCCCAGATCTATGCGCCCTCCCCACACACCCGAAACCCTGGGTATTATATCCCCTGCTTGTATTTCTTCACTTTTTTCCCTTGCTGTGACAAAATACCTGAGGCTGGGGTACTTATTAAAGAAAGTAAGTTCATTTATTTCATAGTTCTGTAGATTCCAGAGTGTAGCACCAGCATGTACTTGCCCTGATGAGGGCCCTCTGGCTACATCACATGACTGACAACATCATGCTGGACTCACATACAGAGGGGGCAGTCACATGCTGACTTGGAGAAGTTCAGAAGCCAGACTTACTCTCTGGTAACAATTCACACTTGAAGGACTTAACCAGGACCCCTCAAGAACTATATGAAATCCTGCTAAGGCTCACTCTTCCATCATCTATCTTCCACAAGGCCCTGACTACAAAGGCTATGGCATCTCCCAACACTACCACATTGAAGACCAAGCTTCCAACACATCAACCTTTGGAGGACACACAAAAATCATATTCAAACCAGAGCACTGCTTGTCACTCAAATGTCAGTTCAGACAGCTCGTCCCGTCACCATCTCTGATAGGTGCCCGCTTTCCTTCTTCCTGGGGATACTTGTCACATTTGTTTTGTGAGGGCAGAGACCGTGGTTACTTGTTCTCTATAGTCTCCCCAACGCTCCAAACTGCCTGGGCATTGTTGGTGCTGCAGGAGGAATACTGGTCAGATAATTGAGTAAGTAGGTGAATGCATGCTATTTTAATTTTTAAAGTATGTGTGCCGTGTGGAGGCCAGAGGACAACTTTGTGGAGTCGGGTCTCTCCTCCTACCTTTATGTGAGTTCCAGGATTGAACTCAAGTCATCGGGGTCCGCATGTGCCCTTCCCCACTTATCTCCCCAGCTCCAGCTGCCATTTGGAACCACAGTGGTGGTTTCAAGTGGAGGCTCCCTTTGCAGAGTCCAGGGGTCACATCAGAACAGGTGTTCTAGACCAGAGGCTTCCGAGGCCCAGCACCTCGGCGCAGAGGTTCCCACCAGGCATCCTCCAGTGCCTTGAGTCTGGCTGCTAGCTCGATGACAGCATTCTCTGTGTGCTTTGCCATTCCCACCTACCCCCAGGACTTCCAGTTTTGAAAATTCAAGCCTGGAGATTTGAAGAAGAATACAAGGACTTACTTACTCTGTAACTGTTAACATAATGCTCCCCCCCTCTCTCCTCCCTCTCTCTCTCTCCAATCGGCAAGCAAACTGCTGACATCTTGATACCTCACGTCCAAATCTATCAACATCTCCTAATAAGGTCATCCTGTCATGAAACCACAATGCTGCGATCGAAGCCATAGCAGCATACCATCTGCATTTGGGGCTCTGCAGGTTTCCCCCAGACGTCCTTTACAGCGGGATCTTTTTTTTTTTTTTTCAAACTCTGCCCAGGATGCAATCAAGATTTGTGTGTGATGTTTAGCCATTGTGTCTTTAATCTAAATTAGCTCTTCCCTTGCCTTGTTATTGCTGCTGCTTGCTTGTTTTGTGACTTTCCCTTTGTGGAAGAGTCTGCATTAGTTGTAGACACGTCTTTATTAACATGGTTATTAGTGCAGAATCTGGCCTTAGGATTTGGGGCATCAGTTCACTCATTGCGTCAGATTGAGATCAAATAATGTGAGATAGGCTGCTGGTATGAACTTGATCACCAAGCCTCCCTCCATTCTTGTTCATAATCAATATGGGATCCTCCCAGGGTGAAAGGGTCAGTGGGGGGCCAGGTTCCCCCTGTAACTGATGACACTTGACTGGAGAAAATACTGGGGGCTACAGAATGAAGTTTCATTCCTCTTACATCTAGTTGGTTATTTTGTTTCTTCAAGAATTCCAATTAAATAATAATCAGGGAGCTGGGGAGATGAGTTGGTGGCTAAGAGCACTTGCTGCTCTTGCAGAAGACCTGGGTTAGTTCAGAATCATCTGTAACTTCAGTGCTGGGGGATTTGATCACATCTTGCCTCTGAGAGTATTAGGCGTGTGTGTAATGCCTGGTTGTCCTTGTTCATTTTGATGTTCCAACTGTCCCACCTTAGAGCAGCCTGAGGTCAGCTCCTGAATCAGTTTGGCAAGATCACATTTATCTTTGAGTCCTGTTTTACTTTCTGGGTCAGACATGGTATTCTAGGCGCGTGACATGCATCCTTAGCCCCAAACCTAGGATCAACCACTGTTTCAAGGAGCCTTGGTTTCTGTAGTGCTGAGGTGTATAGGACTCAGGGGCAACTGTGCCATGGTTACCAGCTTGTCAGAGCTTCTGTACCCTTCAGTGGACAGAACTCGGGAATCATCCTGTTTCTAGTCATGAGTTCAAACTGGTCTCTCCACCTCAAATTTAACATTGTAGGGATTTTCTCTAACTTTTACTTGCGGCTAGTGTCCTCTATTGTTTTCCAGTAAAGAATGTGTGTGTGTGTGTGTGTGTGTGTGTGTGTGTGTGTGTTTTATACTATATCGTGCAGAAAAGAGTTTCAGAATGATAAGAGTGGTATCAGTAAATCTACTACATACCAGATATCCTCAGAACAAACCCATCAGAGTTCTTCAATTGATTCCTGGATTGGTGTGGGTTTCAGTTCAATATAATATCAGTAGGGCAGTGCTGTGTTGGGGTTCTACCATCAGCCAAAACCACACTCAGCACACAACAGGATTCCAGCCTGTAGTCATGAGCCTCTCTAGTCACCAAGTTAGTAAAACAATAACAGAGACATCTCCTTTGCAGGAGACTGGAAGTTTCACTGCAGCCTCAGAAGACAAAAGGGAGGACATCTTCAGCCTGGGCGGAAAGAAGTTTCGGTCTCTTCATACCCGCTAGGATGGCTGCAATCAAAAGGAAGGGAGGGAGGAAAGAAAGAATGAAGGAAGGAAGGAAAGAAGGCAGGCACACAGGCAAGCCAGCACCAGGGAGGCAGAGCTAGGAGCATTCTAAGTTCCAGGAAAGCCTCGCCTATATTGAGAGACTGTATCTCAAAAAGAAGATGTTCAATGAGCAGGTGGAGAAACTGCAATACTCATACATTGGCTGCTGGTGATGTAAAATGATGTGGCCGGTGAGGGAACAGTTCTGCTAGGAAAACATGCTAGGACACATGCTTACCGTGTGCATGGCTCAAGCTTTGCTCTCCAGTGTTCTCCAAAAGAAAATGTGTAAACAGTTACCATAAGATCTGGTCGCTCATTCCTAGGAACACTCTCAAAGAGTGAGTATGGGCATTCAAACAAAGATTTGCATCTGAGCATCTGAGCAGCACTGTTCACAAGACCAGACTAAATTGTGGAAGATGCCCACATGTCCATCAGTTGGTGGACGGACGAAGAGGCTACAGAACACCCATATGACAGATATTTAATCCTAAAAAGGAAACCAGTACTGAGTGGTGCTGGGAATGGATAAATCTTGAAGAGAAGCCAGCCACAAAAGTATCTGTATTGTATATACATGAGGCATCTATATAATTCTATATACATGAGGCATCCAGAATGGGCAAATCCACAGACATGAAGCAGTTCCATGGCTGCTGGGGCTGAGGAAGGGAAATGAGAAGGGATTGATAATTGGGAATAAGGTTTCTCGTAACACATACACAACCTAGTGAATATCCTAAAGTTACTGAACGTATACTTTAAAGTGATTAAAATGGACATTTTATGTTGCATGAATTTTGCCTCAATTTAAAGAGTATGTGCTTTCTCTGTTTATGTGTATGGGTATTTTGCCTGCATGTATGTCTGTGTGCCTGGATCAAAAGAGGGTATCAGAACTGGAGTTTCAGAGGATTGTGACTCACCATGTAGGTTCTGGGAACAGAACTCACTGCAAGAGCAGGGAGTGCTCTTAACTGCTGAGCCACGACTCCAGTCTCCAGTCCCATGCACCCCATTGTTTTCTTTGAGATATAGTCTCACTATGTAGCCAGCAATGGCTTTGAGCTTCTGATCCTCCTGCCCCAGTGGTCCTAGTGCTGGGATTACAGGTGTGAGTTGCCACACGCAGACTAAAATCATGTACTGTGATCAACAGAAGGCACAGAAGTCAGCTCTTGGCTTGCAGCATTTCATAATCTGCCAATGCCAAACTCTCCCCCCCAAAAGATACCTCCAAAGCTGCGGTTGCCCTAACAGACAGGCAGGAGGGCCGACTGCAGGATAATCTCACTCCCACTTGGAACCTTGTCCTGCACTTTCTCATAACCTTCAGGATCAGGAGGATGTAGAGGATCCAGAAGGAGCTCCATATTCCCCATAGCCCAGCAACAAGGCATATCTATCCAGCGTCGGTAGATTCCACAGAAACCAACCACAGGAGGGTTCCATGTGAAGGAAAAATGTTCTAGCACAAGAAGGGAAGAGAGTAAGTAGTAGGGGCTGTCGGTGGATAGCAAAGTTTAGGGTAAGAAGCAAAGGAGGAAATGCTGAACTTAATATTGAAAAGAGAAAAATTAGAGTGTGTGGGTGTGTCAGTTATGTGAAAAGAGGTACACAGATACAAAAGAGAAACATGGTGGGAGGGGGAGGCAGGGCGATGAGGCTTGTATACCTCGTCTCCATTTCACTTTAGAACCACACATATGTTTAGCAGATTCAAAAGCTAAAACTGGATTTTGGAAGGATGGAGTAATGCAAACAGACCCTACTCATCTGTTATGGAGTAAAGAGACAGAGGTGGGGGGTATTGTTGACTGAAGTGAGGAGTGTGAAGTGATCATGGAGACAGGTGACCTTTAGGGCTCTTATGAAAATACTTAATGTGGTCGGCATAATTTGGCCGAAGCCTGCAACTCCAGATATCTTGACAGAAGCCACGTTAATGGGGCGAGCAACCTTCTGACCACAAGACCCTCAAGGGACTTTTTCAGTAAACCATTCTATAGCTCTATTTGGGCTTCCAGGGCTGGTGAGCTCAGGCCTTGAGGTCCCCCAAGGTAAGAATTACCACTTCCTGTAAAAAGTCACATGCATCTTGGTTCCCACTATGGCCAAAAATCAAATCAGACTCTGCATATCTCACCCTCAAGTCCTCCACAGACAGTCCTTCAAATCCAAGGTACTTCGCAAGCATTTACATGGGTTGGAGGTGGATGATGAGTAGGAAATGGGGATAGGCGGGGGCAGGGGATAAGGTAGGCAGTGGGGGGATGGAATGTGGTGGAGGATGGGGATGGAGGTTGGAGTGGGGGAATGAGGCAGAGGGTAAGGATGGGGGAACAGGATAAGGGAATGTGGCAGAGGGATGGGAATGTGGTGGAAGTGGCAGATTGGGTAGAAATGAGGGGTGAGGATGGGGGTGAGGTGGAGGGGTGGGGATGGGAGTGAGGGATGAGGATGGGGTGGGAGTTGGGGATGGGGTGGAGGTAGGGATGTGTGCAAGGTGATTTCCTGCATGGCTGGGTGATTTTAACCATAGACTTTTTCAGGGTTAACAGATTTGTTACCCAGCTTTTCTTTGTTGTGCCAAAATATCTTACTTAAAGGGGGAAATACTGATTTTGGCTCACTGTTTCCGAGGCTTCAGTTCATGGTTGGCCCAGGCACTTCAGTGCCTGTGGTGGGAACATGGAGCAGAGGAAGTTGTTCACCTCAAGGTGCTAGGAAAGAAAAAAAAAAGAGGTAGGGGAATGGAAAGGAAGGAAGGAAACAGGATTCCAATATCCTCCCACTTTAAAACAGAACATTTTATGTATTATTTTGTATGTATGATGGAAGGCAGGGTGGCACAGGGGCTGTGGCATATGAGTGGAATCAGAGGATGGATTGCTCAAGCTGGTTCTTTGCTTCCACCATGTGGATCTCAGGGATCAAACTCAGGCCCTTAGACTTGTCAGCGAGTGCCTTTACCTGATCAGCCATCTTGCCTAGCCCCAGGATGCCTTTCAAAGGCACACCCTCAGTGGTATAAATTCTTCTATGCTGCTTCACCTCCTGATTTTTCTACCACCTCCAAAAGTTCCGCAAGTAGGCAAAAGAAACTTCTATAACATGAGACTTTGGGGAAACTTTGTTACCAAAGTTGTGAAGGGAAGACACTGGGACTTGATAACTGTTACAAGTCAGGCTTTGACATTGGTCCTCAATAAGCCAATTAAAGAAGTAAAAATGAGGCCGGGCGGTGGTGGCGCACGCCTTTAATCCCAGCACTCGGGAGGCAGAGCCAGGCGGATCTCTGTGAGTTCGAGGCCAGCCTGGACTACCAAGTGAGTTCCAGGAAAGGCGCAAAGCTACACAGAGAAACCCTGTCTCAAAAAACCTAAAAAAAAAAAAAAAAAAAAAAAAAGAATGAAAACAGACCCGAGCTCTGGGAATTGCCTGCACAGGGCTGGAAACTGAGCTGCTGGAAGCCTCGGTGCCCTCCCCCCTCTCCACAGAATGGCTGGGGTTTGTGTTAAATCCCTGAACTCACTTGGTAGTCCAGGCTGGCCTCGAACTCACAGAGATCCGCCTGGCTCTGCCTCCCGAGTGCTGGGATTAAAGGCGTGCGCCACCACCCGGCTAAGAGACCATCTTTAAGGCATGTTCACCTTAAACTACGCTAAATAAGTAGGAGGAATAATTAACCCACTAATGAGACAATTTTTTCTTTCCCAGCATTCCTCCCTCCCAGCTCAGTCCCCGATGAGCTGCCATAAAATTTGGCTAAGTCTGCCTGAGTCCTGACTCAGACAAGTGTAACTTTTCTTTCATTTTCTTTTCTTTTCCTTTTTTTGTCTTTCTCTTTTAAATGCTGGCCAGAGCCTAAAAATGCTTGCTTATTTATTTAGGGGGAAGAGGCATGCTTTGGGCATCCTTGCTCTTTCTCTAAAACTCAAACTCCCTCCTTGCTATGTGTCTGCTTGTCTGCCATGTGGTTGACTTCCACAGCAGCTTAACTCAAACAGCGTGGCTTCCCCTTCCCCTTTCTTCTCCATCAAGCAACTGCCATGATTTTTAATTTGCCTGCCTTGGGATTCTTCTTTTAAACTCTAGTGAACCTGTCCTCAAGCTCCTGTTTGAGTCTGTCCTTGATTCTTTATAATAAGGCTAAGAACTCCAAGAGGGCCCCCCCAGTTTCTTTGGTATTATATAGTGACTCTGGTGAAACTCCCCAAAATTTCTAGTAAGAAGATCAAGCATGCGCGCGCGCGCGCGCGCGCGCACACACACACACACACACACACACACACACACACACACACGTTGAGACATATAGTCCAAGCTGGTCTTAAACTCATGAGGACCCTGAATTTCTGAGCTTTCTGCCTCCATCTCTTGATGGCTAGGATCACAGTCATATGCTACCGTGTTTCGTGAGCTGCTGAGCCGGCTCTGGGTGTCGTCGACAAGTGCTCTGTCAGTGGACCGCAAGTCTACTCCCAATGATGTACCTTAAGAAAACACACAGAAACAGAGATACAGAACTGAAGGGACTTAGGACGTGACACCCCACTGCGTGCTACTACCTTGACATAAGGATTCTACTTAGTATGAAGCCCTTGGAAAGAACAAGGTAACAAAAGATGATTTGGCCTTCCCATTCTTTCTTTCGAAAACAAGAAATAAAAGCTGCCTCCCTTGCATGGACAATGCTCTCCCCTATCAGGAGCAAAGCAGCATTCTTATATCGAGGATAAAAAGCTACAGCTGAGAAAATTCTGTACAAACAAATCTTGTTCAGCCAACCTTATCTGCCTCCTTGCTTTTCCAACTTTTTTTCAGAGGCAGGGTTTCTCTGTTTAACAGTCCTGGCTGTCCTGGAACTTGCTTTGTAGATCAGGCTGGCCTCAAACTCACTGAGATCCACCTGCCTCTGTCTCCCAAGGGCTGGGTGGCGGCCTCCGCAGCTGCCACCACCACACCCAATTAACTCTTAGCTCAAGCCTCTTTGACTACAGACAAAGAAACCTGGGACAAATGGCTAACTGAGGTGACTATTAGCATATCAAAGCAGAGCAGGCCAGCTCTCCCAGCGTCACACCATACCTGTAGCTCTTCCCAGCCCTTCTCACCTGCCCCCTGCCCTAAACCTCTCCAGCCCAGGGGTTAGATTGCTTCTCTTCCCCCAGCTAATCTATTTCCTATATAACCCAGCCATTTTGGCCACATAGTCATCTTGGTCTCTTGGTTCTCTTAGCCCTTTGGTCCACGGCTCCTCTCTTGGCCAGCTTGCCCTCTTTTCTCTTCTTTTGCTCTCCTAGCCTCTTTCCTCTTATGACCCGGTTCAGTGTGGACCCTTCCAGATGCCTTGACTGAACCCTCCCTCATGTCTACACTAAAACCCTTCTCCTCAACCGTACCTAGGAGCGGTCATATCCTCATTTTCATTCAGCCTAATCATATTTGGGCAATTTACTATTTATTCTTGGTCCAACTCAGTATATGACTGTTTATGTCTAATTGCTTCTTTGGGTCTTCAGTTCTGCTGTGGTTTGACAGTGTCCCCCAAATTCATGTGTTGGGATTTGAATGTCTAGTGCAGCATCAGTGTTAAGAGGTGGGGCCTAATAGGTCATGCTTGGGTCCTAAGGGTGGCCCTCACAGACTCATCAATGTCAATGTGGAAGAGGTCTGGGGAGGAGCTTCTTTTGCTGCTCACGTTATGTTAAGTCCTGACACTCAGGGGACCATCTTGGATGCAGAATGGACTCTCAGCAGACTACAATCGAATCAAACCTTGGACTTCCCAGCCTCCAGAACTATAAGAAATAAATTTGGACACTCTAACAGTTACCCAGTCTGTGGTATTTGTTATCAGCACCAAATGGACCTAGACAATTTCCTTCTATGGGCTCTGGTGTCACACAATATTATTAAAGCATCTGCAGGTCATTTCTCTGTCAGTCACCTGTGTTAGTTTAAATCTTGGGCTCAGCTGAAAACGCTGAACTGTGTCAGTTACTTTTCTGTGGGCTGTGATAAGTTATCCTGACAAAAGCAACTGGAGGGAGGAGGGGTTGATTTTGGCTTTCCGTTTGGCAGGAAAGTGAAGGCCGCAGAGGACGAAGCACCGGCTCAGGCTGGGTCTCACGTCAGGGAGAGGAGTGATGAGTGCTGCTCAGCTCTCTCTCTCTCTCTTCTGGTGTGAAGTCTCAGACACAAACCTGGGAAAGAGGCCACACACTTTCAGGTTGACTCTCCCCACCTTAGTTAGCCCAATCAAGATGATCCCTCCCAGGCATGCCCAGAGGCTAACCTCATACCTCACAGGTATGCCCAGAGGCTAACCTCACACCTCCCAGGCATGCCCAGAGGCTCATCTCCAGGGTGAATCCAGATCCTGTCAGGTTGACAATTAACATTAACTATCACAAGGGTAGAGGTAAAATTGTGTTTCTTCTATGGTAAAAGCCAAGGAATGCTACAGAAGGTCAAGACCACCAGGACCCAGGAAGAGGCAAGGGATTCTTGCAGAGAATGTGGCCTTTACAACGTCTGGTTTTTGGACCCTCAGCCTCCAATGCTGTGAGAATAAATCTCTATCATCGATGCTACCAGTTTTTTATCATTGCAACAGTGGCCCAAAGAGAAGGAACACCACAAGGCAGTATTCTGGAATTTTCTAATGACTCTCAGGGGGCTTGGGCCCTTGGGATGTGACTTTCAGAAGCAGTTCTTGACCTTTTTTTTTCTGCTCTCAGATGTGAGACTGGGAGGCCAAAGAGGTTGGAGCCGTGGTTCTGCCCTGACCCCCTTGGGAAGATAAGGCCCTAGTCAAGTAGTGTCCCTTCATGGCCGGCCTTGGTTAGGAGCACAGAATGTACTGGACTTTGAAAATTGCTACTTTCCAGGGGCCTATTGTGAAAGGGTTACTTTCCCCTCCCCTTGCCTGAAGCCGGTGGATTTTCCCTCATCTTCAGAACCAGTCTGATCTGGCTTCTGGAGTAAATGCTGTGGAAGTGTAGTGCCTAGGCCTGGATCCCAGCAGGCCGCAGTTCTAATACTAGCCCCTGCTCTGGTCTCCAGCAACTCACCACTTTCCAGGTGAGAGTTCCGGACAGTCCTCGCTGGCTCCAGGATGGCTTCTCCTCCTGGTAAGTTGAAGGCGTGGGTATTCCATCGCCCTCCCGTCAGCAGATCTTCTTTATCCCTTCAGTTCTCTGAGAGAATCTGGGGGAATGTTTGGGTTTTCAGTTTGCTTCATTTCTATCTTCTGAGGATGGAAGCAACCCATGGCTTTTTACTGTTTTTTTTTTTTTTGGTTTTTCGAGACAGGGTTTCCCTGTGTAGCTTTGCGCCTTTCCTGGAACTCACTTGGTAGCCCAGGCTGGCCTCGAACTCACAGAGATCCACCTGGCTCTGCCTCCCAAGTGCTGGGATTAAAGGCGTGCGCCGCTGCCGCCGCCCGGCTTTACTGTTTTTTGTGATGGCTTTTTCTCAGAATTCTACATGGTTTCATAATAAGAGTGTCTCCTTGCTATGTCGTTGGGTTTTTCAAAGATATTTTTGCTTTTGTCTGATGAAAGTTATACAGATACAGACACGGAGTAGGAAAAACATGAAATAGTGGAAAATTTCAAAGGGCCAGAATTCTATGCAGTCTCTAGAGCAGTGATAGTCTGGTTCGCGACTTTGACTTTCCTCCTAGAATTATGTTTGCTTCCTTTTCTTTGTTATTACTATTATTCTGTGATGAGGGTTTCAACACACAGCAAAGGATGGCCTCAAATTCACAACTCTCCTGCCTCAGTCTCCCACCAAAATTTCTTGAATTCCCCAGCAACCTATTCTGCATCTGACCTTCCTGGCTGGTGGTTACCCTTCTTTATATTCCACTGAGCATATTTTTATCTCGTCCTCAACAGTTGCTTCCTGTGTGTTTCCCTGTCTTCTTGTGACCTTGTAAACAATCTGATACTCAGAGCTCAGCTGTGACTTTGATGGTTTCCTAGAATGTAGGCTCAGCTCAAGAGTGGAGCTGTGGGAAAGTGGACCATCTGTGAACTGGATTCTTGCCCATGTGGTTTGCTGTCCCAGGGGTTGTATGTACGGCTCAGCTGAGCTTTCTAGCACATGAGCTCCGTTACCCTGTGATCTTGGCTCTCACAGTGACAGGTGACTCCCAGGAAGAGCCTCCCGAAGCTGACATCTAGGAATCTTCCCAATTGACCTTTGCTCTTTGAAAAAGCATGCCAGTAGACACCCATCGTGGGCCACGGAGGGAAGCATGGAGAGACAAAGATGATCTCTAGCCTCAAATTACTGCTTTGTCACCCTCTCTGATCTCTTAATTATGTGTGGCTAAAACTCAGGGGGAGGATGAAGAGTTAGTGATTGGTTAGGATTGCTGTGGTCACCGTCTGTGTCTATGAAAGGATAACTCGGTGGTTTAGGAGGCTGGCTGGTCAGCAATGTGACCTCAGAGGTCAAGGGATCTGAGTCCAAATTTGTGGTTGTCATTCACTGGGTGACCTTGGGCAAGCTGCCTTTCTGTGTTTTTCATTTCCTCACCCTTAAACTGACACTGACAGGCTCTACCTCAGGATAATTGGGCGTCTCTAAGTGAGCTGATGTACATGAAGCTCTTTGACCCAGTGCTAGGAATATCATATTGAACAGACAGGGCCGCTGGAGGGAGACAGAAGCGGGTGGAGGGAGAGAAGTGGAGACCATGAATGTGGCAACTTCTGCTTTGAGGGAGGAATGATCCCCCTCTGCACTATGTGCAGGTTGTATTTCCAGGGGAAGAGTCTTTGGGGCTTCATATGTGGTTTATAAGAGTTGAAAGCCAAGACTTCGGCTAATAAATGAGGAAAGAGTGGTGACATTATATAATCACAGTCTGGGCATGGTGGCACATATCTATAACCCTAGCTCTGGGCTGACAGAGCCTGGAAGACTTGGAGGCCAGTTTTGGCTACATAATGAGTTCAAGGCTAATTAAGCTACAAAGTCAGACCCCACCTAAAGAGGAAAAAAATCACCAATGTTATGTCCATGGTAAATTCCTGGGCCATGATGAGTAATAGTGTTCTGGTTACTCTATATGTAATTATTATTATATTATATACATGCATTCACACACATACAATTGATAAAAAGTAAATGAATGCTTATTTATTTTTCATCTTTTCTGAAAGTTTAACATCTAAAAAATAACAACAACAAAAAAAGAGCTGGGTGCTGTGGTGCATGCCTTTAATCCCAGAGGCAGTCTGATCTCTGTGAGTTCGAGGACAGACTGGTCTACATAGCAGGTTCCAGGACAGTCAGGGCTACATGATCCTGTCTCAAAAAGCAAGACAAAACAAAACCAAACCCTAAAAACAAACAAACAAACAAACAAACAAACAAAAAAGAATACAAAAAAGTTTGGGGAGATGGTTCAGAGGCTGAGTGTACTTGCTGCTGAGTGTGAGGACCCGAGTGTGATCCACACTTCCTCCAACAAGGCCACTTCAACAAAGCCCACCTCCTAATAGTGCCACTCCCTATGAGATTATGGGGACCAATTATATACAAGGTGACGGGAGAGAACTGACTCCTCAGGTGGTTCTCTGACCTTCATATCTAGTCCATGGCATGTGTTCCACCTCTCTCTCTCTCTCTCTCTCTCTCTCTCTCTCTCTCTCTCTCTCACACACACACACACACACACACACACACACACACACACACACACTGTCTTAGGGTTTTTATTACTATGAAGAAACACCATGACCATGGCAACTCTTATAAAGAAAACATTTAATTGAGGGGGCTTGATCACAGTTTCAGAGGGTCAGTCCATTATCATCATGATGGGGAGCATGGCATGCAGGCAGATGTGGTGCTAGAGCTGAGAGTCCTACATCTTGCAGGCAATAGGAAGTTGACTGACACCCTGGACTGTATCCTGAGCATAGGAAACCTCAAAGCCCGCCCCCACAGTGACACACTTCCTCCAACAAGGCCACTCCAACAAAGCCCACCTCCTAATAGTGCCACTCCCTATGAGATTATGGGGACCAATTATCTTCAAACTATCATACATACCAAATGAAAAATAATTTTAAAAGGATAAAAAATTGGGAGTGAAACCTTACTTTGAGATGAATGCTAGCAAAGAGTTGTCACTGACTCCCCTTGGGCTTCCTCCCCGGCTCTGCCTTTCAGAGAATTGGAGAATCGGGAAGCCTCTGCTTTAAAGATGCCACCATAGTCTTTCTGGCTACACTTCCTGTAGGAATCTCCTTTATGGATATCTGGTCTACCATGGGGTGAGTAATGTTCTCTATACTTGAATTATACTTGGTTTACTTGATAGTTGGAAGAATACCCCACTAGCGTTTAATAGATTCCTGAATATTGACACTGCTAACATGCCACTAATTTTACACCTGATAATTGTCTAGAATAGACCAAAGAAAATGGGTTTCAGGAAAGAGCCTGTGTTCAAGCTGTGGGAATTTCACATATGTACCAAACATGGAGTCTGTGTGAAAGCCTCTCTCTTTCTCTCTCTCTCTCTCTCTCTCTCTCTCTCTCTCTCTCTCTCTCTCTCTCTTCTAAGATCATCTGATTAACTGTCGCACCTACTCAAGTGAGGCTATAAAGTGGTTGTCACATTAGGGAACCACAGAAAGCAGGAAGTCAAGACCTCTGCCTCTGAGGAAATAACCCAAAATCACAAAGAGTGTACAGTGTATTATCTCTCTTAATCCCACTGGTGTGCTGGGAATAATTCCTTGCCACTCAAAGTACACAGAGATGCTCATTTTGTGGAAAGGAGAAATGAGATCGGTTACCAGCTCTTGATGACGGGAGAAATGACTGTCACATAATGAAGGGATACAGACAGAGGAGAAATCTAAAGATGACTCTGTCTCTAACGGCAGCTGCAGCAAGAGGCATGTGACCAGGCATAGTAGTACATGGCACTAGGCAGGTTAAAGCAGGAGAGACCACAAATTCAAGACCAGCCTGGCTACATAGTGAGTGCCAGGATGGCTTGGGATATATAACAAGACTCCATCTCAAAAAACAAAAAAAAATTAATTTTTAAATTAATTTATTAATTAAAAATGGCAAAAAAAATGCCCCATATTTCTTCTCACCTGCTAATTCAAATTGTCTGATGGGGATTGCCTAAAGGGAGGTGAGAGAAGGCTTCACAGCTGGGCACTTCAGATTCATGGCAAAGGAAGGCAGGAATTGAATGTTGTTTTGAAAGAATGGTGTGCTATGCATACAATGTTTCCCAAGTCTGAAGTTTCAATACAAATGTATTTTGGAAACTTGAAAAGCACTAAAGCCTTTTAACAAAACATCTGTCAAGGTATTTCTGTCAGGGTTCCCTAGAGGAACAGAACTGATAGAATGAATATATATAGTGGTTTTTTGTTTTGTTTTTCGAGACAGGGTTTCTCTGTGTAGTTTTGGTGCCTGTCCTGGATTTCACTCTGTAGACCAGGCTGGCCTTGAACTCACAGAGATCTGCCTGGTTCTGCCTCCCGAGTGCTGGGATTAAAGGCGTGCACTGCCGCCGCCCGGCTAGTTTATTAAGCCAGCTTATATTGAAATCGTAACAAGAACTGCCCCATACCCGCAAGGCTGGCAACCCTTGATTGCTGAGTCCTTGAGGAGGGCATTTTAGCAGTCCCAGCCTGGCACTGAAAACCTGGAGGGGTCCTGGGGAGTTCCTGGACAGAGTTCATGACAGAAGCTTAGAAATGCTGGTTCTGATTTCAGAGAAGTTATGTGGGCAAGATGGGATATCAAGGGAACAAAGGCGAATGATCTTCCCTCTCTTTGCCCTTTTGAAGTCTGAGCCGCTCTCAGAAGGTGCCCCCCCCCCCCCATTTGAGGTGGGTCTTCTCACATCAGTTGAAGCAATCAGGACTGTTCTTGAGGTACTTCTAACCTGTGGCAAGCTGACATTGAAACCAACCAGTGAATATTTATTAAGTGCTGCTGAATCGCATACAGTGCTCTGTGTGCCTGTTATATACCGCCTCACTGGATCCTCACGGCAGGGCCGTGATGCAAAGGCCGTTTCTGTCATCTCCATGTTCTAAAAAAGGAGGGGAGCCACTTCCTGCAGGTGTAGGCTCACTTTCAGCATTTGGTTGGTTCTGGCTATTCTACTTCAGATCTCACTCTGTTCCTCTCAGTCCTCTTTCCTTTTTCTTTTTCTTTTTTTTTATTCTGGGCACCTGTCACCAGCTGCCCTTCTATGACAGAAGCAGCCTCCCACCCCCATTGCAGTGGGTATTTGTAGCCGTCTGAAAAAGTCTGCTTCTCAGAAAGGAACCTAGAGCTGGCAGGGGCCAGGGCACCAACAGGAAGCGGATCCTGAGAGTGTTCATTGAAGTTGCCCTCAGATGATGAAGTGGTTCCAGGGTTGGAACAAAGGCTTGGATGCCATTTGTCTTAGTCAGAGTTACTATTAGTTAGTTAGTAACCCATTAGTTAGGGTTACTATTGCTGTGATGAAACACCATGACCAAAAGCAAGTTGGGGAGGAAAGAGTTTATTTCACTCACAGTTCCTATAACAGTTCATCATCAAAAGCAGTGAAGGCAGGAACTCACACAGGGCAGGAACCTGGAGGCAGGAGCTGATGCGGAGCCATGGAGGGGTGCTGCTTACTGGCTTACTTCCCATAGCTTGCTCAGCCTGCTTTCTTATAGAACCCAAGACCACCAGCCCAGGGATGGCTTCACCCACAATGGGCTGGGCCCTCCCCATCAATCTCTAATTAAGAAAATGCCTTCCTGGCTTGCCTACAGCCTGATCTTATGGAGACATTTTCTCAATTGAGATTCCCTCCTCTCTGATGACTTTAGTTTGTGTCAAGTTGACATAAAAATCAGCCAGTGTGCCATTGTAAAAACACTTACCGATAAAGACTGTCCTGGACAGTGCACTGCCCACGTAGGCTGCACCCTGGTAGAGTTAAGGCTGGGGGACCTGGTCCGAAGATGCACGCGGGTTGCCTGATGTCCAAAGCACGGACGTTTTGACTGCCTAAAGTACTGTTCAGGAAGGTCTGTGAGGCACGGTGGTCTTGGGGCTGCACACCAGAGTCTGTGAGACACTTGAGTCATGGAACTTGCCCCTCAGCCTTCTGGTTATGATTTGGCTTCCTGGGCACCTTGGCTTGTGTTGAGACAAAGCCCTGTTGATCAGAAGCCAGTGGGTTGGTAGCTTTGGAAGCTGAGGTTCTCAGAATGAGCTCAACTAACATGACTTGCTCTTCCAGGCCTGTGTATCACGCCTCTGGGCCTCCAGGGCTGATGACTCTCCTTGGGATTCCCCTGGGGGAGGAAGTTTCAGAAGCCCTTGGGGAACAAGCAATCTCTGTCTTCCAGGTTTTGTGCAGACTCAAGCTGAAGGTCTTCAAGCTCATGCTGGGCATTGCTCGCAGCCACCCTGCCTCCTCATGCTTTCTTTGCAGTCTGCTGAAGCCCTAGCTTCTCTTCTGATGGTGAGCAGGAAGCTGTCTGGCTTTCCTGCTGGCCACAACAGATATTCATTTTATACAAAAATGTAACAGTAATTTTGTTGTGTTGTTGTTTTTCGAGACAGGATTTCTCCGTGTCACAACAGCTCTGGCTGTCCTGGAACTCGCTTTGTAGACCAGGCTGGCCTTGAACTCATAGAGATCATTTGCCTTTGCCTCCTAAGTGCTGGGATTAAAGGTGTACACCACCACTGCCTGGCTGAACTGCATTTTTAAGTTGTACAAACTGAGCCCAGGCCACAACTCAGAGCCTTCCACGGCTCTGAAAGAGGTGAATGGGCAGGGAGAGAAGGCCGGTAAAGGAGCGGGGTCAGAGGAGCTAGCCATGTAAGGGACTGGGGTCAGGTCTGAGGATACTCACAGGATTATGGAGGCCATGGGTCATTTGGCAGTGGAGATGCCTGTCTGATAACCCAAAGCACATGCTTCTGCGATGTGAACTCTCTGTCTCTCTGTGACTCCCAAACTTCAGAAATGCCTATGACATTTGTGGCTGCCAGTGAACTGTAGACTTTGTGGGACTCTGAGAAGGGACAGAGGGATGGAGGGGGAAAGCAGAGGGCTGTACTCAAGGGGGCTGTGGAGGGTCAGTGGTCCAGCTCTGGTGACCTAGGAATCCTCCTGTCTCTACCTCCCTGGTCCTGGGAATACAGACCCTGCTTTGCCATACTCATTTTTTCCCCAAGGGTCCTGGGGATCTGAACTCAGATCTTTCTGTTTGCACATGGACTTTACAGGCTGAGCCATCTCTCCAGTCTCTAGGCTTTATGGATCTCTATGTTATTACTGAAGGCTTGGAGAAGGCACCAAGGATGCAGCTCTGGGTAATTCTAACCTGTGGTCCCACCATAGGCTTTTCGTTCCCAATGGGCCATGGCCTGCTGTCTGCATCCACAGGTTTCAGTGAGAGTTCCTCTGTCTGGGGTCCAGGAACCCAGCCTGTCCTCCAACAGTCTTCTCTGGGCCCGATGAAAGGGTGAGGAGTTACCGGATTCTCAGTTCTCAGGATTGCAGTTCTAACTGGTACTGAGCAAGCGTTCTCCTCTGTATCAAGGCATAGGCTGTTTTGAAGGCTCTCAGTACAAGTTGTCAAACTGCCTTCTGGAAACCACACACAGCTTAATGCTGGCAGGCACCCACTTGATAAATCTCTGCCAACTTGGTATGAAAAAGAAATTTTGTTTCATTTCCACTTTGATTACGTGTGAGATGTGTTTAAAAATATACATATTACTTATTTTGAATGGGGTTAGTAATCATGAAAATGATTTGAAATGTCATCCAATTTCTGTTTGGTTGTGAGAAAACAATTTGGTTCAGAGGAAGAAGGGAATGTTTTGTTATCTGTGTGGCTTTTGTTATGAGAGTTAAAAGACCAAAGTGGGAGGAAAAGAAAAACAAGAGACTGAGCTGGCAAGAGGGAGGAAGAAAAATACAAGCAAGGATGGGAGAGCACAGTGTGGAGTTGCTTGGCTTCTTGTCTGGGACCCTGCATGCATCCCAGTGAACCCGGTGAACTGGGACCCTGCATGCATCCCGGTGAACCCGGTGAACTGGGACCCTGCATGCATCCCGGTGAACCCGGTGAACTGGGACCCTGCATGCATCCCGGTGAACCCGGTGAACTGGGACCCTGCATGCATCCCGGTGAACCCGGTGAACTGGGACCCTGCATGCATCCCGGTGAACCCGGTGAACTGGGACCCTGCATGCATCCCGGTGAACCCGGTGAACTGGGACCCTGCATGCATCCCGGTGAACCCGGTCTTAACACATTCCGCCACAGCACCCCCAAGATTGGCTCTCAAACCGTGTGATCTCTTGACCCCTTAAACTGTGGGAAATTGTCACCCTTCCCAATGCAGGTTATATCTATCCTTATTTCTGTCTTAGAAACAAAACCAGAAAACTTTAGATACTTATATAAATAATAGTTTTAATTAAAAAAAAATTATTTGTTTTATGTGTAGGAGTGTTTTGCCTGCATGTATGCATGTGCATTACCTGTGTGCCCGATGCCCAAGGAAGTTGTAAAAATGACCTAGATCCTTCAGAACTGGAGTTGTAGGTGTTTGGGAGCTGTCACGTGGGTGCTGGGAACTAACCTTGGTTGCTTTGCAAAAACAGTACGTGCTCTTAATCACTCGGCCATTTCTCCAGCCCCCAAGTAATAATAGTTTTTAGTAAAAAAATATTATAGTTTCCAAAGCAAAACAAAAGTTAGCATTCATTGAACCTGTTGTGATGTCCCATGTGGCCTTTGGAAAATCCCACTCATAAGAAGAAGAGAGTAGAACAGCCTAATGTTACCTTAGTACTATCATGAACATGGTTTTAACCTGGTGGATCTCCTAAAAGTGTCCCAGGAACCCCTCATGGGTACCTGGGTCACACTTTGAGAAATGATGATGGAGGCAGAGGGACTGGGTGAAGATTCTTCTCCATCCTCCAAAAACGGAACTCTTGTATGTAAGAAGGCCATAAGTGTCCTTGACACAATGATTTCCCCTTCAAGGAATACATTTTAAAACAATAATCCCAGAGGGAAGCAAAATGATTTATAATTGAATAATGGTTACTAATTACCTGTGGAAGGAATATATATATATTTATCCTTAAGTGAAATTTGCATACTTAAAGACTAAACCCGAAGGCAGGTAGGGAAAGTGGGCTCTATTTGACATGTGAGGACAGAAATTATGGGAGATTGTTTTCTTGTCTTTGGGGCTTATTGTCAGTGCTTTTTAAAAAAAATTTACTTTTTTTTTTATAAAATTTCCTCCTCCTTCTCCTTGGTGTTTTGAAACAGTCAGATGTAGCCCCAGGCTGGCCTTAAAACTACTGATCCAGCTGGGCAGTGGTGGTGCATGCCTTTAATCCCAGCACTCAGGAGGCAGAGCCAGGTGGATCTCTGTGAGTTCAAGGCCAGCCTAGACTACAGAGCAAGATCCAGGACAGGCACCAAAACTACACAGAGAAATCTTGTCTCTAAAAACAAAACAAAACAAAACAAAACAAAACAAACAAACAAAACAAAACAAACAAACAAAACAAAAAAACCCAAAAACTAGTGATCCTCCTGCCTCTACTTTTCAAGTGCTTGAATTATAGACATGTACCATCGCATCTGGATAATCAATTTTTAATAATTATTTTGCAGTAATTAAAAGCGTTATGAAAGGCTCTCTAATCTGTCTTGCTTCTCTTGGGCAGTGTGGTTACGGAGCAGAGGAAAGTTACCTGGCGGCCTGGGGGTGGGAGTCAGGAACCGGCAGGTTGATGTCCAGATCACTTTGTGGTTCCCTGTATTCCCTGGTGATAGGTCCAACATTTGATGAGCCACAGATCAGGCTAGCAGGGAGATGACAGAAGATGCTGGTGGGGAGCAGAAGCTGGTGGGTGTTGGCACAGAGGAAGCCAGGGCTGTAGATGTCACGCTTCCTGTGCCTATTGAGTGGAATGCAGAGAATTCTTGCCTAGGCCAGCTCAGGGCTGGGTTTGACGCTTCTGCAAGATTTGCCTCTAGCCTGTTCATGCTTCTTTAGAAAGGGCTTGGAGATAACAAGTTAAAGCTGAACACAGCAGCACTTTGAACATGAGACTCAGCTTTATTGGGCAGGGGGCAGGGCATATGAAATAGGTTCTATTTCCCTTCCAGCTAAAAATACAACCAAATCCCTTATTACACTTGCAACTTGGATACAGTCTTCTAGATTGCCGGTGTGCTCTTCAGTTACATTCCTGGGCTTGGCCTGGGAGCTCCGGGTTGGCTGGCTTCCGTTCGCGGTTTGCTGCTTCAGCATTTCTAATAGTGTTCTGCCTTTGTCTGGCTCCTGCCAAGGTCATCTGCTGCCACTGATATTAGTAATTATACCCTGTGCACCCCATTTCCTATTCACACTCCTAGAACAACAGGGACCTACCTCAATAAAACAGACCCACAACACAAAATAACCATGGTTCAGGCCAAGAGGAAGCGGCTAGAAAACCGAGGTGTTCTGCTTGGCAGCAGTCGAAGAAGCGGCAGCTAAGGGGTCTCTGGGAACCGGTGTGAAAGGATGGAGGGCGGACTTTGAACCATACTCAGTTCAAACGGGAAAACCCGGGACAGGGTTGGTGGGGACCCAGGTTCAGCACAAACCTATGAACATACTTGTCTACTTTGGGGGTTTGCGGACAGGATATTGCTAAGATGTTTCTCTTGCTTTGGAGGAGTGTCTCAAAGAGCGGCAGTGGGGTCCCAAAGAATCGCACTGTGTCTGCCGTGCTGGCTCTGTGCCTGAGTCTCCGGGTCTGAGGGGTTGGGTAGACCAGTCTTTCCGGCTGCTGTCTAATCCCCACTTGGCTTGGTCTAGGTGGGGGCTGCGATGGGGACTTGCCTGCCCTGCGCGACACCCCTTCTTCCACACACTTGGTTCAGCCTTCTCCACCGTCAGCTCTCGGCAGCCCTGTCTCTTTAGTCCCCACACCCACTCACTCATCCCTCCAGGCATCCTAGCCTAGCACGCAGGCCCACCTTCCCCACCCTGAGCCAGACAGTGTGTATATTTACAGAGCACGACATGCTTTGATACATGTATGACACCGTGAAATGATCAAATCAAGCCGGGTGGTGGTGGCGCACGCCTTTAATCCCAGCACTCGGGAGGCAGAGCCAGGCGGATCTCTGTGAGTTCGAGGCCAGCCTGGTCTACAGCGCGAGATCCAGGAAAGGAGCAAAGCTACACAGAGAAACCCTGTCTCGAAAAACCAAAAAAAAAAAAAAAAAAAAAAGATCAAATCAAGCTAATTAACATTGCTATCAACTCACATGCTTAATTTTTTTCCTGTTGAAAACATTTGAGATCTTCTTTTGGTGGTTGTCAAACCCATAAAATGATTGGTAACAACTGTCACCATTCAGTTCAATAGACCGCTAGAACTTTCTAGTCTTATATAAAAGGTTTTGCATTTTGAACAACATGGCCCATTCCCCTCTCCTTCCTCTTCACCCATTTCTTTTCTTTGCACTGCATTGATTTTTTCATAGAATTGGAGTCCTTCGTCTCTGGGTCTGTTCTTGACTCCCCCCCCCCCCCCTTCGAGTCAAGGGCTTGCTATGTAGCCCAGACTGACCCAAAAATCTCCATCCCTTCCTGCCTCCGCCTACCATGTCCTGAGGTTATAGGCATGTGCCACCTGCCTGTCTGGGGAGTCCATTCTTTTTTTTAAATTAATTTTTTTGTGTATATTTAAATGGGTATTTTTTTTGCTTGCATATATTTCTATGCACCACTCTTTTTTTAAAAGATTCATTTACTACGCATACAGTGTTCTGCCCAGAAAAGCACACCAGATCTCTTTATAGATGGTTGTGAGTCACCATGTGGTTGCTGGGAATTGAACTCAGGACCTCTGGAAGAGCAGCCAGTGCTCTTAACCTCTGAACTGTCTCTCCAGCCCCCCACCCCTATTCTTTTTTCCCCCCCTTTGGTTTTATTTCAAGACAGGGTTTCTCTGTGTAACAACAGCTCTGGGAGTCCTGGAACTCATGCTGTAGACCAGGCTAGCCTCAAACACACAGAACTCTGCCTGCCTCTGTCCTCTGAATGCTGGGATTAAAGGCATGCACCACCACTGCCTGGCTCAAGGCTATTTTTGGGGGCCGGGGGAGTCTATTCTTAATGCACATGAAATAACCAAGATCCCTTCTGGTTATTTATCTCTAAATCCTCTCCCCAGCAGCATCTGTCTAAATCTCCTTCATTGTTTTTTCCTCAGACCACAGCAGCATACTCACCCTCTCTTTGTCCTGTGAACTTGGCACCCAACCCCCCATACACACTTGAGCTCAACCACCTAGCCTCTGCCCACACCAGCACACTGCATCTCCTGTCTGCCTGTTACCTTAAAGGGACATCAACAAGACCTGAGCCCCTGAGCCAGATGCAACCTGTCCTGGAAGGGAGGGAGGGAGGGAGGGAGGGAGGGAGGGAGGGAGGGAGGACGCCAAGCCGCTTGCTCCTGTCACAGGGAGCTATAGGCACTCGGGTTCTTCACCGTGCCTTGTGCCTTGATGCCTGGGGCGGATTCTTGGTTCTCTGTCACATCTGCAGGGCCCAGTGCAGGACCTGTCCTGTCCCATGCATGCATGCATCAAGAAGGATTTTTGGTCATCATGAGGGCAGGTGTGGGACCTTCTCTGGGATATTTGGGACAGTGGCCTGTGCCCAGAGAACTCGGATGAAAAGTTTACTCTCTGTCTGTGACAAAGCCTTCAGACACATTCGGGTCCTCTTACTGCCAGCTTCGGACGGGACATCAGTTGAGTCTCGGCTCTGCACACACGCCTTCTTGCTTTCACTCTGACAATCTTCTGCCGTGACGAGTCACAGTCATCGCTGCTGAGGGTGTCCCCTGCACTAACCCTTGATGCTTACTGGAATCAAAGTCCCTCCAGGTCCCCTGTGCAGGCTCTCTCTCTTTCTGGGGTTTTCTTGGTGCCTGCAGGCAGGTGCATATGTCAACTCACAGGTTCCACGTGAAGGACAGAGCTGCTTTGCAGTTTCTGGGTCCTTATGCTCATGGAAGTCCCTAAAAACTGCATCAGGTCATATATAGGCAAATGTGGATTTGCCCGCCTCATACCACAGCCTTGCCTGTCCCACATGCAACCCTGATCGCTGTCATCTTTTCTAGCCCCTCCCTAGGACCCAGATAAGCCCGGATGCTGCTGTGCCCAGTGATAACGGAAGGTGTCTTCACTGAGAGACCCCCCATGTCACTGTTCTCAAGCCAATGAGAACAGGCGTGGCACTGGGAAATGGCCATACCTGGCTTATCCTTCTAGGAGACGTAGCAATCCAGGTCCTAGACCAACACTGCCATGATTCCTTCCGCTGTGACTCCCCTCTACTCTGAGATGTCCAGACACAAGCACAGGGGCCCATGTTCACCCCAGAAAATCCCTGAGCCCAGGCATCTCAACCTGTGGATGGGCTGTGGGAGAGGATGACTCCCCCAACCCACTCCAGAGGGCAGTCATCCAGCAAGCTCTCGGAGGAGTCTAACAAATGATCCACTCATAATGTCCCCGGCCAAGACAGGCCCCAACACAGTCTGACGTAGGTTGTCAGGGGCTTCGTTCTGGCTCTAGACCAAGCACTGGCCATGCCAGACTCCAGCAGGAACCTTAGTGTTCACATCTTTATAATGGGCACAGCTGTACTGCAGGCAGAATTTCTGGCTCCCTTCCTCCCCTCCCTTCTCCTCCCCTCCTCTCCTCTCCTCTCCTCTTCTCTTCTCTTCTCTTCTTCTCTCCCCCTCTCTTTCCCCTTCCCTCTTTCCTTCCCCAGAATTTGCTCCCTGTCTCCCCACTACTTTCCTCTTGCCCCCTTTCAATACATAACCCCCTCCTTGTAAAGCCTTAAGGGAACGGAGCCAGGACCAGGGGCCCTGCCTGGTGCTCTGCCCTTCCTACTCTGCTCTGCGACCTTCCTTTACCCTTCACTTCCCTTGGGCCCTTTTCTGGTTCAACTGCCTACGCACTCCCTCCTGCTGTCTCCCTCTCTGGGAATCTGCGTATCTCCCACCAGTGGGCATTGTATCCTGCTGGGCACTGGGGTTGGCACATGATGGTATGTAGGCACCCAGGAACTCTAGGTAGCCCCCTCCCCATAGTGAGTCTTCTGACATCTGGGGGTCTGGCCTGGTCACTAGGCAGGTGATCTTTTTTGAGTCTTATCCATAGACCGAAAAAAAAAGTGGCACAACTTTTTTGGAGGCTATTATTAGGTTCCCAGAAAAGTCACTAGGGTCCTCTCTTCTTCAGCCCCCCTCTATCTGGAAGGGGAAGTAGCCCTTGCTTCTGTGTATCCCCTGCTCCCTAAAACCTGCCTCTTGGGGCTTCCCTTTGTAGGTCATGGGCTTCACAGGTAATGCCCTGCTGCAGGGCATTGGGGTGGAGGCTGGGGATTTGCCACTCCTAAGATATGCCAGACTCTCTCAGCCTTAGGATAATTAACTGTTGGGATTCAGGAAACTTAAGCCAGACTCCCCCAGGCTAGAGACCAAAGGGCATCTTTTTTGGTCAGCTCACAGCGCTTTAAGCTCATTTCCATATTTATTAAGCAAGGAAGATGAGGGCCGCTGGAGTGTGTCTGCATTGGGTAAAGACACAAGTCCCTACCGGAGAAGTCCTTGACATTTTGTGTGAGGATGAAGGCAAGGCATGGAGTGATTGATTGCAGGAGGCTCCTGACTTGGGCTGGGGCCAGGGAGGCCTTCTGGGGGGTGATATTCAACCTGAGACCTACATGACAGGGAGGGGACAGAGGCATGACTCAGAATGGGCGGGAGACTGCAACCATATCTGTCCCTGAGATTTCCCTGGTCACAGTCCAGTTCCTCCTAGTGAGACATCCACCCACAGGGGAAAGCCGTGAGATGTAAGGGTCCTGGTGCTCTCAGAGAGAGGAGGCGGAGAGGGGAAACAATGAGCACACAGCTTGCCGTGGTAGAGGGCCTGGAAACACCTGGGCACACAGGCAAATCCAGGGCGGGGGTCTGGGCCTGGGGAGTGGACAGGACCTTCTGATGCCGGATCTGTGCTGGCGAAAGGATTCTTGCTTTCGAGGGGCTTCTGGGCACTCAGATGACAACTGTGGCTGGCCATAGCATCCAGCCATCTCGGATGGGGTTTCTGCTTCCTTGGAGTGGTTGTAGGCTCTAAGGAAGTTGCAGGAGAGAGTTCCAACCATTGGGCCTTAGCTACTCCACAGTATCCTCGTTCCTTTTCCCAGAAGTCCCCTACACAACCAAGGCCTGCAGCCCCCAGTACTCCCTAGCACGTAAGTAGAGGAAGACAGCCAGAGGATCACATTTCTGCTCTTCTGTCTGCCAGCAGGGCCACACAACTCAAGTACATCACCCTACACAGGTGAACCCTGGGAGTCCTGGCTGACCTTCAGAACTGGCCCACAGGCACAGGGTGTTGTCACTTCGTGTGCGGATTACCGCTCGACCCCCAGCCTGCTGTGTCAGAGTCCGTATTTGCTTTCTTTTAGCCCCTGTACACATGTGCATCTCAGACTTGAACGCCACCTGTCTAAGAGGCAGGGCCCTGAAGACAGAGGCAGCTGTCTGGTCCTTCCTCAGCACTCACAACACCCCACTGGCTGACGGCCTTGAGTTTGCTGATGGTTCTGAAGTGGGTGCAGTCTATCAGGAAATACCAGGTGTGCGTGCGTGCGTGCGTGCGTGCGTATGAGTTTATGGTGTGCATGGATGTGTGTGTGCATATGGAGACCAACAGTTGACACTGGCCGTCCCCCTCAACAGCCTTCACCTTAGTTTTTGCGACAGGGTCCCTTGCGACTAGACCTCATCAGTTCAGCTGAGCTGGCTGGCCAGGAAGCACCAGGGACCTGTCTGTCTCCACTTCCCGATGCTAGGATTACAGATGCAGGCTGCCAGGCATGGCTTTCTACCTGGGTGCTGGGGATCTGAACTCAGATCCTCATGTTAGCATGACAAGCTTTTACTGACTGAGTCATATCCCTAGCCCCAAACTCTCTGTCTTGATGCCAAGGAGGGGTGCAAAGGGGAGGGGTGTGTGGAGTGTAGGAGCCTCTCCCCACTGCCAACAAGACCCCCACGAGTGCTGAGCCCCGTTCTTCTCTTTCTTCCCATCTGGCTGCTGGCCCTTGTCTAGGCACAGGCCAAGGAATCAGCCCCTGGGAGGCTGCCTCTGCCCCAGGCCATTGACACCCATCTTTCACAATCCGACATCACAGGATTTAAGTGGGGACCACCAGCTCAGAGGACTAGATCTTTCCAGAGTCTGCAAAGATGCTTTGGCTCTGGGCCTCCTGGATATAGCTATGAGTGTCACTGGGGGTGGGAAAGCAAAAGCCCCTCCTCACCTATTTCTGCCCCACCCAAGGGTGGGGTATCATTTGAGTAAATGCACATTCTTTACTGCTCAGCTTGGGAGCTGCCGGTGCAGAGCGATGGTGGCAGGGTGTGTCCTTTCACAGCAAGGACTTCCTCCTGGTGCCCACCATGCCTGGAGTGAGGTGGCCTGGGGGTGCCATGTTCTTTTTGCACATATTTGTCTCACCTGGCCTCATTGTGCTCTTCCTAATTCCCCTTGGAACACACCCATGTCTGTCCCTGCGGTCTCCCTTCTCTGTGGGGTAGACATGTTCGGCCTTCTTTGTTTTGGGGTTTGTGTCCATTGCTTTTCTCGTCACTGTGACAAAGGGCTCCACTAAAGCAGCTTAGGGGAATAGGGTTTGCTCAGCTCACAGCTCGAGGGTGTGGTCTACGGTGCAGGGGATGGGGCTGAAGCTGAGGCGGCCAGTCACACTGCATCCGGTCAGGAGGTAGAGAAGTGAACACTGGTGCTCAGCTCACTTTCTGATTTTGTCTAGAACTTCAGCCTATGGAAAAGTACTGTTCACAGTTTGGATACATCTTCCCACTTCCATTAACACAGGCTGGAAACTCCCTCATAGACATGCCCATGGACATTACAGATATTCTTCCACTTGGAGCCCACCCCTCACTCCTGGCCTGGGGACAAAGCGAAGCCCTGGGTCCCCTGAAGCTCAGGTAGCTCCAAGGGCTGTAGGGATAATAGAGAGGTAGAGGGGGTGCAGGGGTGGGGAGTTGCTTGTTGTCATCTAGTCCGCCCTGTTTTCTCCATCCCAAAGCCTTGGCATCTTAATGGAGCCCACTGGTGGGAAAGCAGGAGATTCTGTGTCTCTTTTCTCAAAGAGAATTTAGAAGTGGTGTGTGTGTGTGTGTGTGTGTGGTGAGTGCATGTGTACATATGGAGGCCAGAGGTCACTAATTTGGCTAGCTGGGATGTTCAGTGAGCTCCAGCAACGCTCATGTCTCATCCCTCAGTGCTGGGATTACAGACACTGTGTCTGTAATTACACACTACTGTGCCTGGTTTTTGTGTGGATGCTAGGGGTTCAAACTCAGGTCCTCATGCTTATGTGGGAAGCACTTACTGAGTGAACCATCTTCCCAACCCAGAAACAGTGTTTAAAGAACTCTGGAGGATGCCCTGGCTCTCCTGGAGTTTTCTACCAGGACCCCAGAGGGATTGGCGGAATTAGGCTCTTGTGAACAAATCACATGACTGGTAGCTTTGTTTTCTTTCATCCCCAAGGAGCATCCTCCCAAAGTCCAAGGAGAATGGGAGGGAGTGCCAGGCAATGCCAAATAGCCCATGGGTACCAGGGTACAGCTGTGGCTGGATGGGAAGCCCTGGACTCCATGAACCTCCCAGGAGTTCTGGAGAGAGTCACCCATTTTCTAGAACCTTTCAAATGAGCACCCAGAACCTTCATTCACTGAATACAGTGTCCTCAGCACCCTGTGGGGACGTAACAACAGCTACCAGAGCAATATGAGACTAGGGTAAGAGCCCAGCAGTGTTATTTTGGTCATTTCAGAAGGGGCAGAAGACATTATATTGTCTCGATTGTTTTTTTGCAGGTGGAGTCTCATGTGTCTCAGGCTGGCCTCACATCACTCTGTAGCTGAGGATGCCCTAGAACCTCGAACCTCTTGCTTCTACTCCCTGGGTGCTGGAATTACTAGTGTGCACTTCTGTGCAGGTTTATCATGTATTCTAGGCAAGCACTCTCCCCTCGGAGCTTCATCCCCAGACCCCACACAATCCCAACACATTATAGTATATATACAGTTTGTGTGTATGCGTGTGTGCCTGAGTGTACATATGTGCACCATGGGTGTGCAGGGCCATCAGAGGTCAGAAGTGGTAATGGATTCTCCGGAATTGGAGTTAATATGTGGTTGTGAGCCACATGTGGCTGTTAGGAACTGAAGCTGGGTCTTCTGCAAGAGCCATAAGTGCTCTTAGCTGCTGAGCCATCCCTCCAGCCCCACTACATGGTCTTTTAAAGAAAACTTGTTCCACGGCAGCAAAAAGCGGTCCTGGCCTGGCCAGGTTCTTTTCTTTTCTTTTCTTTTCTTTCTTTTTTTTTTTTTTGTGATGTTTTACACAGCCCCCAACTATTAGTACAAGAGTGAATCTAACCAAATTTTAAAGGAAATACTTCTGTCATTCTACAGAGTCAAATTTCCCCATTTTCTTTGGTGGTTTTGGTGAAACCTGTGTTCATAGTTGACAGAATTCAAGAAACTCATATTACTGTTCCTCTTAGAGGAGATAAGGCCTTTGCTGCCACACGCCGCTGCTCTGAATGCCTGAAATAGAGCTTAGTTCAATGGCTCAAATATTTACCCAGTATCAAACAAAACACTAATTTATCATGGAACAGACTTTACTATTCTCAGTCATGAGGCCCAACTTAAACATAGGATCGTTTTATTTAAGGAAACTAGCTGCATTTTCAAATGTATTAATATGCTTCTTAGAAGACTAAGAAGAAACAAGGAAGGCTGGGCAAACGATATTTGGTTTAGGAAATCTGGCTCAGTTTAGAGCGAAAGAGTCAGTCCAGTTCTGTTTACATATAAGCAGGAGCATCATCATCATCATCATCAGCAGCAGCAGCAGCAGCAGCAGCAGCAGCGGCAGCGGCAGCATCAGCAGCAGCATTCTAAGTGATGCTCATTTCCCACCTAGTGCCCCACCTAGCATTTTCGCTGGCCTTGGAGGGCGTGAGTAATGAACAAATGAAGTTCCAGCAACTCAGTTCTGAATGGCAACTTAACAAGCACACCCGGGAAACATTCTGGACTCAGGCACCCTTGAAGACAGCGAAGTTTTGTGGGCTGACACCCACATAGTTGCTGCTCTCCTTGGTCTTTGGACCACTCCTGAATCCTGAACCCATACACACAGTGCTGCTGTCCAACATGAGGCTGTCCCATCCCCCTCTCAGGTGTGGTATGTCCATTGGCTCACCTTCAAGTTTGTTCTCACACCTGCCAGTCTCCTCATCTGGAATCTCCCTGTGTCTGACCCACATCTTTCCATCTTCCTGGGTCTAACCTCTCTTTAACGTTGCCAATCTCTTTAACGTTGCTCTTCCCTAGAGTTCATTATCCACCCCCACCCCCCCTTCTTCTTCACTAGCAATGGAACTCGAGGTCTAGCGCATGTTAGTCAAGCACTTTACCACTGAGCCAGTCTCAGCACCCAGATTTTTGCTGCTTAAAAATTTAAGGCATTTATTTATTTACTGTGTATGTTCACAGCAGAGTGGGCGTGCAGAGGTAAGAGGCTCACTTGGGGGAGCTGGTTCTATCCATCCACCATGTGGACTCTGATGATCTAGCTCAGGTGGGGGAGTTGGTTCTATCCATCCACCTGTGGACTCTGATGATCTAGCTCAGGTGGTCAGGCTTGGCAGCAAGCCCCTTTATCCACCAAGCCATTTTGCCTGCCCAGAGTTTGCTTCACGGCCACTTTGCGCATATATTTTCTGAGACTCCCCTCCTGTCCCTACAGTGGTAACTTCCCAGTCCTCCTGCATACCACCGTCTCACTGTATGGATGGGGCATCTTCTTCAGGGACTTTAAATTCCTGGTCCAAACTGGAGCTACTCTCCTCCCAGCCCAATCCCGGACCCCATGCCTCTTCACCTGATTTCCCACACAGCCCGTCTAGTCCATGCATCAGAAACTTAGAATATCCCAGCATTCCTAGTCTTGCCATGCCTCAGTTGGTTCCTTGGCCCTCAGTTCTCCTAATCACTCCTGGAATCCACACTTCCTTCTCTGAGTCTGGGTGACATTCTTCTAAGAAGACTCAAAGTGAAGACTGATTCATTTGTCTTTGAGTCCCAGATGCTGGGCACAGAGTGGGGCCTCAGTACACGTGCTGATTGGTTATTTTCACTCTTTTTAGTGCTAGAAATTGGACCTGGGGTCTTGTGATAAGCACTCAAAATGCCACTGAGCTAAATACATCTCAGGCCTTTTATTTTATTTTTTATCAGAACTGAAATCCAAAGCTGAAGGTTGGCTTTGGTAAAATGGCAGATTAGAGAGAAAACGTCCTCAGTGTCAATTTCAGTCAGCTGGCTCCTTTTTCTTCTACGAAACTGCATTCTTTTTCACAAGGCTATTCAGTGTGAGAAGTGGTAACTTTATCCTTTGTTGTTAGGTACATTTCTATTGCATCATGCTATTTGCCTGCTTTATAGAAATATGGGGAAAGAAAAAAATTGTCCAACATTACCATAATTTGTTCTTCTTACCACTAGCATTTCCCCTTGTGTATTTTCAATTAACCTATCAATACTTACAATCTGTCAAATATTTATTTATTTGTACAGTTGCAATCATAATAAAAAATTTGACTTAAATATATTTTCTTAAAATTATAGTATAATTTATACATTATTATAGATGGCTAAAAGTCTAATAAAATTGTTATACACAAGGTCCATTCAAATTAATCCAAATGGGGTTCTTGCTCCTCATACACTATTCTCCGTAGGGTTCACGTCTTAGCTGCTTTTATCAGATCTGTGGCTCTTTGGAAGCTTTAGAGGCTAAGGACTTTCCAAGTGCACTTGGGAAAAACATCTTCAGCTCGTGCAGCTGCATCCTGAAGCGGTCCCCAGGTCTGGGATTACACCATCCATTTGGCTGATGGGAGCGTCTTGGTGCCACATTGTAGCAAGGCCACTGGCTCAGGTCAGGACGCCAGGACCCTGACTCCAACCCCTCTGGGGGTCCCTTGAACAACTTGCTCCTTTTCTCCTGTCAAGTGCCTTGGTGAGGAGGGCTTGGGAGACGAGGCCCAGGGTGTTGAGAAGGCCAAGGGTTCAGCAACAAGATAGGTGCTAATAAGCTGCATGGGGTTCACAAGTGGGTGAGTGGGTTCAGAGGTGTGCCTTCCTGGGGTGTGTGTAGCTTTCTGACTTTCTATCTGTGACTTGTGTAGGTCCTGTATGCTTGCATCCTTGGGTGTGCCTGTGGGCGCATGAATACATCTGCATATGAGTACATGTGCCTTTGCATGTGTTTCTTTGTACACGTGTGTATACAATGTGTGTGAATTTTTAGGGTTGGGTGTGTGTGTGTGTGTGTGTGTGTGTGTGTGTGTGTGTGTTTGAATGTTTCCAGTCTAGAGTATGTCTCAGTATGACTATGTGTATGTCTGGGTCTGTGTGTGTGTGTGTGTGTGTGTGTGTGTGTGTGTGTGTGTGTGTCTTTGGGTATATGTGTGATTCTGAGAACATGTTTGTGGGCTAGGCTATGTCCCTGGGTATGTCTGCATATGTGGTTACATGTGCATGGTTGTGTGTCTCTAGGTGTGCACATCTGAGCACACATGTGTGAGTCTGACTCTGGGCTTGTGAAGGTTAAGGAATGACTACAATGCATAGCTAGTCTAGATTCAGGGCCGGAACAAAATGGGCAAATTATCTTGGTGATCAGAACAGGTGACCCAGTGGAGACCTCTGGAATCCAGTTGCTAGTGTGTGGCCTCCCATTGTGGATCCTAAGCAGGCCCAGGAGTCTCACTGGGCCTGTCATCAAGTGGAGTTACACTGGGATGGGGTGGCCACCAGGCTCTGGACTCTACACTCTGGTTTCCTGAGTGGGCCTACCCCTGTGTAACATGAGGCCTCTTCTCTGATGTGTTTCAGACTTGCCTGTGTACTGGCAGCAAGTCTAGCCTGAAGTCACACACAGGAACCTTTTCTTCAGTGGTCACATGATCATGGTGGTGCTGAAACTGGAGTCCCTGCCAGCTGTCTCTGAGGAAAGAGGGCAAGGATCCCCTGCCCCAGGTTCCAGAGACCCATGTGTGTTTGAAACAAGGGTATCTGTTACGTTTGTCTGGCAAGGTGATGAGAAGTGGTGTCCCTGTGCTTCCTGGAAGCCAAGACCATCTGGGCTCAGTCAGCTTGGAGCCACAATCCTGGGTAGGAGCTGAGGATCTTGGGAGTAGGGTCAGGATGAGAAATTCTCAGACTAAGAGAGGGACCAGTTCTCAAGCTCCCTCAAGGACTTGTGATGGTCAGCTCTGTCATCTGGTCAGAGACTATCCTTGTTCAACACTGCAAGCTCAGCATCTTCCCAGGGTCCCCTCAGCCTTGGGCCAATCAAAATGATGATCACCCCATCCCTACTCTAGGTAGCACATGGGGACTACACTAAGGAACCTCAATGCTAAACCTTCCAAAGGGGAAGTGGGCATTTTGGGACAGGGCCTGGGGAATCTCCCTGGCAACCCTGTGTTGGGCACCAAGGCTGCTTCCAGGAATCTTAGGCTACATCCACCTTTTCCTGGCACGAATCACTTGGAGTTTGGGGTTTCAGAACATATTCTGGGTCCTGGGTCCCTTCTCTGGTGGTGGTGGGGCTGCTAGAGTGACTAGGGATCTCCTCTCCACAGAATGTGAGCTCTCCTCACTAGCTTTGGTGAAGGTGTAAGGGAAGGGGCTGGTAGAATGATTCCAGAGCCAGGGTTGGGCTGGAAATCACAACACTATCATCCAAGGAGGGGGCAATGAGAGAAGGAAGAAGTGCAGCCAGGACAGCGAGGAGGCAGGCAGATGGACAAACAGCACGCCAAGGCCAGGTCCTGTGAAGGTCATCTAGTCTATAAAAGGAAAGAGCGGCTAAGGCAGAGGATGGGGACATAGATACAAGTGGGGGGAGGAAGAAAGGTGACCGGATGGAGCAATATGCGCCTGACCAGCTCTGCTGCGGTTTGGGGTGGCTGTAGATGTAACCTTGAAAGCAGGGTCACAAACTTGATGCTGCTCTGTGATGTGGAAGGCCTGGAAGGGCTTCTTAGGAACCCCGATCCCCATCTCCACATCTCTATCCACTGTCCAGCGCCTGCCACCGTCTTTTAAAGAGACCCCTACCTTCTACTGAGGAGAATGGTTTGGGGGTGCAGGCGTGCACAGACATGGGGTGGAGGTGGGGGTGGGGCAGTGGAAACTGTCCTCAGCCTTCACCCCTTCTCTAGCTCAGTGCTCTGAGGGTGTTCGGTCAAGGGCTTCTCTGCGTTCATCTTAAGGGTTGAATGGTTTGAGTGGGTGAAGGGTTGGGGCCTGGTCCTCTGAGGGGAAGGTACTGCAAGGAAGGGGCGGCTCTGAGGCCCAGCGTGTGTCATATCTTGACTTCTCATTGACGCTGAGGAGCCTAAGGGAGGAGACAAAGGAAGTTTGTTCAGTTTTCTTTGGCCTGGTAGTGCAGTGACTAGATCAGACCTCCAACACCTGGGGGCGGGCTCCCTGTGAACTGGGGGCTTCCTAGGGCTTCCATGGCCTCACCAGGCCACACAGAAGCTGCCCACCAGAGACTGTGCGCTGTGCTCGCAGGCTTTCAACTCCTACAGCTTCCAGAGGTCCAAGCACCCACTGTCATGGGCCCCTGGGCTTGTTGACAGGAAGTCTGGGGGAGGGATCAGGAGGAGGCAAGTGGTCAGGAGAAGGTGGGGGATTGAAGGTCAGAGAAGAGCCAGAGGGAGATGAGAGGCAAGAGAAGAGGACAGAGCAGAGAGGGGACAGGAGGACGGCACTGAAGAGCCTGTGGGCTCTAACAAGGGAGGGGCTGGCTGGTGGGAGATAGGAACCTAGCTGAACAAGGTGGACAGCCAGGAAGAGGGTACAGAAGCAACGAGGGGGTGGTGTGAAAGCGGGGACCCCGGGGCTCTGGAATCTCAGGCTGCTCCTGGCTCAGTTCCTTTAGGACTTCATAAGGAGGTGGAGGTGGGGAGCAGAGAGAGAGAGGGAGGGAGGAGAGAGACAGAGAGACAGAGACAGAGAGAGACAGAGGAGAGAGAGACAGAGGAGAGAGAGACAGAGGAGAGAGAGAGAGAAAGAGAAAGAGGAGAGAGAAAGAAAGGGAGAGAGAGAGAGGGAAAGAGAGAGAGAGAGACAGAGGAGAGAGAGAGAGAGGAGAGAGAGACCTGCCTGTAATACAGCTCTGCCCACTGTACACGTGTGGAAACTGAGGCCCTAGGGGCAGCAGCTAGAAGTGCTTGGGCTAGAGCTGGGTGTATGATTGTTGCAGGAGGCTAGGAAGTGATGGGCTCAGGGATGAGGAGAGGCAGGCTTAGTACAGAGGAGCAGGCAGCTGGCTGAGCACAGGGACACTCAACCCCACAGGACTCAACATGGGGTGAGGGTGGGGGTGGGGCAGTGGAGAGTGTCCTCAGCCGTCACCCCTTCTTTAGTTCAGTGCTCTGGGGGTGTTCAGTCAAGAGGCTTCTGGGCTTCCATCTTATAAATATTCATGCCCATGCTCTCTTCATTTAGAAGTGTAGATCCAATTATTTTAATGAACACTGAAAACTTTCTCTTCCATAATAGCTTTCTCTTCATATAATGGTATGTGTGTTATGTAACACATTGGGTGTTCCTTTGCAGATGTCTCTGAAACGTAAGAATTACATAACTCAGAAACCAAGGCTTCCGGTCACCCTAAATCTTAGAGCACAGAGAACATGCTTCATGGGAAAGCCCTTAGTATTCTTGTGACATCTCTGACATTTCCTCTGCTCTCTGGCTTGCCCTGGGAACAGCAACTGCTTCCTGATGGAGCTGGTGCCCCAGGGAAGTGGGTGGAGGCGTTTCTTTAAGCAGTGGGTGTCCTGGCCAGGGGCTAGCTTGATGCAGACACTGGCTGGGCTGCAGGACAAAGGGACAGAGTCTCTCACCTGGGGACCCAGTTTGCAGGTGAGACTAGAAGAGAGGGTGCTTGTGGATGGTCATAAAGATGAGGAGATGCCTACGGTGTGATGGAGGCTGGGATGGGGCCCGAGGAACCCAGGAAAGGGGCACCGGAACCACGACTCTCATTTTGAGAGGTTGCATTTGTCCTGGAGTGTTTTCCAGGGGTGTGTTGGTCTGCAGGTGGAGTAAAGGAGGGCTGGGACAATGACCTAGCCTGAGGATGATCTGAAGAGCAAGTGAGGTGACTCACTCACAGTCAAGGAGGTTCTTTAAGGCCTAGAGACTCCACTGTGTTCTGAATAGGATGGGAACTAAACTGCAGAGGTGAGGCGTTCTGGTTGGTTTTGCGTGTCAATTTGACACAAGCTAGAGTCATTCATCAGGGAAGAAGAAGCCTCAGCTAAGGAAATGCTTCCATGAGATCCCTGTAAGGCATTTTCTCATTTAATGATCAATGGAGGAGGGCCCAGCCCATTGTGGGTGGTGCCATCCCTGGGCTGGTGGTCCTGGGTTCTATAGAAAGCAAGTTGAGCAAGCCATGGGAAGCAAGCCAGTAAGCAGCTCCCCTTCATGACCTCTGTATCAGCTCTGCCTCCAGGTTCCAGCCCTGCCTGAGTTCCTGTCCTGACTTCCTCCAACTATAATACGGAAGTATAAGCCAATCAACCTTTTTCTTCCCTACTTACTTTTGGTCATGGTGTTTCATCACAGCAACAGAAATCCTCACTAAGACATGAGGGTAAGTTTCACTGTGACATCAGGATGTGGAAGGCAGGGACTTCATGGACTTAGAAAGATCGATTAAAGTCGGAGCTTTGATAACATGTGGACAAGTTTGTCCTGCTGCTCATCTTCAATAGCTTACAGTCGGCACACCATAATTGTGCAGATTGTGGGGTTCTGTGTGAGACTTCAGTACAGGTTCATAATGATCAAGTCTTGTCCATCATCTCAAATACTGATTCTTCATGATAAAACATTGAGAAGATCTCTTTTCACTGTCTAGAACTATAGAGTAGAGCTGAGAACGTAACGTGGTGATGAATGGGCTTTATATGAAAGATACTAAGGGTTCCATGTGCCAGGGGTGGGAATGGGGGAAATCAAATGCAAAAACAGATGGTGATGGGCTGGGCACAGTAGCACATACCTTTAACCCCAGCACTTGGGGAGAGAGAGGCAGGGATAGTAGGGTATCTATGATTCAAGGCCAGCCTGGTCTTCATAGTGAGTTCCAGGCCAGCCAAGGCTGCATAGTGAAACCTTGTCTTAGTCAATGTTCTATTGCTGTGAAGAGACACCATGACCATGGCAACTCTTATAAAGGAAAACATTTAACTAGGGATGGCTTACAGTTTCAGAAGTTTAGTCCATTGTGCAGTAAGTAGGAAACATGGCGGCATGTAGGCAGATATGGTGCTGGAGAGGTAGCTGAGATTTCTACATCTGGATCAGCTGGCAGCAGGAAGAGAGCGACCCTGGGCCTGGCCTGAGTATTTGAGACCCCAAAGTTCCCTCATCCCTCAGTGACATACTTCCCCCAACAAGGCCACACCTACTCCAACAAGGCTATACCTCCAAGCATTCAAATCTGTGAGCCTATGGGGCTTTTATTCAAACCATCACAGACACTCTCTCAAAAAACAAAACAAAACAAACAATATGGCATACTTTTTGCTCATCAACCAACCTCTCCCCATCCCTGCTCCTCATTCTCCTCAGCCTCTAGGAATGCCTTTTTCTCTGCTTCTAGGACTAAGCCTGTTTAGATCTACCTGTGAGTGTAATCATGTGACATTGGCCTTTCCATGCCTGTTGTGGTTTTTCACCTACTGGAATGCTCTTCAGTTCCACTCACGGCAATGTAAGTCACAAGATTCTCTCCCTCCCTCCTTCCTTCTTTCTTTCTGTGTCAGTGTGTCTACACACTTGTGTTCACATGCTCCTGTGTGTACATCATTCATTTGAAGGTCAGAGTAACATCAGGTGTCATCCTCAGTGGCTCCCCATCTTAGTTTTAGAGACAGGATCTCTCACTGAACCTGAGCTCACCGATTTGGGACTAGACTAGCCGACCAGCAAATCCCCATTCTCTCTCCCCATTCCCAGTGCCTAGATTGTAGGTGTACACAGCATGCCCTGTCTGTCTGTCTATCTATCTATCTATCTATCTTTCTATCTATCTATCTATCATCTATCTATCTATCTATCTATCTTGGTTTTCTGAGACACGATTGATTTCTCTGTGTAGTCCTGGATCTTGCTCTGTAGACCAGTCCGGCCATGAACTCACAGAGATCTGCCTGCCTCTGCCACCCTGAGTGCTGGGATTAAAAACTTGGGCCCAGCTATTTATTTTTTCTTATGTGGCTTCTAGAGCATCTAACTCAGATCCTCCTGCTTGTTTGGCTAGCACTTTATTGAATGAGCCATCTCTCCATTCTCCTCTCCTCTCCTCTCCTCTCCTCTCCTCTCCCCTACCCTCTCCTCCCCTATCCTCCTTCTGACTCCTTCTCTCTGTCAGGGTCTCATGTAGCCCAGGCTGGTCTCATATTTGTTAGTAGCCAAGGATAATCTTGAACTCAATCTTTTTCCCTCTGCCTCCAAAGTGCTAGGATTACAGGCTTGTACCACCATGCTTTGCAGGATTCTGTCCTTCATTAAGGCTCAGTAGTTTTCCATTGAGAGTATGTATCACACTTTCTTATCTACTCATCTGTTGCTGGACACTTACGTGGATTTCATGTCTACACTGTGAGTAATGCGCGCGCACACACACACACACACACACACACACACACACACACCTTTGTTGCACTAACTTCATTTCCTTTGGCTTACAGCCCAGCAGAGATCTTGGCTTCTTAAATGGGTTGGTAGGCAAGTAGTTGAACCTCAGGGTGTGCATTGCCACATCTTCAGAGTAGGAATGCTCATCAGCCTTGCCTTCTTGAGCTTGGGAAAGATTCAGTACAGGTTATCCTCAGCCCTGAGCCTGATGGATAAACTTCTAGATCCTCAGGCGCCATTACCTGAGAAGGCCCAAACCTCAGCTCTGCATCACATGCATGATGCATGTCTAGGCTGTTACTTGGGCTCTCTACCTCAGTTTCCTTCTCTGAGGAGGCCATTGTAGTGTTCATCTCCTAGATGGTGTAGGGAATTAATTGACTTTTTTTTTTTTAGATCATAGCCTATTGGCTGATCCCTAGAACATGCGAAATGGCGAGGGAGCTGTCACCATCAGTGACATCTCCTTGAGCAGTCAAGGTGACTATGGGTGCTGATTAAGACAGGACAACGTGTTGGAGTGAGGTGTGACTGGGAAGATGATGGCATCAGAGAGAGCAGAGGTGGGTATACCTGGGCCAGGGAGCAAGTGCTGGCACCCTGCACCCAGGGTCGTAGCAGAGGGCCTCCCCACAGTCCTGACTGTCAGCTCTTGGTATTGGAGAATGATTCCCACCCTCCACCCCAGAATTAAAAGAAAAGTCAAGATTATATCAAAGACACCCAAAAAGGAAGTGAATACAGTGAGCTCCTATGTCTGTGAAGGGTTTGCTAGAGTCGTGTGTGGGACACTTGGTCCCCAGATAGTGGCACTATTTTGGGAAGCAGAGCTTAGGCAGAGGAGGTAGTGTCCTGTGATGTGCCTTTGAAGGTTGTATGGGGACCCAGGTCCCTTCCTCTCTCTGCTTCCTGTTCACTGTGAGATGAAGTGCTCGCTCTAGACAGTCCCACTGTGGTGATATTCTGCCTCGTGGTCCAGAAACATGGAGACAAGTGCTGACGGATGAACCTCCTGCACTGTGAGCACAGGCCCATCTCCATCTCCCCGAAGATGCTGTTCTCGGTGTTTGATCACAGTGGTGCTAAGGCTGACACTGTTCTCGTTGGTAAGGAGCCCACAGGAAAGAGACCTCTGTGAGAGCAAAAGGGCAAGGTTCTGTTGCAGAATCAGCGATTTCTGTACAACGAAACCGAATGCACGGATATGGAGAGGAGGGGCGGGATGAAGAGAGAAGAGAATGCTCACAGGCACCAGGGATGGAAATTTAACAGCTGAAGCATGAAGGAACATGGCTGTGATGGGCATGTGGGGAGAGGGCATAGTCCGCTTTAGGCAACAGAAACACAAAGAGAAATTATATATTGAAGAGGCTCACTGCTTGCTCCCTCTTCCACGTCCATAAGAAATAAACAAGAATGAGTTGACTGGCTTGGCCTAGTGGCACACACCTTTAATTCCAGCACTCGGGAGGCAGAGACAGGGGGAATCTCTGTGAGTTCCAGGTTAGCCTGGTCTACAGAGTGAGTTATAGGACAGCCAGGGGAAGATACAAATAAACTTCCTTTAAAAAAAAAAAAATGGGGGCTGGAGAGATGGCTCAGTGCTTAAGAGGCCTGGCTGCTCCTCTAGAGGGCCAGAGTTCAATTCTCAGCACCCACATGGTGGCTCACAACTGTCTGTAATTCCAGTTCCAGGGGATCATTTGCATGCAGGCAAACTACCTGTACACATAAAATAAACAAATCTTTAAAAAGATGACTTGGTGGCTGTGGCTTTGGCCAAAGTCAAGGAGATCAGAGGAGGCTTCAGAGATGAGAAAAGGTGCTAGAGGCGAGGCCACTGGTTCAACCCAGGACTCTTCCTCCTCAAGTCAGTCCTCCCTCAGCTCCAGGAGAAGCTGAAGAAGATGAAGCCAGCGGCGCGAATCCAGGAGCGTTCGCTTAGTATCTGTAAGATGATTGGAGGCTTCATGCAGTGGGTGGGGTGGAGGTGTCTGAGGGCCTGGTGGGCTTCCCTCCCACCATGAGGACCTTGATAACATAAAGCACAGGATACCCTCCTACCCTGAACTCAGCTGCAGGGAAGCCTTGGAGTCTATGTTTTCCAGAGCCTTCATAGTGAGGGCCCCCTTCTGGATACTGTGGAGTTTCAGCAGCATGGCAATCATCAGGTTTGAAGAATACCTTTGTCTGCATCTGCATGTTCAGGGGAATCCAGATGCCACCACAGCCAGGAGCTGCGCCGGGCAGTACATCGAAGGAAGGGGCCAGGAGCCTCTGAGAGAACTGGCCACCACTGTGAAGGCAAGAGCAGACAGGTCACACACAGATGTCTGAGCACCTAGAACTTCCTCCTTTGAGCCCATAGTCAACTTTCCAGGAAGGAAGAGGAGAGGGAGGGGCATTCTAAGCGGCTGCTGTCCCCACCTTGACATGACATGACACCTTGCTCCCTGTAAGCTGCGCACGCATGTGTGCACTCTCAAGGAGGCTGGACATCTTCAGCCTCTGCTGGTGGCTAATGCGGTCCATGTGGAGGGCAGGAAAGGGGACTTCCCTCAGGGACTTGGCCAGGACTCCAAGGCTGGGGACTCATTTGTACTCGTCACCTGTCCGACCACTCATGGGAATCATCTGGGCTTAGGGACCAAACCTGGGACTTGGAGCAGAGGTGAGACAAGCAGCCACGATGAGAATGTGAAGGTTCCTCAAGCCATCCTCCCTCCTTGCTTCTCCTTTCTCGGTTCATCCCGCCTTCCACTTTGTTGGGGCTTCCTCTTAGGGTTGACATCCTGCGGCTTTCATCGGGATGGCACTGGTATCAGCACCTCTCCTTACCCTTCCCTCAGACTCTTTGGGGAGACAATGGCAGACCATTGCATCCACGGGGATGTCTGGGTGTTCGCTGAGTGGCTGCTGCTCTGTACCCTCTCACTCTGCTCCTCTGGTTTGAGAACGGTGTTACTGTCTGTCTTGGACAGGCTGTGAACAGGCTACAGGAGAGATAATTAGCAAGTGCTGGTTGATTGAATGAACTTGTGACCCCAGCTCGAAGATGAGGAAGTCAGCTGGGAGAAAGAAGTTACAGAGCGGAGTCTTCAAGGGGGCGTGGCCACTCTTGGCTGCCTGGGCTTTCTTAGGAATCAGGCTGCGCCTAAGGACCCTGTGACCTTCTCTCAGACACCCCATTCCCACTTCCTGCCCCAATTCCTTCTCAGTTTGGCCTTTTCCTTTACTCTAACCTGCCTCTTGCCCCTGAAGGGCAGTACCTGTACCAGCCCCTGAGCTGCCCTATCCATGGAGCAGAGGCAGAGAAGAGCTGGAGGAACATCCAAGGCTTCCTTTTTATCAGTCAACTTCCAATATGACGTTGCTGTTCAGTGTGTTTGTTCAAGGGGACCTTTGAGCAGCTCCTACTCCTGGAGGCTTCTAGCCTCTGTTCTTATTCCCTGTGATCCTTGGATCTCAGCTACACAGAGACAGCCTCACCCCTGGCCTCAGTGACAGCCCCACCCCCCACCCCTGGCCTTTCTGAGTGCCAAACAACCCCTGTGTGTGAGAAGACCACTTGAGCTTCTCTGTGCCTCTGGTCTCTCCTCAACATGGCCCTGTCCTGCTCTGTGCCTCCCCACCTGGCCCAGCTTAAGCCCCTGCATAGGCAAGTCTGCCCCTCAGCGTGGGTGCTGGGCCTCTGATGGCTGAAGGGGTGAATGGAGCAGCGTCAGGAGAGGATGTGGTACGGTGGAGTAGCTCTTTGGCAAGCAGTCAAAAGGGCCCGCTCTCCGCCCTAGAAGGAACTGCTTCCTGGAGCTCTCATGATGCCTGATGCACTTGATGAAGTTGGAGGTATGTGCGACAGTATCATTGCTTTAGAGCCCCCCTCGGAAAGGAGGCAGAAACCCATCCCAGGTGCCAAAGCTCCTAGCTTGCTCTTAGGGACAAGAGGATAGGGTGGATCAAGGTAGACACCAGGCTTAGGGAAACCCTGAGAAAGTTTTTTATCTATGATTTTTTTCAGGTCCCACGGGGATTCGGGGAGCTAGAGCGAGGGCTCTGAGCCACGGGTGGGCCTTGTGCAGGTCCTTGCAGGATTACTACTGAGACATTCCGTCTTTCCAGGCTTCAGAGAGTACTGAGGGGAAGGGCCAAGGACAGTTTACATAACTTTACTAAATGTCTTCATGTGTATATTCGGCTCAGAACCACGCATTTAAGCATTTAAATAGCAAGCAACAGTAAGGCATATTCTTTTTTTAAAAGAATAGATGAAGCGGGATGGTACACACCCATAATCCCAGCTGTATGGTGAGGTGAGTCCAAGTCCAGTCCTGGGGTACATGAGATCTTACCCCCCCCTAACACACACACACACACACACACACACACACACACACACACACACACAAAGAAAGTAGCAAAAGCAGGAGGTGGGTGAGCCCTGGTTTGAGGAGCAGCAGGGCTGTGTGAACCCCTTGCTGGGTCTCCAGACCCAGGCTCTGGACAACATGGTGTAATAGACATCTGTGTATCTGTCTCCTACCTGTCAAGCTCCCAGCTGCCCCTTTCTTGCAGCCATGGTCTAGATGCTCTGCCTTGCCCTGTTGCTAGGCTCTGGCTAGGGTGTGGCTGGGGACATTGAAGGTGCCTCACTTAAAGAAGATCTGCTCAGGGTCCTGTCTTGGCTCCTACGGCAGTTTAGTGTCCATGTCCCGGTACAGAGTGCTTGGTGTTACCATTGCACAGCCTAGGATGATCAGTCAGTGACAGCAAGGGTTGTCACAGATCTGTCAACGACTTCACTGAACAGTGGGAGCCTGAGCTCTGGAGGACCCCTGCTTCCCACAGAAGCTGATATTTATGCAGGGAGCACCCGTGTGCCGATATGAATCACCCAGACCCACCTTGGGGAGTTTCTATTCCTGTAGACAACATGAAAGTCACAGCGTGCATGATCTGTAAAAATAACCTTGCCTTGACGCTCCAAGCCCCCCCCCTCCCACTCCCCACCCCACCCCCCACCCCACCCCCTGCTCCTCCTGGCACAAGAACTGTGTTGCCAGGCTGCACATCAGCCAGACTTTCCTAATTGCCTGGAATGTGTGAGGGCTCCCTGCTGAGCACCCTGCAGCTGCTGCCTGAGCACCCTGCAGCTGCTGGCTCAGCTTTCCTGTGAAGAAGGGCCCCAGGGAAGGATCTGCTGACTGCCCTTGCAGACACCTGTGTGGGTCTGACACAGGCCCAGGCTGGATCTTGAGGACTTGCTCATATTCATGGTCTAAATATGAAGCCTTCCACTAGCACTCTCCTCTCTGGCCAGCGTTTCCCTGTCCTAAACCAAAAGCGCTGGATGTCCCGGTGACCCTCCTCAGCTGCTGTCTGCTCCCCAGTGATGCTCTTATGGGACTACACTCCTCATTCTCCACCCTCACATCTATGGCCCGCTCCATTCTTGGCTTTTTTTATTTTTATTTTTGGAAGCTGGGTGAGTGTACTTCTAAGGGGACAGAAGAGAGTGGACCCATTTTGTGGAAATTCTCTCTGCTTGCCCAACATTCTAGCTCTACTCAGAGGGGGCTGTGGACCCCGCCAACCCCCTTTTTAAGCCCCAGAGGCAGAGTCCCTAAGCCAAACAGGTTAACTTTGGAGCTGCTTGGGAGTTTCTGGCCCCACCCCTGCACCCCCACCCCCACACCCCCCAAGGAAGTTCAGGCCCAAAGAGGGGAAGTGGCTCTGCCGGGAGGGAGCTTGCAGATGGTTGGTCCTGGAGAAATGGCACCTCAGAGCTCAGTCAGCTGCACTGGACCACCTACAGGTAACGGTCTCTGGGCACCAAGGGAAACTGAGGCCCAGTGCCTCTGACCTGATCTTGCTTTCCTGAAGGTCTGGATTCTGTCCACACCTGTCCTGAACAGTGGGCTCCCCGGGTTACAGGCAGCAGCTGCCCCTGAGTACACTGTACTCCGTGACAGGAGCAGCCTACAGGAGGCAGACCTGGTTTGTCCCTGATAATGGGTGACATTTTTCTACGAACCCTCAACTTCCTCCAGATTTGAGTCAAGACTGCAGGCCGGGGTGGGGGAAGCTCCCCAAAGGCAGCACAGGAGCCCTCTTGGCTTGCGTGACACCAACCTTCACTGGCCCACAGTCCACTCCCCCGAAATCTGCTGGGAAATCACCAAGCACCAGAGATTACATATTCTTAGGAGTCGGTCTTACAACCCCTGGGCAAGAGGTTCCTCATGAGCCACGGGTGGGTGTGGGAGCCAAGACCCAGCCGCTTATCGCTCGTATCATTTGCTTAGCCTCAGTTTACCTCTCTGGGGATGGAGGGTTATTAGTGTCCTTTTTACTGGCTCATGAGGGTAGTTAGACTTGGACCCTGGCAAGCAAGGATAGCTCAGACTGCTATCCTATAATGGGATCGTTCCTGAACTCCAGCCAAGCATCTCGTGGAAAGGCTGGGAGAGAAAACACACCAGCATTTAGAACCCTGAAAATTTTAAATTCTTCCTTGACAGTGAGGACAGGTCAGGAAATATCTGCCGGTCTGTCCTGGACTGGGCTTTGTGCTGTTCAAGATTGGGGTGGAGCAGGGGTGTGCTCAGTACCTCCATAGCCTCGTGGAAAGTTCTTCTCATCTCTACTTTGCTCCCCTGAGGGATCACTAGTCATTGCAACAGATCAGTCCACCTGCCTGCCTGCCTTTCATTCTTTCTTTAGTAAGACCCTCTCAAGGACGAGTTTCTGTGTGAGTTTGTGTTATATAGGCAAAGAAGACATGGTTCTCATCATGGCACCATTACTGGACAGCAGGGATACCTGCCCTGTTGCCCACAGGTGATTCCTAGTAGTCCCCACTTAACCAACAGAGGGCGAATCCTATGGGATGACCAGGAGCGTGGACGTTTGATGTGAGTCCCAGTTGGTCCCTCTCTGTCCCCCTGAATTTTTCCTCTACTTTTAGCATTTACTCTGTCCCACAGAGGAAGACAGAACTCCTTACGTTGCCAGGATGGCCTTGGACTCATGGCAATCTCCCTGCTTCAGTCTGCCGAGTGTTGAGACTACAGGCCTGAGCCACCGTGTTTAGCTGACCTTGGGCAGACTCTCTGAGCCTTATTTTCCCTTTGTAAAATGTGCACAATTCTCAGAGCATCCAGGATGTATTCCACCCTCTCTGTGGAGCACTCAGCACACAGCCAGTCAGATCTCCCTTCTCTAAACTACCCTCCACTCTCCCAGCCCCACTCACCTGCACTGCCTTGTGCGTGTGCGTGTGTGCGTGTGTGTGTGTGCGCGCCCGTGTGCGTGCGTGCGCGCATGCGTGTGTAGACACCAGAAGTCAATGTTTCAAGTTTTCCTTAACTGCTTTCCTCCTTATTTTTGGAGTCAGGGTCTCCCACTGAATTTGAAGCTCCCTGATTTGACTAGACTGGCTGGTCAGCAGCTTCAGGATCTTGTCTCTGTCTTCCCAGAGCTGGGATGAAAGGGGTACACCTAGTTTTTACGTGGGTGCTGAGGATCAAACTTGAGACCTCTTGCTTGTAAGGCGAGCGTTGTACTGACTGAGGCATCTCAGGTCCCCGCCTTGTGTCCTTGTACCCTGGTTTGCAGAAGCCGAGTGCAGGCACACTCATTTCTGCTGCTTTTGGGTTGGTATTTGCGTTCTAACTTGGGAATCTCCAGGACACTAGGGCTTCAAGCAAGGAAAATGCATGGCCGGCACTGGTCTAGAGAATACTTGTACCTCCTCCAGCTGAACTCCTGAAGCCATACCAGCTGGGCTTCCCCATGGTCGGCGGTGCCATCTCAGTCCAGACCCCTGGAGGTCTGTCTAGAGCAGTGGCTGGGCACTGGCTTGCTGCGGTCTAGGGGCTATCTTCTTGGCCTGCAAGCATTCTTGTGTGTGTACGCTGTCTCCGTTACCTGTGAGGTGTGGAAAATGCAGACCACTGTGGGGAAGGAGGTGTTGACAGTGTTGAGTCTTACAACTTTGGATTCTCAGTCTCAGCTGTGAAGATGCAGCTTCTGCCTGCCCTGGTGTGGCATATGGGGGCACCCTGGACACAGGGGCTACAGTTATCACTGTTCACATTGCTGTGTGGAGGAGCCGGTGGTAAGAGCTGGTGTGGTGGAGCTGACTCCAAACTCCTGGGACTAAGCAAGGTTTTATGGACAGGCAAGCACAGCCATGTCTCCTGATAGAGCCAGACGTGAACTAGAGCCCAGAGCCAACGCTTTCCTTGTGGTGGTACTTTTTCTCCTTATTGAACTTTAGAAAGCAGCACTATGTTGAGAAAAGATTCAATTTCAGGGCTAAAAACAAAAATATCCTGCGTCAAGAATGTATGTGACTTTTCTATGGTATTCTGGATAAACTGGCCTCCTGCTTTTGCTTGCCTACCTCTAATGTCAGGGAGCTCACTCACTCACAGTGAGGCCTCTTTGTTCTCAGCTGTACTTAGAGCAAAACAGGCCGGCTCCCTGAAGCACCCGGTGGCTACTCATCCTACAGCCATGTGAAGTCACAATGTGGACCGTGTCCTGAGCTCTGGAGGATGGGCTCTCCCCTCTATGGGTCAGGAGCTGGGCTCAACCTATCTGCTTCTTCTGGGTTCTGCAGCCCTTCTCCTGGAGGTCCTGCAACCAGCCAGCTTCGAGGCCCAGCGGGACTAGAGCCGAGAAAGGCAACTGCAGGCCCTGTTCCTCTTCTAAACTGTGTCAGGGTAGTCTTGGTTCACCTTGCTTCTTACTTTCCTGTCTGTATACAGGAAAGAAAATAAATTCTCATTTGCTGCAACTCCTTCTGTGTTTTGTGCATCTCTGTTTATTCCAATATTTCGGCCACACACTTCTGATTATATCTCTGACTCACGTTATTTAAGAGACTGTGATAGAAAACCTTCGAAGTGAATGAGAAGATGTGGAAAAGCCGCTTCTGTAATAGTCAAGGGTCTGTGGATGTGGGGTTCAGATGCTCCGATAAACCGTTTGTGGTCCCAGAAGGAGCGTCGAACCGCTTTGCTCTTGAGCACCGCCTGGACTCTGGAGTGGAGACGGAGCATGGGACCCTCCTGTCCACAGAGACTCCCTAACTTCAAACTCTGCTCCATCTTCTGTACGCTCTCCTGCGAACCGGGCTGGCCAGAGCTCGGCCGTCCATACTTGACTAATGACACTTTTAGGGTCAGTCACCACGGTCGCTAAATACAATCAGTTTTCCCTTCTCTTACTTTGCATCTCTGGCACATTCCCGTATTTCCTCACTGTGCTCACTGGAACATAAATTGAGTGTTTCATATCTCATTATTTGTCACAGCTATTACCACTGCAGGGTCTCTGCTACCCTGGCAGTTATTTTGACTAGAAAAAAAAATTTCCCATTTCTTTCTCTCTTCACATACTACAAGCCCGATGAAGAGAGGTAGAGCCATTTATTTTAGTGTGCCAGTGCCTTTTTGTTTTCTTGGTTTCTTACCCATAAAAGATACTTGGATTTTTAAGTGGATGCTCTTTGTCATAGAGGATATCGGTATTAAAATTATTTACTGTGTCTGTGTTAACATCAGGAGAGTTGTGCCCTCCCTTCTATATCGAGGCTATTTTTTCAATTTCGGTTTCATCAAAAAATTTCTCTTCTTTTTGTCTTTGCAAAGTAGATAAGATCACTTAACATAAATATCAAGTTGGAAAATTTCAAAACCCTGATGTTTGCATTAATATATTTTAATAGCTCACCAGACTTTGAGAGAATTATATTTTAGATATCTCCACTTTTACCCACTTTATTTATTTATTTTGAGATTGAGTCTCAAATAGCCCAAACTGGCCTCAACTGAGATCCTCCTAATTCAGTTTCCTGAGTGCTGGGATCACAGAAATGTACACTTCCACCTGGCTACAAAAAAAAGAAAAAAAGTTTAAAATAATGGATAAATTTGGAACTTTGTAGTCTGAGGCAACCTGGTCCACGTAGTGGACTCCAGGACAGTCAGAGCTACATGGAGAGACATTGTCTCCAACAAACAAAAAACAAAAGGATTCCCTCTGACCTGGGAAGGCGATGCCCCCTCCGCCGAGCGGGGCAGTTCAGAGCACAGGGCAGTTCAGAGCACAGGGCAGTTCAGTGCATCTCATCATTTTGTATGACTCTCACACCCTTGCCACACCTCGAGTTAATCGAGGCCACACTTGTTTCAAAAGCTACTTTTATCATTTACTGTTCTTGGTGCTGGGTATAATTTTTTAAGGAATCTTATGTTGTTTCTGTGTTTTCTTGTATCATTGTGTTAGAAATATGCATAAAAATTAATAAATAGAAAGCCTACCATCTAACTGCTAGAGTACAACGCTGTCTGGTATACGGAAATTTTTTTCTAGTTTTTTTTTTTTCTCTGTGTGTGGGTTTTTAAAAATCACAGTTGCAATCATTCTGAATGTATAATTTTATAGTTTGTGGGTTTTTATGTAACCTAGTCAGCATAAGCATAGCATCAGAAAATTTTCCATTGAGTAGATTTACTGTAGTGAAATCAGCCATTGCTTAGTATTTTAGTGAGTGCATTTTTTATTATTAGAAAAAAATGCCAAAAAGAACACATTTCTCTACATAACGTTTTTTTTTTTCTTTTACGTAGTTTGCTGAAAGTCTAAGAGTTACTACATAGAAAACTAATATGATTTTTGTGGCTTATGATTAATCAGATTTTCTAAGTTGTGTGCTATGTACTGGCTTGCATACTCATTTTAGTATTGGTGAGTCCTTGCTCGGCTTCTTAGGCTTGATAAACATTTTATCTCTCAGTAAATCCTTATCTGTGTCCTTTGCCTGTTTATCAAGCATCTCCTCCTAGAGAAAGGACATTGTTATCTAAAAAAAGAAAAAAAAATTGTTGCACTTTGTTTTAATATATTATTTTATTTTATATTTTATCTTAATTTTTAAAAGCAATTTTCTGTTCTGCAAAGCTGTGCTGTTCTTCGTTTTCTTTAAAATTTTTAAGAATTTATTTATTTTATCATTTTATGTGCATGAGTGTTTGCCTCCATGTGTCTGTACAGTGTGTACCAGGTGCTCACGGAGTTCAGAGGGGAGAGGACTTCTCATTCCCTGGGACTAGAGTTATGGAGGAGTGGGGGCCGCCGTGGGGGGCTGGGAACTGAACCTGGGTCTTTTGTAAGAGCAACAAGTGCTCTTAACCATTGAGCCAACTCTTTAGATGCTCCCCACTTCCACCCCACCACCTCGCTCTTTCTTCCTTTTTGGGGGGATTGTACCTTGGGCCTTGCCTTCCACCCTCCGCATCTTCTGACTATTAAATTTTCATCTGGCTTTCCCCTCTGCTTCGATCTTTGTCAAATGCAGTTCCTTAACGAGTCTGAGTGTCCTTAGCTGCCTACCGTGGGGTGAAGACAAGTTACTTCTTACCAACGTGATCTAATAGTCTCAACTCACTGGACTGCGCCTTTGTTACTGATTTTTTTTCAGGGGTGGAGGATGCCTCATTTTATCTGCCAAATGTACATTATCCGGGATATCTGAGTGCTGGTGTCTGATTTCAATAAGAATACTTTTATTATTATTTTACCATTAAACACAAAGTTGCTACGGTATCAGTAAGTTACTCCTTATCATTCTGAGGAGCACTTTCTATCTCTTCATTTAATTAACTGTCATACTAACTGTCATGGAAAACTATGTACATAAGCTTTTCATTTCACTTTAATGATGTGATCACAACACTAGGCGTTGTCCCAGTTGGAACTAGTTTCTATTTCTGCCACGGATCTGACTTATTTACAGGGTTTATAATTGCAATAGACTGAACTCTCCCTGGTAGCCTCTCAGTTAGGACGGCTGCATATATAAGCTGGTTTTTCTCTTTTATGCTTCACATATCAAGTTTGACAGCAGACACTCATTAATGTTATCCTGTATTCTGACATAGTTCATAGTGCATGGGGGTCACCAGTTGCTTGAAACGCTGAAGTACGTACGTGCTGGATTCCTGAGCAATCTTTGATGGCACGCTGTTTCTTTCACAATTACTAGTCTAGTGGATGCTTCTCCTTCTTGTTCAGTTCTGGTAACTGGTGCTTTGTGCTGTCAGTCTTCAGCTGTGAGGTTTTGCATGGTTGCACACGGCGGACAGTGTTTCTTGCTGTAGTTTTCTCCTTCCTCTCTGAGCTCTAGATAAACATTTCAGTTTGCTTTCTTGATCATAGCGGAGGATTACATTAGACATACGTCCATGGTTTAGGGCAGTGTCTGCCCCTAACCTACCTGTTACACTTCTGGATTCTGGTATTTCTGTTTTATCTTTATTTTTTACTCCTGATTTCCTTGGGACTCTTTTCCTCCACTTTTCTAAATGCTCAAGTGGATTGCTTAATTCACTTATTTAGTTTTCCCCTCCCCTTTTTTCCTCTTTAAAAAAATTATATATATATATAAATTATATATATATATATATATATATATATATATATATATATATATATAAATTATAACAGCCAGGGCAATATATTTGCCTCCAAATGGCTTGGACTGCATCATGTGAATTAACTTTTAAATAACAAATCAAAAAGTCTTGCATTTGTGACTACATCTCAAGTGCTTTCTTCCTGGTTTTCACTTTAGTTTTAAACAGCCAATTACTTTTCTTCTATACTTTTTGTTTGTGGTCAGAGAATATAGACAACACGATTTCTGCCTTGGCTTTTTGTTTTGTTTGGCCTTGTTTTTTGAGACAGGCTCTCACGATGTAGCTTGGCTGGTCAGGAACTCTCTAAGTAGACCAGAGTATGTATGTATGTATCTATGTATCCATGTATGTCCTCAACTTCAAAGATATCCACCTGCCTCTACCTCCCAAATGCTGGGATTAAAGGCATACATACACAACCACACCGGGCCTACCTTAGTGTTTTGATGGGTGTTTTATTCTTGGTAGACAGATAATCCATTTTGGCTAATGTTTTTTGGGTATATAAGGGTAAAAAGGTTACTTATTTGCTTAAAACCAGACTCATGAACTATTGAGTAGTATCAACTATACTGTACATTTAATTTTATTCTGATTTGTTTTTTTTCTGCTTGATCTGTTTGACTCTGTTAAAGTCTCTGCACCATTCCCCTTGGTTAGCACACCTCTAAATTCTGTCTTTATCTGCTTCTGTACTGTGCGGTTTGTGCAGAAGACTGTATGCTGGCCTTCACAGTTCTATCTTCCTTTTCTTCTTTTATTTTGTTTATGAGGTACTGGAACTTCAACCTAAGGCCTGGACATACCAGGCAAATAAATGCTTTACCGCTGAACTACACTCCCAGCGTGTATTTTTCCCTTTATTAATCAAAAACAACCCTTTTCTCCCCTTTTTGTTTACATGCATTTTTTTTTTTTTTTTTTTTTTTGGTTTTTCGAGACAGGGTTTCTCTGTGTAGCTTTGCGCCTTTCCTGGAACTCGCTTTGGAGACCAGGCTGGCCTCGAACTCACAGAGATCCGCCTGGCTCTGCCTCCCGAGTGCTGGGATTAAAGGCGTGCGCCACCACCGCCCGGCTGTTTACATGCATTTTATTAGCGGGTATCTGTTGTGCAAAGTAGTAGGTTTTATTATGCCAGCTTCACACACAAGTAGAGTGTCTTTTAGTCCCATCACACTCCTCCACACTCGCCTCTCCTCCCCTCTTTTCCCCCAGGTGCCTTCCCAATGCTGGGGTGATTATTCCTGGGGCTCCAGAGCTTGCTTGTTTGTTTTCTTTGTTGTCATGGGACTGTCACACTGAACACGGTGGTACTTGTGTGCCCTTGATAAGAGAAGAGTTGAATAATATTTCTGGTTGGTTGTTATTGATTTTTTTGTTTTATAGGATTTCACTATGAAGCCCTAGCTGGCTTAGAACTCGATCTGTAGCCCAGGCTGACCTTGAACTCACAGAGATCCACCTGCCTCTGCCTCCCAAGTGCTGGGATCAAAGGCGTGTGCCACCACTGCCCGGCTTGAATAATATTTTTTTTAACTGAACTGAGAATGTTGGAAGAGAGCAGTTTGGATGTTTGATATTTACCATCATTTCTGTGCTTAGCTTCTCTCCTGGTTATATTTACTCTGTGTGAATAGTCTGATGTTTTCATTTCTTTCTCTTTGGTGATTTTGAAGATAGATGTTCTGTTTTGACCACGGAGCTTAGCAAGTGTCAATCATACATAACAGGTTTCACTATGACATTTTCAGATATATTCAGGTATTTTGATCATATTCACCCCCATTATCTCATGCATCCTGCTGATTCCCCTTTCTCTTCTCAGCCAGCACCCGCCCCCTTCTGCTCTCACAGATACCTATTTTTAGTACTCAGTGGTCACTTGAAGGTTCTTTTTTAAAAATCCTTCATTTGGTGAAAAGGCTCAGTGAGTAAAGGTGCTTGCAGGCAAGCCTGACACCCCGAGTTCAATCCCAGGGAACCCACATGGGAGAAGGAGGGAAGCCAGTCGCATAAGTTGCCCTGTGGCCTCCACACACATGCTGTGGCACATGCACACACACACACACACACACACACACACACACACACACACACACACATTGTAAATATAAAAATTAAAATCGTATATATACTTTCTGCTTTGTTCGCTGTCAGCTTCTTGGATCGCTGTCAGTCTAGCGCTGGTTTAGCATCTGCTTCTGACTTGGAGGGACTCAACCGCCTACAGTGTGGTCTGTGGATTGCTGCAGGTCTGGGTTGGCTGGAACTGAAGGTCACAGTTCCAGGCCTTAGGTTAAACATGAGCTAGTCTTCATAAGTGACTTCTCTTCTCGAAGGATAGCTGTTTTGTCTCTTTCCCAGAGTACATTTATGCCTTTTATCATATTCCTGTGAAGACCCAGTTTTTTTTTAAAGATTCTTAAAAAAAAAAAAAAAAAAAGATGGGGCTGGAGAGATGGCTCAGTGGTTAAGAGCACTGGCTGCTCTTCCAAAGGTCCTGAGTTCAATTCCCAGCAACCACATGGTGGCTCACAACCATTTGTAATGAGATCTGGTGCCCTGTTCTGGCCTGCAGGGATACATGCAGGCAGAACACTGTACACATAATAAATAAATCTTTAAAAAAAATCCTCAACTCCCTCAAAGTTAAGAAAAAAAAATCAACCTCCTAAAACTTAAGAAAACAAAGATATATTCGTTTTCATTTTATGTGTATGAGACTTTGCTGCTTATATATGTGTACCACAGGCCAGAAGAGGGTGTCTGATCTGCAGGGGAGTTACAGACCATTGTGAATCTCCATGTGGGTGCTGGGAAATGAACACAAGTCCTCTGTATGAGCAGCAAGTGCTCTTAACCACTGAGCCATCACTTCAGCCCCCCCTTTGAATAGTTTTTAAAAGATGAATTCCCCTCGACCCTCAGAGGGAATTGTGAGGATTAATATTTCAGCCCCTCCAATCATCTTGCCATTAGCTGGAAGTAATTTTTTTCAACCTGATTCCTTTATGTCTGTTTGCAGAGAGTGCATCTTCTAGCTTCAAAGATCACCTTCTGACAAGGCCCCATTTGAAGTCTTTCAGTAACTTAAATGGGACCTTTAGGGTAGTTCTACTGGGGGTGGCAACAGCTGAATCTTGTCTATTACACACACACATACACACACACACACACACACACACACACACACACACACACGCACACGCACACGCACACGCACGCACAAGTCTCAGTGTAGACACATCCCAGCAGCCTTGATCAAAACTTTTTTTTTTTTTTTTTTTTTTGGTTTTTCGAGACAGGGTTTCTCTGTGTAGCTTTGCGCCTTTCCTGGAACTCGCTTTGGAGACCAGGCTGGCCTCGAACTCACAGAGATCCGCCTGGCTCTGCCTCCCGAGTGCTGGGATTAAAGGCGTGCGCCACCACCGCCCGGCGATCAAAACTTTTGACAGACCAATTTTCTCCTTTTGTTGTCTGTTGTTCCTCTCTTCCCTCCCTCCTTCCCTCCCAACCTTCTTTTCCTCTTGCAGATGGTTTCACTGTATTGTGCAGTCCAGTCTTGAACTCCTGAGCTCCAGTGGTCCTCTTGCTGATGTACGTGTGTAGGCCCATGGTCAATGTCAGGTGTCTTTTCTCAATCTTTCTCTACCTTTACGTTTTGAGACAGGGTCTCTCACTGGAATTGAAGCTCAGGAGGGCTGGCCACAGGCTTCAGGGATCCACCTGTCTCCGCCCTGCACCAAAGCTGGGGTTACAGGCACACACCACTATGCTGGGCCTTTTTTGGTGGGTTATGGGGATCCGAACTCAGGGCCTTGTGCTCGTATGGCAGGTACTTTACCAATGAGCCATCTCCCCAAGTCCCAAACTTTTCTTTCTTTCTGATTTGGTGGGTTCATCCCTGGAGTTTTCCGTTTTTGTTTTTTCTTCTTTTTGCTTATCTTAGCAGTTCTTGGTTTTCTGCTGTCTGTGATCTCAAAGGCAATTGTTGTAGGCTTATTGTCTTTGTTGTTGTGACATTGTCCTTTTGGTCCTGCAATGGACTTGGGGCTGCTTCTGTCACCATCCTGAAGTTCACCTTGCAGCTTCCAAGTCACACTGGCTGTTTTTGAGATTGGCGTGTGGCACTCTGAGCGTTTTTGTCAGGAGGAAACAGCCTGCCGTTTTGCATTTCTTTTTTTTTTTGAGCTGAGGATGGAACCCAGGGCCAGCAGAGTTACATGGGAGACCTGAACTCGAGATCTTTGCTGGAAATTCCACGGCACAGCCCTAGGAGGCACTTACTACATCATAGGGGTCTTGCATTAGTTGGGGTTACTATTGCTGCGATGAAACACCAATACCAAAAGCAACTTGGGGAGGAAAGGGTTTATTTCACTCATGGTTCCATATAACATGTTCATCATCAAAAGCAGTGAGGGCAGGAACTCAAGCAGAACAGGAACCTGAATGCAGGCAGGAGCTGATGCAGAGGCCGTTGAGAGGTGCTGCTTACGGCCTTGTTTCCCATAGCTTGCTCAGCCTGCTTTCTTATAGAACCCAGAACCACCAACCCAGGGATGGCTCCACCCACAATGGGCTGGGCCCTCCCCCATCAAACATTAATTAAGGAAATGCCTTACAGGCTTGCCTACAGCCTGATCTTATTCTCAATTGAGGTTCCCTCCTCTCAGATAACTTTAGCTGGATCAAATTGACATAAAACTAGCCAGCACAGGTCTAAAGCACTCATCATGGGAGAGATGCTCTCTTGGGTCTCTGTGACATAACCTAAGAAAAGTTCATACACAGGAAAGCACAAGACTCTTAAGAAGCCAAGTCAAGTGGTGTGCCTTAAATGTTTAACAGATAACACTCAATAAAGGGTCTGTCTGTCTGTCTATGAATATGTCTAGATGTCTATATGTATAGCTTTTCTTTTCTTTTTCTTTTTCTTTTTATTTTTTTTGGTTTTCCGAGACAGGGTTTCTCTGTGTAGTTTTGCGCCTTTCCTGGATCTCGCTTTGGAGACCAGGCTGGCCTCGAACTCACAGAGATTCGCCTGCCTCTGCCTCCCAAGTGCTGGGACTAAAGGCGTGCGCACCACCGCCCGGCTAGCTTTTCTTTTAAATAGGTGTTACAAAGAGTTTGTGAATTGTATTCCACTTAGGAACTTTAAAATATCCAAATTTGGGGCTGGGGTGGGATGAGGTAGAGGTCAATGGGTAAAGCGTTTGTGTGTGAGTGCAGATCCGAGTTCCCATGCCCCGCACTCACATAAAAGCTAGGCACAGTGGAGGACATCTGTAGCCCCAGTGAGTTCCAGGTTCAGTTAGAGACTCTGTCTCAAAAAACAAATGAAGGGGGGTGGGGAAGGTGGAGAGTGACAGAGAACTCTCGACACCTCCTTTGCCTCCACACCTGCACACACAATCTACACACATGCATAGACCTCCACCACTCCCCACCCAAAAACGTCCAGATCTTTTCCTTTCCCATGTTCCCTAGAAAGCTGTAGTAATGAGAAAAAGCCAAGGAGTGGGAGTTCTCTTGGCAGCGACGAGGTAGCAAAGAAATAAGCCGCAAGGATGTGTGATGTGGAATTCTTTGTGACCCAGGAAGACACTTGGAAGTCTAAATGTTTGTTAATAGGCTTCTGGTTGAGTGCGTGGTGTTCAATCTACAGAATAAATTCAGGGGGAGGCTATTAGAGAGAGAGAATTGAGTCACAGATACTCATATGAAACAATTTCTAAGAAATATTGTTCACTGGAAAAGCAAGGGACAAAACCGTAGCTAGAAAGGTTGTTTTTTTTTTTTTTTTATTTCAAAGACACCATACTTATGTACAGGTATGAAAATATAACTAGAAACTCCTGGAGAAAATTTGCAAGCAGCTGTTACACATGGTTACCTCTGGACAGTGGAGGCATGTGCTTTTGGATTCTTTGGATATTTTATTGAATGCCCAAATTGCTCTTTCAGCTATAAAAAAATTCTAATAAATAACATAAGCTAAAAGCAACATCCTGACCACAGGTACAAGGTTCTCTCTGGTGGTAGACCGCATCGACACCCCTTCTCTGCATCTTGGGCTCTCTCTCCCGGTAGCCAGGACCTTGGGGACCGTGAAGGTGGGACAGAAATAGAGTTGGAGCAGCCTTAGCTGCACTTGTCCCCCAGGTGTACATTTTATTCAATTAGTTTTATATTTATGTGCATGAGCATTTTTCTTCCATGTATGTATATGCATGAGCATGTTTGATGCCTGTAGAGGTCAGAAGAGCGAGTTGGATCCTCTGGAACCGGAGGTAGTCAGTTGTGAGCCTCCATGTGGGTCCTGAGAATCAAACTCAGGTCCTCTGCAAGAGCAGCCGTGCTCTTAACCATGGAGCCACCTCTCTAGTCCCAGGTTTTTTAAATTTAAATTTATATTTTTAGATGGTTTCAGTATGTATTACTGTCTGGCCAACCTCAAACTCATCTCTGTGCCTGCTTCTGCCTCCTTCGTGCTGGGATTAAAGGTGTGTGCCCCCACAGCTAGCTTAAAATCTGTAGCCCTGGCCAGAATTCACCGTCTTCTTACTTCAGCCCCTTCAGCATATCTACCAGTATGTGCTGCTACAATGGACTCCTTTCCTTCCTTCCTTCCTTCCTTCCTTCCTTCCTTCCTCCCTCCCTCCCTCCCTCCCTCCCTCCCTCCCTCCCTCCCTCCCTTCCTTCCTTCTTTCTTTTTTTAAAAAATTTATTTTGCATGTTTGTGTGTGTGTGTGTGTGTGTGTGTGTGTGTGTGTGCGCGCGCACGCGTGTGCGCGTGCGCGTGCTGCTCAGAGGTTGATAGCAGGTGTTTCCTTCAATCACCCTTCACTTTATATACTGAGGCAGGATCTCTTTCCTTAAACTCAGAGCTCACCAGTTTACCAATTTGGCTACTCTAGTTAACCAACTTGTTCCAGGAAGCTTGGTCTCTTCCCATGAAACAGTATGATGAGTGGGCCACTCTGCTCATTCAGTGTTTTGGGGGGTTCTGGGGACCTAAATTCCAGCCTTCATACTTTCATAGCAAATGCTTTGCCCCCAAGCCATCTCCCAGCCCCTGCTCTGTGTTTATTACTTGCAGTGCATTAAGAATGGATTGCTAAATGCTCATCCTTCTCCACCAAGTTGTTTTAATTGTCCATCAGTTCAAGGGAGTGAGAGGAACTCTCTTCTCTACTGTTGGTGTTGCAGGCAGGAACATGAGCCGACTAGACACAAGTAGCAACTGCTCGTTCGATGCCGTGGATAAGCTGATGAGTACCTTGCAGCTGGCCGTCCACATCCCAACCTTCCTCCTCGGCCTGGTCCTCAATCTCTTGGCCATCAGAGGCTTCAGCACCTTCCTGAAGAAGCGGCAGCTGGAATACATGGCCACTTCCATCTACATGATTAACTTGGCTGTCTTCGACCTGCTGCTTGTGCTCTCGCTCCCATTCAAGATGGCCCTGCCGCAGGTGGAATCCCCTTCCTCAGTCCTCTGCACTCTGGTGGAGTGCCTCTACTTCATCAGCATGTACGGGAGTGTCTTCACCATCTGCTTCATCAGCCTGGACAGGTTCCTAGCCATCCAGTACCCACTCCTGGTCAGCCACCTCCGGTCCCCCAGGAAAACCTTTGGGATCTGCTGCATCCTCTGGGTCCTGGTATGGATTGGAAGCATCCCTATCTACACTTTCCACAGGGAGGAGAAATACAAATGCTTCCACAACATGTCTGACAGCACCTGGAGTGCCAAGGTCTTCTTCCCCCTGGAGATCTTTGGCTTCCTCCTTCCCATGGGCATCATGGGCTTTTGTTCCTATAGGAGCATTCACATTCTGCTGGGCCGCTCGGACTACACCCAGAGAGCCTGCATCTGGACCATTGCTACCAACCTTGTCATCTTCGTGGTCTCCTTCCTCCCAGTGCACTTGGGTTTCTTCCTGCAGTACCTGGTGAGGAACGGCTTCATCTCGGAGTGCAGGGTCAAGCAGAGCATCAGCCTGTTCCTGCAGCTGTCCCTGTGTTTCTCCAACATCAACTGCTGCCTTGACGTTTTCTGCTATTACTTTGTCATCAAAGAATTCCGCATGGGCATCAAGGCCCACCGGCCCTCCACAGTCCAGCTGGTCCACCAGGACACCACAAGCAGCAGGGGTTAAGGGAAGGGACCCCTCTCAAGGGAAGGAAATCCCGATCCCAAATTCTCATAAGGAACATCCAGTGCTTCTTTGACACTCGCTAAGTACCAACTTTGTTCTTTATACCCCTAAGACCTTTCCACAGCACCTGGACGCCTGACATATGTCACGCTTGTTTGGGGTTTGCTAAAGAACCAGGTGACTTCTTCATTTCTAAGTCCAAAATGTGTGAAGCAGAAGAATCGAAAAAGAAAATGTCACTTTAAAAGTCTGTTTCTCAGCTTTCCCGTCTTTCCGTTCTGTTGGAAGAGTCCAGAAGGGAAGAGAGGGATGGAGAAAGGATTAGGGCAGGGAATCAAGAGCATTTTGGTGGAGATACAGGGATGGAGAAATATGCCTTCAAGATGGAGAGAGCTTACACTTCTTCTCCAGACCCTTCTGAAGCTCTGTTGACAATGACCTCACAGAAATCATGACAAAGAGGGCTTTTAGGGGCTGAGCAAATTCCCTTCCGGCCCTAGAAAGGCACAAGAGGCCAGCCAAACCTCCTCATGCCCCTGAGGAGGATTAGGTGGAGGGAGGGGGCTGTGTGAAGCAGGTCATGGGGAATCAGGAGTCACTGTGGGGCCAATGGGGGCAGAGTGGGAAGGAACTAGAAAATACCCAGGGAAGGAAAGAGACACAAGGAGCTGGAACTGGACGTCCCCTCTCCTGCTGCTATCCAGTAGTAGTGCTATCCCAGGGCTAAGATAGCCTAGAAATAATAGCTGTCTTGAAGGTGACCAGCCTTCTATCTTGGACAGCCTTGAACTAGTTCATCAGACCAATATGAAGGGGATGAGAGAGGATTGGTCTTAACTCGGGTCAGCCATAGCAGCATGAAGAAGCTGTCCTTATTGGGTCCTTGTTGGGCAGCTGGCACTGGTGACACCGTCTAGGACGCTGGCCAGGAACTGGAGGGGAGGAGGGGGCTTTCTTCACTGGGCAGCACAAAGCCTGGATTGGAGGAGGGTGGTGATCTCCGGCCGCCCGCCGGTTCCTGGAGGGAAGCTGTAGACAGCTGAATCAGTGTTGGAGCTTCAGCGGCTCTTCTCACCCTGGGGCGGGAGATCACAGTGACAGCTGACAGCCTGGCTTGCGATGACTCAGCTGCTCCAGAGAGTGAAGTGATAGAAGGATAAATTGTGGGGTGTTTTTGCAAGACGGAAGGAGTGGGATGAGAAGAAACCCATGAGACTTCACATGAATAAGACACAGGTCTTTAGGAAGAGACACGGGCAGCCGCAGCCCTAACTAACAGATCCCACAGGATAAGAGGCTGGGCGAGGGGTGGAGACATGGGGAAGAATGGGGGAAGACAGAGGTGTGGCTCTAATCCGGCATCTACCCACAGAGCAGAAGCTGGAGGTGAGCAAGGATGTAGGAGGGAGGGAGAGGAGGGAAGGAAAAGGAGGAGAGGAGGAAGGGAGATGGGCAGGAAGGGCTGAGCCAGGGAGGGATAGGAAAGGTGAGGAGTGAGGGTAGAGGCCCAGCAGCTTCCACCTGAGAATCTGTCATTCCCCTTGGATTGGAGACCCTGGAAGGGCAGGTACTTCCAGGCCAGGGTGGCTGTGGCAGTGTTTAGGTGGCACTGTGGAGCCACCTGTGGGCCACTGAAGGAAGAGTTAAGGAAGAGAATTAAGGAGGAGTGAGCTTTCTAGGACCGGAGTCCCACCTCAGGGCTGGGCCTCCGGGAATGAGGGTCCCAGCCTTGGGTGCTGTTTTCTCACACCAGAGATACCATGCATCACACTGAGACAGCCTGACTGTCACCTACAGCAGAGCATTTGGGGCCGCTTTGGGTTAGTCCATGACTGGGTAGGTCTTGGGACCACCTTCTCCAGGTTCTCTCTGTTTACAGAGCTGTTAGCCCACCCACAGTCAAATAGTGTGCAAGTCTGCCTGCCAGGCAGGCTTCCCCCAGCAAAGGCTTAGCAAGCCTGACTACCCACCATCCCCATCGACGACCCAAGCTAAAACCTGGTGTGTGTCTAGCAAGACTCTATGGTGGGAAGGGCTTCGTGTCCCCAAGAGGACCATTACCAAAAGGGCAGGGAGTCTAGAGCCATAAACTGAGCAACGGTAAGGACAAGGTCCCTGGAGGGGTACAGCAGTGTCAGATTGGTGTGGTGACTCTGGACCTGGAGATAGGGAAGAACAGGACTTGAGAACGCCCTGATTCATTCCAAAATAGTGAGTGAAGGGAAGGCAATTCTTGACTTTTCCCTTGGAGACTTACTTGGGTGTGTCCAGACTCAGGTCATCAGTCCTATGGGTCCTCAACTGGCAATTGGCCCAGCAGTACAGGAAATGGGAGGGCCAGTGTTAGAGTTGGCATGCAGCAGATTGCCACCAGTGAGTGAGGGAAATCTAGGACTTAGTTGTGGAAAAAGCCCAGATTCCTGTTACTAACTAATTAGAAGCTATTGTTTAACCATGAATATGACCTTATTTGTACCCGGGCTGGAAAACATTAGCCAAATGTACAGTTGTGAAATCTAGCAAAATTAATTGGAAAACCAATTTAACATGATTTACCAAATAAATAATTTCATTCAATGCATTATGACCTTGTCTTGGGCTTCAATTTCTGGTTCCAGAGAAGAACCGGTTTCTCATGGCCCCTGCTAAGGGATTCAACAATCTTGGTCCCTTTACCAGCCCCTGGGCCCCAAGTATGATGTCATAGAGTACCTATCTCAGGTGTGCAGCTGGTCCTCCCAATTCGTTAGGAGCTAGACCCTAGGGGGTCTAGCTGGGGGCGGGGGTGTCTAGTGGCAGTCACGTGGGTGCTCGGTTGTCTGCGGTAGCCACTGAGTCTCACAGACCGCACACACCTGGCCCCAGTCCTCTTCAGCTGCTCCTCCATCTTGTCCCACACAACACTGGCTCTGTGTACGAGGGGCCTAGCCCAAGAGGCCTTTTGACCGCACGTCCTCCAATGGTAATGCTTCCTTCTCTGGCCAGTTACAGTATAGGTCTACCTTTCCTCATGGGGAACTCCTCCTCACCTACCACAGCCCCTGACAGGCATGGCCCGATAGGTTTAGGCCTAACTACTTTTTCCTAAGTACCTCAAGTTCCAAGACATGACCCGGACGTGGAAAGCTGACCAGGGACCTCCTCATTCCTTAGCAGTCATTTTTCTGTTAACCCTAGTTACCTCATGGCTATCCCCTTGGCTGCCAGAGGATTTCACTGGAGAAGTCAGTCATGTCCCTTATGCGGACCATTCACACTTGTCAGCTACATTCCTCACGAGTCCCCCCCCTGAGAACCCTTTGAAGATGAGGTCATTACAGTAATACAGTGGAGATGCCCTGGGTTCCTGAGAACGCCCACAGGAAGATTCTATCCTCTAGAAAGTTACCATGAATCACCAGTAATTTCAAAGATGCTTGAAATGACTGTAGGCTCAGTAGCAGCTGCAGAGACGCTCGAGGATTAGAAAGGATTGGTTTAACAGATCGGCGGCGAGGAAAAGACAGGGTGAGTTTTCTAGCCAGGGATGAAAAGAGTGCCAACCAAGCAGGACCCATGTGGAGATGCCACCTGTAAGGTCTTCCATGGTCCTCAGAGGGCTAGCTACACTGTGGACAACATCCTTCGGGGGCCACAGAGAGGCTGGCTGAGGCCACTGTGAGAATCCCATTCTGAGGACAGGGGAGTCAGGGACTCAAGAAAGTTGGACTTGAGGTGCACGCCCCTGACACTACCACCATAGCACCTCTCGCTTTTCAGCAGTGCCTCTTGGCAAGCCAGGGCAGAGCTGCCGTGAGTGCTGAAGGAAGGTGGAGCACAGTGGGGGTGAGCACAGTACGGGCCTCCCCCTCCTCCCTCTGTGAACAGTGCTGGGGGAGGGACCTTCCCCGAGCTACTGCAGAAGTGAGGCCCCCATCCTTTGATGTCTGCAAAGGAAAGACTTCAAAGGAGTGCTGGTGGGAACACCCTGAGATCACCTCTGAGGCCCCAGGCTGCGCCTTTGCTCCAAGGCAGTCACCTGAGAACTACAACCGCGCTTGTCTGCACAAGGCGCAATGCCGTCACGGGGTGGGAGGAGGTGCGAGAGTGTGGAGGGGGGTTTACAGCGCAGTCACAAAAAGAGGCTATTTAGTGATCTGCAGAGTGTGGTTCTATAAAGAGCCCCTCTTTCTAACGATGGCTTTGGACGTTCACACATACCCCGATGTTTCCCACCCAAGTCCCATCTTGGAAAAGGTTGATAGTGAGGAGGCGAGGCACTTAGGGCCGTTGTTCAGGGATAAGCCAACCCTGACTAAACCTGAGGATCTGATCGCAAGAGCTGATTCTCACAGGCAGCACCTCTCGCACAAGCTGGGCCTGCCCAACAGATGGATGCAAGGGACCCAGCGCTGGTGGCCAGGGTCCAGGGAGAAGACAGTGTTCCTCCCCTTCCCTCTCCAGCAGAGAGGGCCTAGAAGCCAGGGGCTCTAGGATGGTTAGGGAAGGGTCTAGATAGGTTTCAGGGTAGGGAATATTTTTTGGAGTGGGACTCCAGTAGCATCTGGTAGGAGGAGACACCCCCATAAACACACATGATAGGCTGCTGCTCCTAGGTGCTGGGAAGGACCTTTCCAGCTGCAGGAAGCCTCTGCCCTATTCTTCCACACACACACACACACACACACACACACACACACACACACACACCCTGCCCCCCCCCCCCTTAAGGGGCAGCTGGAGCTTTGCTTTCACTAAAGGCAATCAGGGACAATCACTTGCTGTGAAGTGGGGCAGGGGCAGGTACCAAAACACGGCTGCTTGGTGCTTGGTGCTTGGTAGACTTGCCTGCACTTGCTGGACCAGAGGGTCAGAAACATTTCAGACCTAAGCAGGCAGATGGGCTTCCGGCATTCCTGGAAGGTGGCATCAGGCTTGCATCCGTTGAGTGTTCTAGACAATTAAACTCCAGAGGCTGGGATGTTTAAGTCATTGGGACAAACACAGATGAAGGGTGATGATTAACAGAGCTTGGCTGTTGGTATTGCCTCCCCGGAATTTCATTCTGCAGAGTGCTCAGATACCAGATATCAGCCAAGGACTGATGGAGTGCAGGAGACACCCACTTAAGTGGCAGAAAAACATTTGTCACCATCGTGGAGGCTGAATGTGCAAGGTCTGGCCAGGCCCATGTCTAGTGAGAACTCTCTCCTTGGCTGTACATGTTTGCTTTTTACTGTATCCACACATGGCAGAGAGAAAACAAGCTTTCTGGAACCTTCTGATAAGGATACCGTTCTGTTTGGTCAGACTCCACTGTTAGGGTTTCATTTTACCTTCATTGCCCCCCTAAAAGTCCAGAGTTGGTGGAAACATTCAGTCCGCATGCCTTCTGCTCTGGGAACTTGAATAGAACATATGTGCTCCCTCTTGTTCCTCAAGCTGAATACACCCAGCTCTGAGCTTCATGACGTTTTACAGAGACATGTCACCTCTGGGAATCCTGCATGAATTCTAGCAAGAGAGGGCTCCTTAGGACCTGAAGAGACAGCTCAGTGGTGAAGAGTGCTTGCTGCTCTTGCAGAGGACGTGAGTTCAGTTCCCAGAACCTACATAGGGTGGCTCACAACACACACAAATAAAAGGAAAATAAATCTTTAAAACTAAGTGGGGGTGGCTGGAGAGATGGCCCAGCAGTTAAGAATACTTGCTGCTCTTCTAGAAGACGTAGGTTTGATTCCCAGTGACCACACGGTGGCTCACAGCAGTCTGGAAGGCTAGTCCTATGTGATCCGTCCGATGCCCTCTTCTGGCCTTCTCAAGAACTGCAAGCACATGATGCAAAGCACCCAGACACAAATAAAATTAAATAAATAAAAAGGGTCCTTATTTTTGAAATAGTGGGGAGGGGTCACAGATCCAGTGCCCAGTGCCAGGCCTGTGAATGAAGACTTCCATGTTACAGGGTTACAAGGCTTTCTCCTACAGTTCTCATAGGGTTGCCAGCTGCCTCTCCCACCAGCTCAAATGTCTCTTCAGAGGGCCCACAGCAAAAACATGCCTTGGAGACTGGCCACCTTCCCTGGACCACTGCCAGGCCTTCTCCCCACAGATCCTATGACACTTACTCCATCTGGATCTGGGGTTCCAAAGCCTGGCTTCCTCCAAGACAAGGAGAAGCCTGGAGATGTCCAAAGTGGATGGTTTTAGCATCCATCCTTGTAATCATGATCCTTGAGGAGAAAATGGAACCGCGGTGTCAGGATGGCGTGAGGAAGCTCCAACATCTTCAGTCGAAATAACTGGCATTTGTGTTTCCTGGGCAAATGCCGCGTCTACTCCTGAATGGGACAAGAAGGACAGAAGAGGGGGCTTGCCGCTCTCTGAGGCACCCATGGTTTCTGAAGAGGGAAGAATAGGGTGACTGGGAGCCCCTCCTGCCGTAGGCTTGGCTTGTGGCGTCTGCAATAGTGCCGTACCACCTTCCTTTCCAGTGGGTTAGTGGAGGGCCCAGCAGTCTAGCCCTTTAAAAGATGGAACAGGAACCACCCCTCTCATCCGCACTGTTACGTGGGCATCCACTGGCATCCTGGGGTCTTTGGTGTGAGCAGCAGGACTGTGGGGTTCTGGTCTGAAGCCTATAGCCCCTCTTGTTGCACACCTACTTCCCCTCTCCCCTGAAGAGGTCCTGCCTGGAGCCTCAAGGGTGACACCTTCTGACCGCACGGAGAAGCCATAGCTCATCCTTCTTCAGGGGTCAGCAAGCAAAGCTGAACTTCCCTTTGGACGCTTTGGACTAATGAGGACCCTGGAAATTTTGAATCATTTGGGGACAGTCTGAAGAACAGACTAAAGCAATGAATTTCAGCAATACAATCAATGTGAGGACTTTTGTAATCTAAGTCAGTGAGAAGGTCACCCTAGTCACACTGTCTTCTTTATACATGATATTTATTAATCTTTGTCTCCTCCTAGGAGCTGATGTCATCAAAAATTCCACCCTCCCGGGATGTCCTTACCTGACCTGCTGTGAAAGTCCCTGGGGACCCCTAATTGCCAGAGTATCTCCAAGGCCCACCCACTCCCAGCAGAGGCTGCCTTTGGCATAGCTGTGAATTCAGAGTCACTACCTTCTGATCCCTTCCTTCGGTCCTTCCTACTCCATTGTTTTCTGAGGAAGGGGGTGGCGTGCAAAGCTATCATTCAAAGGAAACACTAAGAGTGAAACACCTGTGGAAATAGCCCCCCTCTTCCTCAGAAGTTTAATAAGCAGGATGTACCAGTGAGCTACTGCGTCCGTGGCAAGCTAGGCTGCAGCTGAAATAATCAAACTCAGAAGGAGGGCAGCATGGGGGAGTTGAGGGGGGGGCTGTCTCCAGCAGCTGGTGCAACCAGGACACATTTTACATTGTTAAGCATCCTTTCCCATGTCCTGCCGTCAGAAAGTTATCAAGCTCTAGCCTTTTTAGTTGTCCTTTGGGTGAGAAAGAATCTGGAGTGTTTGCCCAGGAAACAAGACCCCAAAGACGGATGCTCTGAGAGGTTGAGGAACCTTAGACTCCCCCACACTCCCAAAGTTCAGGTCCCTCTGACCTTGCATTTCCATCAAATCTACTCATATAACACAATAGACTTGTCATACACCATGTCCTCTTTCAGTCCCATAGAGAATCATTTACAAGCCACTGTTTCATGGCTCATGAGACTTTGTCCTGGGCCTTTGTGTATGTTCAAAGCTCATTAGGTTCCACCTAAAAGCCATGTATGAGTCACCTCAAAGTTGCCTGAACTCTCATCTCCCCAACAGGAGTGGGGTATGCCTTTTTTGTGCCCCACTGAGCTGGTGGGTGGCCATGCACTTGTGACTTTCCGTGCTCTGGGTTTTCCACATTTGCACACTCACAGATGTGTATGCTTTTCCTCTGGTTTCATTTGTCTTTGTAAGTTTGCTCTGGAGAATGTCCAGATGACAGAGAGAAATGTCCCCTTGTCACATGGGGTCAGACACGGAGGAGGGGAGGCAGATTTCTTTGACTTTGGGTGAGAAACATCATTGGCCAGTTTTCCCCTTAGGACCAGGCCGGGGAGGAGGATGCTGAATGTGGAGTGTTATCACAAGTCCTTCTGTGTAGAGACCTGACCAAGGAGTGACCTCATAAAGCTGATGGAGCTGGGGCTGGAAACCGGCATACAGTGGGACCTTGGCTGTGGAGAAAACTGAGGTTCACAGACACCTGAGCACCACCAGCTTCCCCCAAAGTGATGCTGAGAAATATGTCAGTGCTCTTCAGCCTGATCCCTGGCATAGAATTCCTAGAACCTCAGAATCGCCGTGGTAAGACCGGTAGGATGACTGACGGGGCAGCTCCAGGTGGCTTCTGGGGTGGAGCTGGTCAGAGGGAAGCCAGAGCAGAAGCAGAGAGCTGGGACTCTCAGATCTGTCCCTCAAACTTCTGGGAAGTAAGGAGGACCGAGGTGGAGCTAATCACCAGCGGTCAATGATATAATCAAGCTTGCTTTTGTAAGGATGCCTTCATAGCTCCCCTTCCCACCCGAAAGGGCAGGGCTTGGGCCTTCTAGATAGCCTAAAACATGCAGGTCCCCTGAGGACAAGGTGCCCAGAAAGGGCATGGCAGCCCTGCACCCCTTCCTTCCAACTTTATCATGCAAAACCTTCATCTCATGTCCATTGGCACCTTTTGTAGTATCCCTATGTGAAACCCGAAAACATATTTTTCTGAGCCCTGGGGGCGTCTCTACCAAATGATTTGAACCTGAGGAGTGGGTTGGAAGAACCTCAATTTAGAGCCCCGAGGTCAGAGGCTCAGATAAGACAACCAGGGCTTGTGGCTGTTATCTGAAGTGAGTGGACAGTTTGGGGGACTGAGCCTTCAACCTGTGGTATCTGAGGCTACCTCTGAGTAGACAGTGTCAGAACTGAAGTGAGTCAGAGGACACCCACATCCGCACGCGCGCGCGCACACACACACACACACACAGAGAGAGAGAGAGAGAGAGAGAGAGAGAGAGAGAGAGAGAGAGAGAGATCTGTGTCGATTGCTGAGTGAATGTAGGAGAAACTGTGTCTGGGGATTGTTTTCCCTATATTCTGCATATATTCTCTCCACCACACTGTGTTGATTCCTACTAGGTCTCTGTGCCCTAGTCCAATGTCTCCCCAAAGCTATGAGCTACCTGAGGTAGCTACTCTCCTCCCCCCACCCCCAACAGAGGTCAACACAACCTAGCCAGCACCTGGCTGAGATGTTTCCCTCATCTGATACACCTTATTTAACTCCTCCATGTTGCAGAGCTGTAAGCCAGTTCTTATTTATCGAACCGGGGTCTCCTGATATGGTAAGTGGGAATGAGCCAGGCCGGGTTGGAGGGATCTCAGCATGAGATAGAGACAAGTTTTTTTCAAGCAATTGGACTTTTTATACACTTGATGTAATAGGATATCATGGCACTTTGCAAGCCTGTCAGGGTATACAAGATTGGTGTCTAATGTTAAATGTTCAGCCAAGTTCTGCATGCTTCACCAACCTCTAAGGAACACGGAGACACACAGGTGGCCTGTGTGCTCCACTGCCTGAGGGAGTGCCTCAGGTTCTCAGCAACTGAAAGGCACACAGTGCCCCAGCAGCCACAAGCTCAAACCTTAAAAACACCATGATGCATGCCTCTCAAAGCAGCTGAGATGAAGCAAACTCCAAGATTCCCTGCACAGAGCGGGCTTGTGCCCCACGTTGGAAATGATGCTCTCTCATCATCCCTCCCAAGGTCTCACAGGCTCCTCTCTGCTACACATGCCTGGCACAGGTTGGCTGCCAAGCAACAGCCCCAAGTCTCACTTCAAAGCAGAAGGTATGGGAGGCTCAGCTCCTGGATCCTGGCCACAGCACCTGCTGATGACAACAGGGAATGGGGCTTGTCCCAAGCCTCTCATTGCTGTGTGTGGGCAGCCTTCACAGCAGGAGTGACAGAGAGGCCCACATTCATCAGTTACCAAGATGGTCACATTTTTCTTAAGATTAAAATAACATCTCCAGAGCCCTCTAACAGTATCAGAAAGAGCTCTCTGGCTGATTGTGCCATTGCTGATTCAAAAGGGGCTGCATCTCTCTCCCTGAGCTGAGAAGGAGACTATGGGGACCACTGTTGACTCAAACAGTGCCTCAGAATAATGAAGAGACAGACGCCACATTGCTAGTGACAAGTTAAGATTATATATATATATATATATATATATATATATATATATATATACACACATAATGTATACACACACACACACACACACACACACACACACACACACACACACACACATTCTGGTGCTGGAGAGATGGCTCAGCAATTAAGAGCACTGGCTGCTCTTTCAGAGGTCCAGAGTTCAATTCTCAGCACCCACATGGTGGCTCACAACCATCTGTAATGGGATCTGATGCCCTCTTCTGGCATGCAGGCATACATGCAAATAAATCAGTCATACAGATAAAATACATAAATAAATAAATTTTGTTTTGTTTTTTGTTTTTGGAGACAGGGTTTCTCTGTGTAGCTTTGCGCCTTTCCTGGATCTCGCTCTGTAGACCAGGCTGGCCTTGAACTCACAGAGGTCCGCCTGCCTCTGCCTCCCGAGTGCTGGGATTAAAGGCGTGCGCCACCACCGCCCGGCTAAATAAATTTAAAACATGTTCCACGAAGGCTGGAGAGATGGCTGGATCAGTAAAGTATTTGCCTTGCAAGCCTGAGGACCTGAGTTTGGGACCCCAGCACCTGTGTAGAAAGCTGGGCGTGGTGGTGTCCACCTGTTATCCCAGCAACAGAGAGATGGAAGTGGAGACGACAGATCCCTGGAAGCTTGCTGCCCGGACAGCTTACTTACTTGACAAAATTCTGTCCTAATTAGATCCTGTCTCAATCAAAATGTGGCAGGCACCTTAGGACCAAGCCCAAGGTCGTCTTCTGATCTTCACATTGTGCACATGTGCACACCTGCACACACATGTGCACTGATATACACAGACAAACAGAGTGATTGGAGTGTAGACTCGTTAGAGCCCCAGCGCCGTGAGCAGACACCTGACAGAGGTCGGGAGGAAGGATTCCCTTTGGTTCAGTTCCAATGGGTTCAGGTCACGGTTGCCTGACCCTGTGCAGAGTATCGTGACAGTGGGACAGGTACGGAGGAAGCCGTTTCTCTTGGCAGATAGGGAGTTGGCACTCGAGACTGGAAACTTGGTGTGGTCATCAAAGGCATGCCTCCCGTGACCTAGTTTCTCTGACTAGGGCCCACCTCCTGAAGTTTCCAGAACCTCCCAAAATAACTTCACAAGCCAGGGGCCAAGTGTTCCCAGGACCCTGTAGGGAAATTTTATATTCGAGCCGGAACAGCATGGCATCTTCCAGAGACGGTGTCTGGGATAATGTTCCTCTTCCCTGTCCGAGCAGGACATAAAATCCCAAGGAAAGGGACCCTCGCGCAACACTGTGCCATCAAGTGTTTTCAGCCAAGAAGGAGGCTGAGGGAGGCCTAAGGCTGTTGGAATCACCTCTGGTAGAGGCAGCAGAACTGGTTGCCCAGCAACAGCAATCTGCTCCCAGTCCCTGTAAGGAGCCCCTGTTTACTTGATTTAGCTCCAGCTGGATCCTCTTGCAGGCAACAAAGAATGTTACTGTTAATTAAAGGTGAAATGGCATTTCTACAGTGAGAAGGGCTATGGAAAGAGAGGAGAGAGCTGGGGCGTGAGGCATGGGCGAGACTGGAAGATTTTTCTCCTACTGGGGAAACAGAGGAGAAGTGAAGGCAGCTGTAGGCTAGACCTCCCCCACAAACCTCAGAATGACAGGTATCAGACGTTTGTAACAATTTCATCTCAATTCCTTGGAAACTCTAGGGTAGAACTCTATTTGGATGATAACTCTGAGGTGGTTGGACTAGCTGCAAAGCCAGTCACTGGCTGACGAGTATAGACCCATCCCCTTCCTGTGGTGGGAACTTGAAATACCAAGGGATTTGGAGGTCCTGTACACAGACAGCAAGAGCAGGCCAATGGTCCACACCTGGGGGCGGGGCGGGGGGGTGCGGCAGGGATGCTGCTGTGTAGGCAGGGAGCTGGTGGGTAGCACTGAAGGGAGATTTCATACATGCCGTGTCTGCTTCAGTGGGTCCTGGCCCAGATGTGGAAACCTGGTCACTGTCATTTAAAGGTCAAAGAGATGAAGGAGATGTTTCTCCCACAGTTTCCAGGACATCCTTCCTAGTCATCATCCTTGGGTCTCTCTGGGGAAGATTTCTCCAAGGTCCAGCTGGGGGCACATCCTCTGTGCTCCTGGTCCTCTTCCCGTGGGGTATTGGGGCGGTTGGGTGGTCTTAGTGACAGAAAAGCCTCACCCAAATTCCTTCAGCAAAAGCAGGTTTTTAACAGAGACTGGTGGTTGCTAACTTAACAAGTTTACTAAAAATGATTGAATTAAACAAAAAAGGAAACATTTTTTTCCTGTGAGGGTGCACAGTCATCCTCCAAATCCAGAAGCTCCAGTCTCTCACAGGGACAAATGTGGTATTTATATAGGACCTACCTTCAAGTCCCACATACTCTAAGGGCTGTTTAGATTTTTTTGTTTTTTATTTTGGTTTTTCGAGACAGGGTTTCTTGTGTAACAGCTCTGGCTGTCCTGGAAATCACTCTGTAGAGCAGGCTGGCCTCAAACTCACAGAAATATGCCTGCCTCTGTCTCCCAAGTGCTGGGATTAAAGGCGTGCACCACCACACCATGCAACTAGGGTTGTTTAATTTTAATAATAATAATTATTGTTGTTGTTTGTATGTACGTGTGTGTATGGCATGAGTGTGTGGGAATGCCACCACACATGTGTGGGGGTCAGAGGACAACTTTGTGGAGTCAGTTTTCTCCTTCTACCTTTACATGGGTTCTGAGGATCAAACTCAAGTCTCCTGGCTTGTGCCATCCTGCTACACCCCCACATACTTTAAATCACCTCTATGTCACTAAGATACACAATACAGTATAAATCCTAATAAACAGCTTATGCTGTATTGTTTAGAAAACAATGAAAAGAAAAAAATTATACACGTGTTCTTTACAAATACACTTCCCCCAAATAGTCAATCCTCTGTTGATTGGCTCTTTGGATATGAAAACTGTAAATACAGAAGGAAAACTATGCATGGGAAGAGAGAAAACCGGATACCCAGTTGCAAGGTAAGGCTGTCTGGGGCCATAGCCAGACCTCCCAGGGCTGGGCTTCATGGGACCTGGAAAGTGGCTCAGGGTTTGGAAGGCTGGAAGGCTCCAGAACAGCTCACACTGCGCACACTGCTCACGACTGCTCCAGCCGTTCAGACTCTGTCTCCTGCCACCACGGTTCCAGCTGGCTGTCATTATCTCTGCTGGTCTACCCACCAGTGTTGATTGCTGGGTCAGCCAACTGCCACATGTCAGGGACAATGGGGCCATATAAAATACCGCAGGGCCACCTGTGGAGCTACCTGGAGCAGCTGCCTTCAGCAGGGGCCTGACGAGTGCTCTGAGGTCTTGTATATGCATTTCCAACTCTGATCCACATGGCTGCACCTATCCACGCTGTCTGTGGCTGCTTTGCAGCAACAATAGATTTAGGTTTCAAGACACTGTAAGCTTCACAACATCTCAGAGAACTATGATCTGGCATTTTGCAAGAACCTCTGATATAAAAGCTTTTAAGGGCAGAGATTGGGTCTCATACATCTCTGGAGATCCAAAACTTCACAGAACACTTGACACACAGTGGGAGCTCAATAATCCATATTTCATGGATATGCAGATGAACCTGGGTTGAATCTATGCAATCTGTGCCTTGACTTTGGAAGGGGGCTCCTCCATGGTAGCACCTCATAACCCTGCCCACTGAACAGCACGGCTAACCTATTGCTTTCCTGGTTGCCGAGACAGAGGCCATTTAGGGAGGAAGGATGTACTGTGGCTCGTAGTCTAAGGGGATGCAGTCCATTATGGCGGGGAAGGCATAGTGGTGGAATCAGTTCCAGTCTGTGGCTCAGGAGCATGAGCAGCCAGCTTCTTTATATTTCCATGGATCAAGACGTAGAAAGCAGGCTGAAGAGATGGCTCAGAGGTTAAGAGCACTGGCTGTTCTTCCTGAGGTCCTGAGTTCAATTCCCAGCAACCACATGGTGGCTCAAAACCATCTGTAATGAGATCTGGTGCCCTCTTCTGGCATGCAGTCATACATGCAGACAAAATACTATATACATAATAAATAAACAATCTTAGAAGAAGGAGGAGGAGGAGGAAGCTAAGCTGGGCACATGCATTTAATCCCAGCACTGGAGAGGCATAAACAAGTGGGTCTCTGTGAGTTCAAGGCCAGCATGGTCTACATAGTAAGTTCCAGACCAACTGGGGGCCTACATAATGAGACCTGTCTCAAAAAAATAATAAAAACAAATAGAAGGAGAAGGAGAAGAAGAAGAAACATTGGAACTCAGACTGGGCTATAGCCCTCAAAGCCTGCCTGCGTGGCCTTATCAGCCACCTGATCCCTACATTCTACGTGGTTTTATAACTTCTCATGATAGTACCACCAGCTGGGGACCAAGTGTTCAAAAAAACACATGAGCCTGCAGGGGATATTTCACATTCAAACCGTAGCATCATTGTCACAGTCGGTTGGAGCAGAGAGGGTCCTCCGCAGGCAGAGCACAGAACGCCAGAGACTGGAAAGTCATAAGCGTGCAGGGATGGTGTGGTCATCTCAGGGTGGACTCTGGCCTCTCTCTGTAGGAACACCTGTCTGCCCATTTGGTCAATTAATCCACCATGGGTTTCCAGGCAGAAGAGATACATGTGTAAATGGTTACACAGCAGCGGCCTCCTTTAACAATTGCAGAGAGTGGGGCTGTGCCTGGCAGTCACAGTGGCCCCAGGAGCCACTGTGCTGAGCAGTCTGGATATTGTGAAGCGTGTTAGTTACTTCTCTTGTTGCTGGGACGAAATCCCTGCAAAGTCCCTGGCAAATGTGGCTTGAGGAAGGAGGATGTATTTGCCTCACAGATTGAGGGCAGAGTTCCCATGCAGGGGAAGGCAGCTGTCAGGAGGCAGAGAGTGACAAACGTGGCTGCCCAGCTCGGTCTCCCCTTCTCATCCAGTCCAGGATCCCAGCCCCCGAAGTGGTACTGCCCACATCCAGGGTAAGTCATCTCGCCTTATTAACCAATCTAGAAACCCCCTCTCAGACATGCCCAAAGTTTGCCTCCTAGGGGATTCCAGATCAGTGGGGGTGGGGGTAGGGAGGGAGGAGGGGTGTATTTTGGTGTTTGTTTGGTTTTGGTTTTGCAAGACAGGGTTTCTCTGTGTAGCTTTGGAGCCTGTCCTGGAACCTGATCTGTAGACCAGGCTGGCCTTGAACTCACAGAGATCTGCCTGGCTCTGCCTCCCAAGTGCTGGGATTAAAGGCGTGCGCCACCACTGCCGGCTTTAGATCAGTGATTCTCAACCTGCTTCCTGTGGAAGCACCCTTTCACAGGAGTCGGGTAAAACCATTGGAAAACACAGGTACTTACATTATGATTCATAACAGTAGCAAAACCACAGTTACAAAGTAGCAAGGAAAACAATTTTATGGTTGGAACCTGTGCTCCATGGAGTATTAAATGTATGTGTCCAGCTTAGCTTTCTACGTCTTGATCCATGGAAATATAAAGAAGCTGGCTGCTCATGCTCCCCAGCCACAGACTGGAGCTGATTCCACCACTGTGCCTTCCCCGCCGTGATGGACTGGATCCCCTTAGACCATGAGCTGCAATACGTTCTTCCTCCCTAAATTGCTTCTATCTCAGCAACCAGGAAAGCAATAGGTTGGCCGTGCTGTTCAGTGGGCAGGGTTATGAGGTAGATGCTACCATGGAGGAGCCCTCTTCCAAAGTGAAGGGAAAATAATTTTGTATTTCCACCACAACATGAGGAGCTGAGTTAAAGGGCTGCAACATTCAGAAGGTTGAGAACCACTGCTCTGGATCCTGTCAACTTTACCATCAATATCCACTATCACATTAAGGAAAGGCTAAGGTCTCTCTGGATTGAGATGATGGATAATGACATCAGGATGGATAAAGCCAGCTTCTGATTAGATGTGGATGAACCTGTCCAGACAGGGGAAGGAGGTACACAAGGTCCCCAGTGTCCGTAGGTCAATTTCCAGCAACTCTAAGACTGTTTGCATAGTATTCCTGAACCACATTCTGTAACCAGAGGACCAGGGGACCGAGCAAGCTGAGTTACATGCTCATCTCAAAGGAGACTGGGGGATGCTGAATGTGGCACCAACAAGATCCTGTGGAAGGGGGCGGAAACCCCAGAAGGAACTCCAGGTGAACCAGTTTGGGTTCCTTGGAAAGAAAACTGTCAAGACAAGCTACTGTTCCCCTTTGTCAGGAAGGATGGTCCAGGCCACTCAGAAGGAGCAGGGGACCCAACTAAGGAAGGAGGCGGAGCCACTTCTAGGGTGTGTTAGGGAGCTGGCTATGGCTTGGTAACAGAAACCCCTGATTGCTTAGGATGGGACTGTCCTCTGACAGGTTACTGAAGTGTTTCTCAGTCCAGTCCTTGAGAAGGACAGAGAAAAATCTGCACGGCTTCCATCTCACCTTGGTTCACCTGTAGAATGTCTGTTCCCTGGACTTGGTGGTAGTGCATGAGTGGATGCAGTGTCCTAGTCTCAGGCGTCCAACGAAGGCCCGGAGGTAAGAGCTGCACAGCTGGAACTAAAGCCAGGGGCTGGTAGGTGTGGTGAGCGAAGCTGGTTTCAGTATACACAAAGATGTGGTCTCAGCAGTGCCTCTCTCTGTCAGGGAGGGGGTCTGTAAAGGTTGAAAGAGGGAATGGGGAGCATGGATCAGATAAAGAAGCTCTAGCATCCTCCTCAAGAAAGCCTTTAATTATGCTCTATGAAACTAGGGAAGGATCTATAAACACTGCTCAGAAAACAGTCAATTAAGTTGAACAGAAATTGTAAAACCAGCGCCTTGTTTTCTTGCAGGTAGAGACATTCTCAAACAGTAGGACTCCAAACAACTCGGACTGCAAGTTTTGGATTTGGGGAGAGGGTAACTGAGAAGCAGAATACGTTAGCCCCACTACAGGCTAAGAAAGAGTTTGGTTAGAGGCCACAATGTGAGAAGCCCGCTCGGCATTTTGTGTCCTGGGCGGGACCCAGCCTTCCTCTCTCCGCAGCATTTCGGAAGTCCTGCAACCCAAGGAGCTCCAATTCATGCAGTGCCTCAAGGGCTGGGAGAGATGGTGGTCATCAGTGGCCGGCTGTAGAGCTAGGTGCTACTCACCTGCATGGGGATGTTCATTTCTTCTGCAGTCTGATGGGAACGTTGTCCAATGTGCTATCCATTGTGCCTCAAAGCCCACCCTGATGGGAACATTGTTGTAGTCGACAAGGAGCCCAAGAAGAATCGCACAAGAGCATCATAAAAATCTGACAGGCTGGGTGGTGGTGTACACCTTTAATCCCAGCACTCGGGAGGCAGAGGCAGGCAGATCTCTGTGAGTTCGAGGACAGCCTGGACTACAGAGCAAGATCTAGGACAGGCACCAAAACTACACGGAGAAACCCTGACTCGAGAAAAAAGCAAACAAACAAAAAACTCGGACAGTGTGACCCTGATGACATGGCATGGCATTTAACACAGGTCCTTGTTTATTGTTTCATTGATCCAGATACGACCTCTCTCCTAATGCCCTGGACTTTTCCCATCATGGCACATGGCACACTGTCTACCACTTCCGGCTTGTTCCTCTACCCTAGTGACTGGTGGTGCCATATACTTGGGTTTTACACCTTGATCTCCATCCAGATCTGCCAGACAAAGAGGCTACAGAGTCCAGGCTATCAGTAGGTCACCAGGTCTGTGAGCTCCTAGAGAGCAGAACCGACATGCAGTGATGTATCTCGCTGCCAGCCCAGAGTCGTGCCAATGGGCGCTACAGTACTGACTGGCCTTTGCTCCTTCCTTCTTGTATTCCATCTGGATTTGCAGCCCTGCAGCCCAGGAGCTGAAGGCCTAGGAAAGGAATTTCTCACAACAGCTTAGAAGCTGTGGCAACACTCTCTCCACGCAGGATGAGAGTTAGGCATTGGGGTGTCTTCTTGGCCCCCCACCTCCCATGAGGGCTCAGAGCGTGGGGTGTGTTTACCTGCTGTGCACCAACTCTCCCAAGAGGGACAGCAGCATTTCTGTAAGTTCCCCCCATCGTGCACTCAGAACCAGTGGAACACAGCCCTCCTGAGCAAAGACATCAGATTTCCAGTCTCTAGCTGCCAGCATGGGGACTTGGCTGGAGCCACTGAAATGCTTTTCTTTCCACCCTATGTTTGGCCCCATTCTGGTAAATGTGAGTTTTATTACCAACAACAGCAGCAACAAGACCAAGTCAGAGATGGTCCAACTGGAAACCTTCCTGGTCTCTGATGCAGAGTCTCTGCTGAGCACAATTCAGCCCTGGAGCCTGGGGGACAGTAGTTTCCTTGGTAACAGTGGGCCAGCCTCAGGAGGTCCAGCTGGGAGCCTCCGTGGGGCAGTCCTGCTTGCACTGACAGGGGTTACCTAAAGCAGAAAGAGGCTTGGTGAGCCCAAGAGGTGGTGTCACCATGGGGTGCAAGGGGCCAGGATAGCCTCTTCCTTTCATAGCCTGCCCTGCCCCCATCCACTGGACACCAAGAGCAGACAGACAACCATGTCTCCCATCTCTTCTTGAAATAGGATGAAAGGATGTTTGCCTCCCAGACAGGTTAGAAGCTCTCCTGCTTCCCAAACCACACAGGACCTCACTAGATTGCTGTAGCCACCACGGACTGCCTCACTCCTATGAGCCCTGAAGATGCTCCTGGCACTAGCCAGTTCCTCCCCCTGCTTCCTGCTGAGACTGCTTTGTGTGGCTGAGCTGGGCAGCCTGCAGAATGGGCCCTAGGCAGGCATGGCAGTGCACAATAAGCCAGTGTTTGCTGGTTCCAGGCTGGGGTGGATACAGTAGTGGGGGTGGGATGGCATCTGTCCTTAAAGCCTGGGATTCAACACTTCTTTCCCTTCTCCTGCTTTCCTGCCCAGTTAACTTTCCTAGGAAGCGAAGTTCTTGGAGTCACCTGTAGATGTAACCAACTGTCTTATTAAATAAGAAACACAGAACCAATGCAAAGAAGAAAGCCAAGAGGTCAGAGCTAAGAGCTAAAACCTTACCCTTCCTCCTGCGGTGGTCCTACCTCTCCGAAAGAGAGCTACTTCCTGTGTGTTTGTCTTTATATAGTCTTTCTGTTCTGCCTTCTCATTGGTTGTAAACCCAACCACATGACCTCCTCGTCACTGCCTGTCTGTATAGACCTCCAGGTCTTCTATGGTTGGTATTGAGGTTAAAGGCATGTGTCTCCAATGCTGACTGTATCCCTGAACACACAGAGATCTACCTAGCTCTGCCTACCAAGTGCTGGGATTACAAGCGTACGCCACCACCGCCCGGCTTTCCGATGGCTTGCTTATAGCTCTGACCCCTGGGCAACTTTATTTATTAACATACAAATAAAATTTTAGTACAAAATAAAATATCACCATAGTCACCCCAGAAGTGAGCAATAGATTTACAATAAATGGCCAGTACATAGGAGAGTAAGTGGGAAAGATCCAGTCATCCATGTCTCATGGTGTGATGAAAGTGTGTCAAAGGTTGGGGAACTGGTGGCCCCCAAAGCCACTCTAGAAGCCAAGGCTGGAGTCATGGATGATTTTGTGCACCCAGAATGAATCACAAAAGAAGACAGACCTAGGGGATGTTGAGGTTTTTTTAGTCATGGGGAGGAGACCAGAGGACATGGCAGGGGCAGATGCCCAAAGAAATGACTGTGAGCTGAGTTCTCCACTGCCTTCTGGGCGCTGGGTGTGTCAGGCCGCAGTCCTGACACCGAGTTCTTCCGAGCAGTGGGTGGGACTTGACAACACATTCTCACAACTGTTGTGACCTCAGCTGAGAATTCTAATCCTATCAGTAGCCAGGGGGATTGATTCCAGGAGCCCTGGGCTAGCAAAATCTGCAGATGCTCCTCATTTCGCATTAGGTGTAAACTGTAAGTCACAAAGGCGGCAGAGAAGGAGGGAAGAATTAGGGTTAAGGGAAGGAGAGAGTTTGGGAAAGGCGATTATCATCCTTAGTTGGGGGCTGCTCGGAGTTTATGGTAGGTTGGCTGACCAGCTTTGGGACCATCTCAGAAAAGCCAGGAACCTTTAACAAATCAGCTAGCTGACTTCTGGACTCAGAGGCTCACCTCAATCTAGCCTTTCCTCTTTTGGGGTTCCTTCCTGGTGACAACTTCCCATAATCCAAGTGAGGAAGACGAAATGGCTTGAGGGACATGACTAAGAGCAGAGGACTGCTGAACACTGTTGGAGAGAGGCTCGGTTATTGAAAGGTTTGCGGTGGTAGCCTTCTAATGTTTTCTTTCCCTTTAAGTAAGCTAAGCTATCGGGGGGCGGGGACCATTTGTCCCACTAAGTAAATGCTGTTAGATAATCCCCCCTCTAAAATAAAGAACAACCCGTTGACAATCTCCGGTGTTCTTTAAACTATCTCTAGGTTACTTACAGCACTGAATACATTACAAAGGTAAATAACTGTTAAAATGTGTTCTTTGTGAGATAATGGCAGGAAGTCTGTGTGTTCAGTACCGATCATTCATTGCTGTGATCATGCTACATCAGAAATGTTTGTGTCTTTCACAATGTTAGAAGTTATTAAATGACAATGAATTCACAAGGTAGCACGGTCTTAGTGGCAGCAATTCGCCAGGTGGTCCTGCTTTCCTTGATGGCACTGGCTGAGGCAAACAGATTCTTTTATTCCTATCTTAATTAATAATATGAACTCTCAGGTCACACATCACACTACACACTGTAAATCAATCTATCTGTCTATCTATCCATCCATCCATCCATCCATCCATCCATCCATCTTCAGAATGGCTAGACGGGGTTAAGGAAGCAAGGAGTCTCAAAAAGGCATGAGTAGGCAGAGCTTGGAAATGGATAGGAATGTAAGAGTCTGTGGGAGAGAAATAAACCAACTAGGAGGTCTCTGGAGAAACCCATTGAGGCTGCTGCTGCTGCTGCTGCCAGGTCATAGGTTGAAGTGCAGCTGCAGAGTTGAGTCCAGCACAGAGGTGAAAGGGCAGAATGAGTCCAGACAAATGAGTGGGGGATGAGTGGACAGAATGGTCCAGATGGAGAAATGGAGGCGTGAGATAGGCAGATGGCCGTCTGAGTAGATGATGTCACTGGCAGGGACCTGAGCTAAAGCTGAAGCCCCAGGGGCAGTCGGAACTCCTTTGCCTGTCAGTCCCTCTACATATCAGGTGGTCCGATGACAGGTGACTGGGGATCATCTCAGTGTTAGGTGTCCAAATCTTTGCAGGAGTCTGGGTGAGGGGCTTACACCTTTTCGTTTGTCTGGTGTGCCCCATAAGTTCCTGGACTTGGCTTTTTAAAAATATGGTTTTAATATGCCCATGTGCCGCTAAGGTCCCAGTTCACCCCAAAATATTTATAGGAAGGTTCTTTCCAGTCCCAGGAATATTATCAGTTTGTGCTATGTGGGTGGTGCGGTCACCAGGGGCAGCCATCCTCCATCTCCAAATGAAAGCAGATGCTGCTGCTTGTAAAATGGGCAAGGCAGTCTGAAAAACTCCTGTCTTGTTAGGGTTCCTATTGCTGTGATAAACCCTACGACCAAAAGCAATTTGGGAAGGAAAGGGCTTCTTTCAACTTACAGCTGTAGTTTAGTCCGTCATGAAGGGAAGTCAGGACAGGACTCCTGACAGGCATGTCCTAGTCAGTGTTCTATTGCTGTGAAGAGACACCATGACCGTGGCAACTCTTGTAAAGGAAAGCATTTAATTGAGGCTGGCTTACAGTTTCAGAGGTTCAGTCCATCATCATGGCAGGGAGCATCACGGCATGCAGGCAGACATGATGCTGAAGAAGGAGCTGAGTGTTCTACACCCAGATCCGCAGGCAGCAGGAAGGGAGAGACTCTCAGCTTAGGATTGGCTTTTCAAAACCTCAAAGCCCACCCCGCTAGTGATGCACTTCCTCCAACAAGGCCACACCTCCTAATCATTTCAAATAGTACCACACCCTAGTGGCCAAGTATTCAAATCTATGAGCCTATGGGGGGGCCATTCTTATTCAAACCACCACAAGGCAGGAACCTGGAGGCAGGGCCTGAGCCAGAGGCCTTGGAGTGACATGTGCTCACTGGCTTTCTCCCCATGGCTTGCCCAGTTTGCTTTCTTATACAACCCAGGACCACCAGCACAGGGGTGGCACTGCCCACACTGATCTGGGCCATCCCACATCAATCTTAAAAAAATGCCCATAGACTTGCCTACAGACTGGTCTTATGGAGGCATTTTCTCAGTTAAGATTCCCTCTTTCCAGATGTATCTAGGCTGGCATCAGGTTGACAGACATCAACCATCACAACCACTGCTGTATATTGTATGGATAGCTTAGGGCAGGCCCAGCCTGATTTTACCCAGTCCTCACGGCATCATCTATAAAGGAAATATGAGGTGAACCATGCTAACATGAATGCTGGAGAGAGTCTAAGGCAGGGCCTCCAGCAGAATGTACCCACACATCTCTTTAGTCATATGGATTCAGCATAGAGCTTTATGTATGGCAAATTTAACTCGAGCTTTTGGGGACTATTGGGAATTTTCTAGACAGTTTTGGTCTGAGGTTGGTTAAACCCCTAGATGTGGACAGCTATTTTACTATCTCTACTTCATACAAAGGTAAACTGAGACTTGGAGAGAGCTCACAAGTTGTCCACATTAACCTGGAATAGCAAGTATCTAAAGATGGGTCCAGATGTTTTGCCCACGGCAGTACACACATGTTACTCCCTCCCCTCAAAAACTGGAGATCATGACCCACCTCCTTGAACCTGGATTGGGTCCCAAACTGCTTTACCCAACAGATGTGAGAGAAGCGACAACCGGAAGGTTTGGCTTCCTGGACGCAGTAGTTCGCATTTGTCATCCCAGCACTTGGGAGGCTGAGGCAGGAAGGTCATGAGACACGACAAAGCCCGGTATCAGAGCTTTATTAGGAGGAAGGGGGTGGGCAGAAGAGAGCGTGGCCAGGCCTGGGGGAGACACACGTGCAGGAGAGAGAGAGGGGTGTGGGGAGGAGAGGGCAGAGAGAAGAGAGGGGAGGAGTCTGTGACTGGCTTTTTAAGGATTCCCCTGCACACGCGCAGGTGGGCTTACAAGGGCTGATTGCCACACATTTGCACAATCACACAGCAGACTGATGACATAAGACGAAGACCCCTTGCTTAGCTACTGAATTGCACATGTGCGGTCACGCAGCTGGAGGATGGCGGAATCCTAACAGAAGGAAGGGAGGAAGGGAGGTGGAGAGGGTGAAGGAGACAAACAAGAAGAGGACTTGACTGCCTCTGCTTCTTCATTTTGGAAGACTCCATGTTGGAGGGAAATCCAAGCTGTCGAGTGGAAAGGCCCATCTAGAGAAAGACTGAGGCCCTCAGTTGGCACGCCCAGATGACTTCCAAACTCACACAGAGCTTTTAGAAGGTCCTTGTCATCACAAAGATGGCTTAGCCAATGACATACAGGGCAAAGACAGTCACTCCCATTCAGCTGTGCAAACTGTAAAGCCCAAGCATCATGTTTGCCCAGGTGAGTACGAACACAGAAACACAGGTGTGGAGAGAAGCATGCATGGTGGGGGGAAACTGAGGACAGGATGCAGGTCAGAGCCGTGGCTTCCCTGCTCCCACCTCCTTTCACATCACTGACACTTTCTTCCCCTTCTCTCCATCTTCTGCTGGGTACTGAGCCCTAGCTCCCAAGGGTCAAGACAAGACAGTTTCGTTTCTGGTGACAGGCTGCATCCTTTGTCTCCCAGGTGGGAAGCTGGTGCTGCCACCATCACCTGAGTTCCTTGGCCTGGTGGCTGGAGTCTGTGCATCATGCCCCAAGAATGGAGAGATGCCATGGTGGGCAGCAGAGGCAGGGCAGAGCCTCCTAGGATATCACTGCCTGTGCCTCCCCCTGCCCTGCCCCATCTCTCTGCACTCAATCAATTTCCCTTTCAATCCCCAAGCCCATCGTCAGGAACTTCTGCTTTGGAGGGTCCTAGGCTCTACCATGCTGCTCTGGCCTGTGTTGTCTGGCCTGTGGGTGGCTCACTCTCTTTTCTTGTCCATTTCCCTATACCCCCTCCCCTGGACATTCCTCCCCAAACCTTCAGAGCTCAGGAGAACCCCAGGAAGCCTGCTCTGTTTGTTGTTTGATCTTCCCCTCCTGGGGAGACCAGGGCACATGCAAATAATGTTATTAAAGCTGGGAATGACCTTCAGAACAATTTAGTCCAAAGCCTCCATTTTATTGAAGGGCAAATTGAGCCCAAAGAGAGGGTTAGCCCAGCACAGCTGTTCAGCTACATCTGGGGTCTACAGTAGACTCTGGCCCCTGGACTTCCTGACATGGATCCTCTTCTCAACCAGGGAACAGCACAAACACTGGCTTGGGTGGTCTCTTGTGTTCGTTTGTGGGGGTGTGTATGGCCCCTTGGTACCCTACGGCAGGCAATGGTGGCCAGAGACTATTCCACCGTCATTCCCTAAGAACTTGTCAAGGATCTGAGGTTTCTGACATGTAAGACTCCAGCACTAGTGGGTGGTAACTCCTTCAGGCAGAAGGCTGAGAATGGTTTCCATGGAGACCACCCAGGCTGCGGTTTCCAAGGTAACACTTACATGAGGTTACAGCAGCCTCCTATTTATGTCAACTTAACATTTCCAACAGCTCTATTCTTTTGGCCAAGCCTAGGCTGAATGCAAGGCTTCCTTTCTGGGACAGTAACAGAATTCAAGGGCCAGTGAGGTTTGCAGTTAGCTGAAAGGGAGAGCGGAAAGGGAAAGCAGGCTGGAGAGCATCTCTGCCAGCAGGCTTCATCTAGGGGCAGGTGCACAGAGACAAGCATGGCGTTACAGCAAGGCATGGGGAGACAGGGAGCCTACACCTCACCGTCAGCTCTGGTCTCCGGAGGTCACTGGTGTTCTGAGGCGTAGAGCATCCGTTCAGAAACAGCAGATGCAATAGCAGATGCCCGTCTGTATGGTTAGTTTTTTAAAAATCCACAAATGGGAGAAACTCGCACCTACGCGCGCGTGCACCTGCCACCACTTTACCCTAACTAGGATTTTAGAGAAATCAGCACAGATAAACCTACCTCATTGTTTGTAACAGGAACAAAATATTGTACCTATTGTGAAACCCCATCCCTAATAGAGGAGGGCTGCTTTCAATCTCTTGCCGTTACTACAATAAGTATTCTTGTATGTATATTTTCATATGCTTGCCAGTTCCATGTACAGGATACAAAGAAACTTCCCAGCTGTAAAATTTCTGAGTCAAACAAAGGCATCACGTTTTAGAATTTTACACTGTCAAACCACTTTAGGGCCAGTGCCGGTCAAGGAGGGTTTATACAAATGTGAGGAGACAGGTTGTTATTGAGGTTTGTTTGGAAAAAAAAAAATCACGAAACCCCAACAAAGACTCTAGAAGAAGAGAAAATGATATTCCAGTGGTGTTAATCAATGTATATCTACAGGTGCTAAAGAATGCACTGGAAATGAACTGTAACCGTACAGAAGCATCCAGAAATGGCCGAACCCGTGATTTACATGACAGTCAATAGAGTAAGTCAATGGATGGATACAGAAAAAACAAAAACAAAAAACATTTGATAAAACGACTTATTGCTAATCTCTGATTTAAAAAACAAAAAACACTTTGAAAAAAGAACACTCTCCTAACATCTGAAAAACTATATTCAAGATGAATTCCTTTTTAAAGTCAAGAGCCATGTTCTTGTGACCGTTACCATGGTACCTGAACTTCTTGTCGGTGTGGTGGGCCTAGAAAGAAATCTGGGGGCTGAGGGTGTGGCTTAGTGTGAGGGTGCTCGGCTAAAAGCACAGGAGTTTGATCTACAACTCCATAGTAAAATAAAATAAATTAGGCAAAAGGGAAATGAAAAATTGAATTATTTGAAAGGAAAAAAATAATCATAATCAATAGAATGACACATATTTCTTAGAATAAGAAACACAGCCAGGTGGTGGTGGCACATGCCTTTAATCTCAGCACTCATGAAGCAAGGTAGAGAAGCAGGTGGATCTCCGAGTTTGAGGATAGCCTGGTCTACAGGTCAGGCAGGACTACACAAAGAAATTCTGCCTCCAAAAAACCAAAAAAGAAAAAAAAAAGGAAATGCATAAGTTTGCTGGCTCAGTATTATAATGCAGATTATGTTTTCATAAACTGGAACAATAATATATATATATATTAATAATAAATATAAGGAACTTAGGAATCAAGCTAATTCATGAAAGCTTTGCCAGAATTTCACTCTGGGAAAATATAAAAAGCTAAAATTTAAAAAAATTTAAATATCTTGTTGATAATGAAATCATAATTTCAACTCTCCCGCAGTAGAGCTGTAGATTTACTACAAGCCCATTAGGAAAATGGAGAGTTCATGAAACTGGATTTTTGCTTTTACATGTATATGGAGAAAGGACCACAAAAAGGTACTGTGGTGCTAGAGAAATCAACACAGGAAGCTCGCCCCAGCAGACAGCCAGACTTGTTTTTAGTATGGCTCAGAGCTCAAATGACAGGCCCAGAGTACAAAGCCCTGAGATGGATCTTATGCATACGGAAACGCATAAGACATTGCATTGATCCATGAACACATCTACTGTAGCTCTGCGGAAAGGCAAGAACAAAACAAAGAAAAACCCAGAATACATGCTTAACCCTATGTACCACACCAAAGAAGTAAATCGCAGGGAATATGTTTAGCTCTTATTTACATGTAGGTTTCTGTGTATGTGTATGTGTACGCCTACAGAGGACAGAATCGGGCTTACGATCCCCCTGGGGCTGCAGATAAAGGCAGTTGTGAGCCACTTGATGTGGGTGCTGGGATCTGAATTCAGGTCCTCTACAAAAGCAGCAAGTGCTTCTAACAGCTGAGGCATCTCTCTAGCCCATTCAGAGGATATATATATATATATATATATATATATATATATATATATATATATATATATATATATATATATATATATATATACATATAGTGGGGTTGTGGGGATAGCACAGTCAGTAAAAGGATTGTTAAATGAACATGAGGACCTGAGTTCATTCCCAGCATCCACAAAAGAAGCTCGGCACCGTGGTATTTGCCTGTAATTCTAGTACTAGGGAGACAGAGGCAAGAGTATCTCTGGTGTTTACTGGCCTCTATTCCATCTGAATTGGTGAGCTTCAGGGTTAATGAGAGATCCTGTTTCAAAAGTGTGTGGAATGCTGAGGATGTAGCTCATTTGGCAGGGTGCTCATCTAGTCTGCACAGAGCCCTGGGTTCAATCTCCAGCATCATGCAAACCAGGCATGGTGCCCATGTCTGTAGTTCTAGTGCTTGACAGATGAAGGCGGGAACATCCACAATCCAAGGTCATTTTCAGTCACACTGAAGCCTGGAGACCAGTCCTACATCATCATCACCATCATCATCAGCAGCAGCAGCATCAGCACCACCATCATCATCATCATCATCATCACTACAACAACATGGAAAATGATTGAGGAAGACACTTGACATTGACCTCTGGCTTCCATATGTACGTGCAAAGTACACAAACATGTGCACAGGCATACAGAAAAAAAATCCATACAATACGAAAGTCAAAGGACCAAAAGAACCCTGTAAGATAACATCTGTCTAACCTTTGGATAGGACTCCTGAAATAAGATGCAAAAGTTTAAGTAGAATATGGATAAATCTGACTACAGTGAGGTGAATCATTTCTATTCATAGATGAGACAGACTGCAAGGAAGGACAGACAAACCACAAACTGGGGTAAGAGATTAGCCACCCATTGGTGACTGAATAAAAATGACACAAACTATATTAAGAATGCCCACAGACTAATGAGAAAGTAAAACAGCCCACAGAACAGGCTGAAGAAGAAAATGGTCAGATGGAAGGGGAAATCTGAGATCCAATAGTTACACCAAACTTTCTCCAGTTTCCTGGTCACCAGAGAGATGAAATTAAATTCATAATGAAAAACCTTTTTGCTCCCAAGCCATTGGCAAGATGTCTCAAGGATTCTCAGTATTAAGTATTGGCAAGGATGTGGGATGAGAAGCATGTCTCAGGGGGGCAGCCGAGAGTGCACAGTGGCCAGCTCTTACAACAACCAGGGCCAAATTCATGTGAGATGAATATTTGCTCGCTATGTGAGCCACGGACTCCACTTCTTACTCTACATAAAGGAGAAGCCCTTTCCCACACACACCAGAGGCCCATGTTCCCCAGGAAGCAGGCAAGGTGGCTCATTGCTTGAAACACTACTGCTCTCCTAGTGCCCGTGTCGGGCAGCTCACAACCACTTGTAACTCCAGCTCGAGGGAATCTGATACCTTCTTCTGGACTCTCAGGCACTTGCACTTACATGTACAAATGCACACACACACATACTTTTTTTTTCTTTTTTGGTTTTTTGAGTCAGGGTTTCTCTGTGTATCAGCCTTGGCTGTCCTGGAACTCACTTTGTAGACCAGGGTCACAGAGATCCACCTGCCTCTGCCTCCTGAGTGCTGGGACTCAAGGCATGCACCACATGGCTCACATACACATTCTTAATAATAAAAATCTTTAAAAATTTTTATGAAGACACTCTAGTTGTAAAAACTCAGAAAGAATCCAAAGGTCATCATTAAATTGTTAAGTTTTATATTCCTACAATGGACTGAATATAACAAACTGTGTAGCAGTAAATATGAACTGAAGACTACAGGTGTCAACATGGTTGAATCTGAGAAATATAACACTGAGGGCACAAGTGAGTCAGAGAATAGAACATAAGGTATTTTGTGGCCACTTGCATAATTTAAATTAAAGCAGAACTCTAGTAGGGGCTCTTACATAGGTGTTCATTCATGAAGAAACCCAGAAGAGGGGCAGGAATCACACAGACTGGTTAATTTGTATAAGATTAGGTAGTTAATATATGGGAAATTGATGTGTGCTCAAGATTGACTCTGGATTAAGTGTACTGTCTTAGTTAGGGTTTCTACTGCTGTGATGAAACACCATGACCAAAAGAAAGTTGAGGAGAAAAGGGCTTATTTGGCTTACACTTTCACATCGCTGTTGATCACGTAAGGAAGCCAGAACAGGAACTCAAGCAGGGCTCATGACAATGAGACATGTCTGCTCCTGGCAGCACCGATCTACTTCAGAGAAGACGATGGCATCAAAGAAACTCCACACGGAGTTTGTTTTCTTTGTGGCAAAAGCTAGCCACTGAGCAAAGAAAATGCCTTTGCCTCAATTGCTGACAGATATTGTCCAAACTGGACCAGCAGGATGCAAAGGAAAGTGACTGCCAAACTTCACCAAGACAAGGTAGGACAGTCCTTCAGAATTCCCTACTTCTCAGAAAAGTCTGTCAGATATGCTGGGCCTGTAGGTCAGAGTTGGATGCCCTAATGTTGCAGAGAAACTTTGGGTGACTGTCCAGGCAGTCTGACGTCTTTATCACTAGGTAACATTTCACCCTTCTGGGGTCTTTGATAGAGTTGAAGATTAGCTAGTCGAAGTTTTCCCTAGTTACAATTAGGTATAAAATGTTAGAGTCACAAAGATAAAATAGATAGCAAAGTATTTTCACTAATTTTGCCAAATACAAATGAATTAGATATTATAACTGTAATTCTTACTTGACAACTTTTTGTTGTTTATAATTTTACTATGTTAAAGTTAAAACCTTTTCAATAGATAAAAAGGGGGAAATGCTGTGGAATAATCATTCTGCACACTGTGTGAATATATATTGCTATGATTGGTTTAATAAACAAGCTGACTGGCCAATAGCTGAACAGGATAAAGTTAGGTGTGCAAGCCAAACTGAGAATGATGGGATGAAGAATGGTAGAGTCAGAGGAGACGCCAGCAGATGCAGAGAAAACAGGATGTGTAGAAAATGAGGTAACAAGCCTTGAGCCACGAGGCAGAGGGTAGATAAGAAATGAGTCAATTTAAATTGTAAGAGTTAGCTAGTAACAAGTCTGAGCTATTGGCCAAGCATTTATAATTAATATTAAGGCTCTGAGTGCTTATTTGTAAAGCAGCTGCCGGTTATTTGTGAAGTGGCTGCTGGAACAGGAAAACTCCGCCTACTCAGGGCAGAAACCTGGAGACAGGAGCTGATGTAGAGGCCATGGAGGGGTGCTGCTTACTGGCTTGCTCCACATTGCTTGCTCAGCCTGCTTTCTGTAGAACCCAGGACCACCAGCCCAGGGACAGCACCACACACAATGGGCTGGGCCCTTCCCCTTTAATCACTAATTAAGAAAATGCCTCACAGGCCTTCCTATAGCCCAATCTTATGGAGGTATTTTCTTAATTGAGGTTCCCGCTTTTGAGATAACTTTAGCATCTGCCAAACTGACACAAAACTAGCCAGCACATGTGCTTTTGTATTAGTTTACATCTTAAATGTCATGGAGGACAGAGGCTGAGCTGACAGGAGAGTCTCCTAATATAGACTGCCATAATTCCCTGCCTCACTGGCTCTGGGCCTGGATAGCTTCCCAGCCTCTAGAGGTGGCTCACTTCCACTCCCCTTGAAACTAAGCATGTCTTATGACTTATCTTTATCAACAAAATGCTACCCAGTAATAGGCTGGAAATCCTGATCCCAGCCCTCAAGGACTGGTGGCTTCTGCTTCCTTTCCCTCATAGCTCTACTGATGATCAGTGGCCTGAGGCCCTTAGAGGCTGAGTCCATCTTGCATGTCCAGCCCCAGTCAAGCTTTCCCAGCTGAACACAAAGTATGAGCAAACAGTTGCTGTACGAGGACTTGGTTCTTCAGTCAACCAGCTGAACTGTCAAGCCACGTACATCACCAGACTCAGCTCTGTCAGCTTGTTCTCAAAAGCCAAAATCCAAGATACCGATATCAATAGGAAGAAAATTAAATCTATTCCAAAACTGGTCCCGAGAAGATAGAAGTATGGTCCCCAGAGCACCATCTTGGAGAGCTGGAGTACAGGGGTTCCCATAGAGGGAAAGGGGGGTGCAGTGTGAGGCTGCAATTGGTGAGTGTGGGGTAAGGTTCAGTGGGGTCTGCCACTGTCTTCCTCATCCATGGTGTATAGTTTTTCCTACTTCTCTTTGGTCAGAACATGGCTATGAACCTTGATCTCCAGAGGCTAGGTCCTACATTTATTTATGTAAACATAGTTGATTTTCTGTAAGTTAAGCCTCAAAGTACTCTATATGCTTTATCAGTTGATACAAAAAACTGAGTAAGAAGGGGGTCAGAGAGATGGCTCAGTAGTTAAGAGTGTGTATTGCTCTTGCAGAGGACATGAATTTGATTCTGAGCACTCATGTTAGACAGGTCACAGTCATCTGTAACTCCAGCTCTAGGGGATCTGATGCCCTCTTCTGGCCTCTGCAGGCACTTCCACTCATGTGCATACACACACACACTCTCTCTCTCTCTCTCTCTCTCTCTCTCTTAAAAAAAACAACAACAACAAATAAAGGAGCCTTATATACTCTGATGTAGTAACTAAACACATCTTTGCTCATTTATAGACAGGGTATTTCTACATAGCCTTGCTGTTCGGGAACTCACTATGTAGACCAGGCTGGTCTTGAACTCACAGAGATCCACCTGCCTCTGCCTCCCAAGATCTGAGATTAAAGGCCTGAACTACCATACCCTGCTCAAGTGTTAGCATGTTAACTGTGTAGGGATGGGGTTTGTCTTTAACATTTAGAATGATGGGAAAAGGAGGGGGAAGTCACTTTTCAAAGGACAGCTTGCAGAGTGGCCATGTGACAGTCTTAAGTCTGGTGGGTTTCTAGATACACATCACTCAATAAGTTCTATATCTGATTGGTAATGCCACACTAATGATATCAAGTATTTTGTATGTAACAAATGCTTCACAATACAAAGCACAACCCCAAATGAAAACACCAACCCTGACTTGATGTATAAAATTGTTCTTCATAGTTTTGATCTGTGTTCTTCACAGCTACAATTAAACATCTCAACCTATTTTGGAAAAAAAAAAAAAGGTTTTAAGTGGGGTGATGGTGGTGGTGGTGGTGGCAGCACACGCCTTTAATCCCAGTGCTTGGCGCCAGGGGCAGGAGGATCTCTATGAGTTCGAGGCCAGCCTGCTCTGCAGAGCAAGTTCCAGGACAGCCAGGACAGAGAAACCCTGTCTTGAAAAAACAAAAGCAAAAAACCAAACCCAAAACAAAACAAAACCCAAAACGAAACCAAACCAAACCAAAAGACTTTGAATATTAAGGAAAATAGCTCTTTTACATTGTGTTTGATAATTACATCCCCTGAGATTGTGATTGCTATTTATAAGCTGTGGTAGACCTTGCTATATATAAATTTAAACTCTTCATTAATTCTTACTTAGTGGGGGTGATGCTTATATTACTTTTAATTGTTTTTTTTTTTCAAACACTGGCTTTATTTTATGTATAAAACTTGATTCATTCAGAATCAATTTTGTTCAGGGAGGCAGGATCCAGGTTTATTGGATGGCTAATCAGCTGTTTCATTAAAATAACCCATATGTCTCCACTAACTTGAAATGCCACGGGAAACCATGTATTAAATTCCCCTGTAATTTTAGCCAATTCTGCCCCCCCCCCCCCACTGTGTCCCATTGACCTCTTCCTTTACCACTCCAAACTCTGTAATTATTGTCATTTATCCTATGCTGGGGAGGTGTCTTTCTGTATGCTGTGAATATATGTTGTTCCCACTGGTTAATAAATAAGCTGCTTTGGCCTATGGCAAGGCAGCTTAGAGGCAGGCGGGAAACCTAAGGAGAGAAACAGGAAAGAGAAAGGCCGAGTCTGGGGAGAGGCCAGCCTGCTGCCCAAGGGACATGCCAGCAGACCAGTGAGCCACAGAACATGTGGCAAAACAAAGATAATAGGAATGGGTTAAGATGTGAGAGCTAGCTAGCAAGAGGCCTGCCATAGACCATACAGCTTGTAGATAATAAGCCTCTGAATGATTATTTTATAAGCAGCTGTGGGACCACGGGGCCGAGCTGGACCGGAGAAACCTTCTGACTACAGTCCTGCTGTGGGTGTGAAGGGAAGTTCTTTGATCTTTGCAGGATTTATCTAGCCTTCCCTAATGTTTACTTTCTCCCAGAACTGAATGGGTCAAGTCCAAAAACAAATCTGGCAAGCACTGTGGTGGATTGCATTATATTTAGAATATAAGCAAAACAAATCATGCAAGAGGTCCTGTGTTCAGATAAGGTGTGTCTGCATGTCCCCACCCACCCTCAATCCCAGGGCACCATTCCATTCTACTGCCTGTGTCCACTTACTAAGGCCCTCGCCAGCCCTCTCTGCCTCCTTCCCTGGAGAACTTGACCCTGCAACTATTTCTGATCCACCAAGAACAATTACTAATTTCCTAGGCATCGTGGTAAATATGACACTGTCCTTGTGCCTAAGGACACGCAATAATGATTGTCTGTCACGAACCATGCAGCAGGGTGCTTTATCTGCACTCTAAAGCAGCTTGACCTTGAGTGGTTCCCTAAAGCTCTCTGGGTACTTCCAGCTACAAATGTGAGCACAACTTGGCTCAGGCCTTAGTCCAGGGGATCTAGGAAAGCAAGGGAGGGGACACCCCACACTCCCTTCCTGACCCAGGGAATGCCAAGGTCCGTTGGCTTCTTCCTGTCCCCCACCCCCATTACTTTGTCCTCAGAGCACTCCAACCCATAAGATACCCATAACTAGCCATAGCCACGACACCAGGGCCATGAGTTTGTTTTTTTTTTTTTAATTTTCTACAGACACTTCTGAAAAGAGATCTAATAGAGAAAATATACAAAGCATTTGAGAGCTTCACCGCCATGGAGAGCCCAAGTCTGACCCGAGGTGCCAAAGCCTCTCCCAGGCTCAGGGCTGAGGGCGACCAGCACGAACATCAGTAAAAACATGCAAAAGAAGGAAAGGAGAAACATCACACACCCCTGGACAGTGGGGATAGATCCGGAACGGAAGAGGAAGCAGGGATGAAAGTACCAGGTGGCTCTTCTTCCCGCTTCCATCTTTTCCAGTAGCCCTGGCATGGAGGAAGAGGCATGTGCCCCACCCACTGCCAGGGCCCGCAGCTCACAGCTGGTGACTTCTGTACCCACCTGCTCCTGTGTTCCTAGGCGCCAGGCCAGGGCGGCCCAGCTCCTCATTTCTTTGGTTCCACTCAGAGAACAGTTGTGCTTAGCAGACTCATCCCACCCTCAAACTCCAGGCTCCTGCCGGCGGGACGAAGGCACTGACATGAATCCCAGGGAGAGCCCAGGATAGCCCTGCTCTTGTGCTCTGATGGGTCCAACCCAGGACACATTTCCCCACCCTTAGTCCACACTTAGGCCTAAGAACCAGGAGAACAGAGGAAGTGTGCTGTGCATGAAGAAAGTCTTTGGGGACTTGCCCAATTGTGGGGGTGCTATTTCTGAACCCCATGCCAAGCCTCATCCATGCTCTTGCCCCTGACCCGGGCTTTCACATATCCAGCCCCTCCCTTTAGTCCTTCCCCTTGGCCCAGCCACTGGGGAGTTGAATTAAAACAACGATTACAGAAACCATCTTGGGCAACTGTCCCCTCACACCTGAAAGACCAGCAGACACAGAGGTCCCCTCGAGAGATCACGGCCCTGGTACAGAGAGGAGGGTGGGACTGGAAAGAATAGTGGAACATGTCACATCTATGGAAAAGTGCCCAAGGTACAAGCTAAGCAAAGGGAGGAGGAGGGCCGGAGAGCGGCCAGGAGGAGGAAGAAGAGGGCAGGGCGGGCCTGGAGGGAAGGCCTCACACCACCCCGCAGATGAGCGTCTCCACCACGAAGGTGTTCTCAAAGTGACGGATGGCATTGCAGTTCTTGGCCCCACGTTTGTTGATCCCTGGGAAGAAAAAAGAAAGTCCCAGTTAGGCCTGTGTCCAGGCCCAGAAAGATGGCCAGCCTCTGAGCCTGAGAGCCCTGGGGCCTGGCAAGGCAGACAGGGGAAAGCCAGAAAGTGACACCCCAAAACAGCACCATGAAGTAGAGAGTGCTCCTAAGTCAGGCTCACTATGTGCCTGTCATAGCTCTGCTGTTAAAACCTTCAAGGTGCTACTTTACCCTCTGTGCCTCAGTTTCCTTTAAAATGCACAGTTAGAATAAAAATGATGATGACAGTGGTGAGGATAAGTGAGGCAATGCCCGGCACGTCCTAAGTGCTTGACTGACATTCACTGCAGTTAGGCTATAATTGCTGCTAGGATGGCTGAGCTAGGTCCTGTCAGAGCCTGGCTGGGGTTTGGAGCCTGGGACACATCTGTCACTCACGCCTCCGGGTGGCCCGGCGCCGCAGTCGGTACGTGTCCTTCCCATTGCACAGATGGTAGATGAAGGAGCCCAGAGCCTCCTTGTCACTGACAAGCTCCGTCACCACCATCTCCTCCTGGATGATGTACGTCTGTGGGAGGTAGGTTCCTCTCTGCAAAATGGAGGAGGTGGGGGTAGTATGTCAAATCACGGCCTTCAGGCCCCTCCCACTGCCCACTTTCCCCTGGGGCTCCCCCACACCCTTGTTCTACATCTGAAATGACTACTGTCCCAACACACTACTTTCTCACTCCCAGAAGCCCTTTGATAGCCAACGCCGGCACCTGTCCTATACTGTGGTGAGCTTTGGCATGTGTGCATGTCTGGCCTCCCACTTTAAGGGAAGTGCTCCTGGAGATAGGGCCTGCACCCACTGCCCTCACTACTGACCCAAAGCATGCATTTGAATGCCAACTCACTTGGCATTCTGTGAGTTGGGGAGAGGAAAAGGGGAAACGACTCTGAGGATGTGGCTCAAGAATGGTGGAGAAGCAATCCTTTGTGGGTGCAGGGACAGTGTCCCAGACTCCCCCTTTAGGCTTGGTCTCCTCAGGGGAGGGGACAGGTATGAACAATAAGAGGCTGCCCACCTTCACATTCATGAGGAGCTCCCAGAAGTTTCGAGGGGGTAGCACAATGGTGGTGTTGAGTTCGATAACGTAGCACTTGTCCAGGGAGATGTCGTGGTAGGCAGTGAGACCCTAGGAGGGAGGAGGTATCCGTCAGTCTCTGTGGAAGGCAAAGGCCTGGACCAGGCCAGCCTGCTGGGGGTTTTCAGCCAGCAGAGGTCTGAATCCTACCGGGCCATCAATGGGGTCTGGGGTCTCAGGAGTGGTGCCCTCCCCCAAGTTCCTGGACATCCAGCTAGGGAGTGCCCCCTCCTCCTGCTCCTCTCTAGGCTGGTGGACGTGCCACTTAACAGACAAGAGCACACTGGTTGTTCAAGGCCTCCGCTGCTATAAATGGTCTTTCTGGGGATTGCACAGCTAGTGAGGAGAAGGGCATACGATTATATCCCACTATGCATTTCATCAAAATGGTGAGGTCTAGCTGGCCTTATGGGACACAGGAGCAAGTTCCTGGCCACCTCCAATCCCCAGCAAGGTCCCTTGCCTCAGGGAGGCATGCTACACTGCAGGATCCAGAGGCCACTGCTACAGAACACTCAAGGAAGCGCTGGGTTAACACAGAAGCTTGGAAGGCCTAGGGAAGAAGACTGAAGCCTACGTCTCACTGATCTCAAAAGCAGCCAGGGACAAGAGTGGCGACCTCAAGGAGGAAGGGAACCGACTGGAAAAAAGCAAGAGGGAACCTTTCTGAGTGCTGGCGGGGAGCCCGACTTTATCGGGGTGTTGTTACACAAATAGACACCCGCTCGGCTGTACACTGTGATGGTGGCTGTACAAATGCAAACAGATCCAGGACCCTTGGCCTCACAGGGACAGCCAACCCCTATAACTGTCAGAAAGCCCAGGACAAAGCGGTCCACCCCGACCCTAGTCTGCCACTGGCAATAACCAACAGTACTACCTTCATAATAAAAGCAGTATCTAAAGGCCAGTTAAGGTGACCAAAGACACCTGCTGTACAGCGTACATACAACCCTTGTTGGTGTTCTTACTCCTTGCTCTGGGTCCCCAGAACACTCTCTACTGCCCCACCCCAGATCCCAGTCACCTACTAGCCACCCACAAATCAGCCTCACCCGCTGGAAGTCATGGATAATGTCTGCAGGGTCCCCACCACCAAACTGGGGCACAGGGACATTGATGCGTTCATAGTTCTCCTCAAGATAGATTTTCACATCTTCCTCCAGTTCCATCCGAGTCCGGATCTGGGAGGACAGGGAGTCTTCGTAGAGCACGCCACAGTGGAAGAGGTTATCTCGGGCCAGCTGCACAAGGTGAGGGGAGAGGCAGACAGTCACACAGGGTGGTGACACAGCCACACTGCCTGTCTGCCTACTTCAGATCTGGGAAGCAGGCAGGGTGGAACCTAAGACTTTCTCAGAGACGGGGAAACAGAGGAATGGGGAGGTAGGTCAGAGTCCAGGTCTGCTAGTAAGGAGAGAGAAGCTGGATCTCAGAGAAGTCACTTCAGCCTCACAAATGAAGGGCAGGATAAACAGGTTCCTAGGTGGAAGACTACTCTGAGCCTCAGTTTCCCTATCTGTAAAGCATAAGATCCCAAAGGCCTACCTGGTCTCAAAGTCTTAGATCTGTGAAATGGCCAGGCAAATAAGAAGAGGACCCACTATCCCTGTGGAGGGACAGAACAGTAAATCCTACAGAAAGCTCGGGTAGGCAGGAGGGAGAAGCCAAGGGACGAACAGGCTGGGAACACCACCAGGGGTGCCTGCCTGCAGACACTTGGGTAGAAGATAAGATGGGTAGGTGAAGAGCTCCAAGACAATGCCACTCCATTCCCATGCTCTTCTCATGGATAAATCTCACCCCACTCCTGGCCTTGCCCTGCCCCACCAGGCAGATGGCTCCATCGCCCATCATCCAGGGGAAGTAAGATGGTATTACTGGTGATGAGGCCACCACCCTGTCTTCTCTAGAAACTCAGAGGCTCCTAGGGACTCCATGACATGTACTGGGCAGAATTCCACCCCCTTCTTAGTCCGAGGAGAGATTCTGCTAGGATGATGGAACATCCGGCCACATGGGAGCCCTGAGGGCTTGAGGAAGCCAGGGGCAGACCCGACATGGCTAACAGGCCAACCGTAGACTGCCCCAGGGACGGTCTGGAACACCCACGCTTCCCGGGAAGTGGGGTGGGGTGAGGAACCCTTCAAAAGCACACACAAGGTCTGGGAAGAGAGGAGACAGAGCAGAGGCTCTGCAGGAAAAGACCAGGAGAGGGTCCTGCCCCGGAGAGCGAGGACACCAATGTAAAAGGCTAGCCTTGAAGGTGCAGTTAGTTAGCCTGCTGTCCGGGGAAGTTCCAAAGGTGAGAGAGATGTGGGAGTTGAAGTCCCCAGGGCACAGGTCCACAGAGCACAAACTCTCAGGTAATTTCTAGTGTGGAAAAGCTAGGTGACAACAACCTTAAAAGCTTAGAAGATGTAAGGGTCAGCTGGGTCCACAGTGACTGGAAACCCTAGACCGTAAGACACCCTGAGCTTCCCTGTTGATCCACCCATGTTTTATCTCTCAAGCTACTTATACTTCAGTTCAATTCAGTACTCAAGTATGGTAACCCTTCCTCTTCCCCGGGTCTGGGTGGTCCAGCTTTGGGCCTAAATCTCTAGTGGGTATGTGTTGGGGAAGACAAGTGAGCTCCCCTGTAGACCTTGAAGCAGGCTGTGGTAAACCATGCATAAGCTGCCCAGCACTCAAATCCAAATGTCCACACAAGGAAAGTACGACCCCTAGATACAAGGTCTGAGCTCCAGAGATTCATAAACTCCCAACCTCTCTCCTGATGACAGTGCTTCAGAGCAACACTGGCCATTGGGGGTAGGAGTGGGGTGACTGGATCCTTGCTTGACTCTCTCTCCAGAATAAGAGGTGAGGCAAGGCAAGGGGACACTGGGAAGGAATGAGGACTGTCTTCTAGGCATGCCTGGGCCAGGGTCTTCCTACTTTCCCTTCATGTGATCCCCATGCCCTCAGCAGACTTCCTTTACCCATGTCTTGGTGCTAGCCTTCCCCCATCCATCTGCCTGGCTCCTCACCTGAGCAAGGAAGAAGTATCTGTAGATGTAGACGGAGGCAAAGACAAGGCCCATGAGCAGCACCACCATGCCCATAGACAGGTAGCACACGCCACCCACGGAGCCCCCTTTCCTGGAGCGCTGGCGAGGGGGGCGCTCCTCCTGTGAACAGAAGTGCTGTGGTCAATGAGATGCCCCAGAGGGTACCACTCTTCTGAATTCCTCATCCCCTAAGTGAGATCACCCCTCTAGCTGGGCTCGGAGCCCTGGGGTGGGGGTGGGGGACAGAAGGACAACAGATTGTCTGAAAGGAGGAACTTGGACAAAGTCCGTGTCCCCCCACCCCCGCCAAACTGGAAAGAAACGGAAACTTGCCTGGAAGCACACTTTGAATTACCTGAATTTAGATCCTGTTACTGGACCAGCTTAACCACCCTCTAGTCCAGTGGTTCTCAACCTATGGGGTGCAACCCCTTTGGCAAGCCTCTTTCTCAAAAAAAAAAAAAAATTCACATTACGATTCATAACAGGAGCAAAATTACAGTTATGAAGGAGCAATGACAATAATTTTATGGTTGGGGGAGTCACCCCAACACGAGGAACTATATTAAAGGGTTGCATTATTGGAAGGTTGAGAACCACTGCTCTAGTCATTCAAACATAAAATAGGGCACATCAGATGGCATGAGTGACTGGATTAGACCAAGGAGTTCATGGGAGCTAGAACGCATCTGGTAGGCTAAGTGCTGCTGTCCTGGGTGATGGGGAGGCAAGAAAGAGCAGAGCTGGAGAGTGACAAGACCTGATCTGTAAGGTGGAGGCGCAGGATGGGCTGGGATGAGGACAGTGGGTGATGGGGCATGTATTAGTTACTTTTCTTGTGGCTGTGGACCCTGAGAAGAAACAGCCTGAGGACGGAAGAGTGTGCTTTACGTCACAGTCCATCACGGTGTGGATCTGCACAGTACATGCTCACATCTGGGAGATCGAGTGGCACAGAGATGAATGCTGGCACTCAGCCAGCTCCCTCCACTTGCCCTTTGTATTCAGTCTGGGACTTCAGCCCACAGGCTAGTGCTACCCACATTTAGAGCGAGTCTCTCCTCCTTCCACTTTATGTCTGTGGGAAAACCTTCACAAACACATGCAAAGGTATGTCTTAATCTAATCAGGCTGACAAGTGAAATTAGCCAATCATGGATGGATGTGGAAGTTTCGGGAATCTACAATGATGATCACTGACTGAGGGAGGCAGGGGCTCTGGGAGGCCCAGAGGATACAGGCACAGGTGCTCATCGCTAGCCAAGCAGCCCTGGGCCTGCTGCAGTCCCCGTACTGACCTGTCCCTCCACTGTGTCATACGTAAAGTGCACAAGATGGAACTTGAAGCATCTGGAAGCCCTCACTAGGAAAGAAACATGACTGTCTGGGAGGCAAGGCCACAGGTCCCACGAAAGAACCTGCTTCAGGAGCCAGGACTCTCGGACTCACCTCCAGGCCACACATGTCTGGGCTGGTGGATGGTCTGTGAGTATGAAATCACCAGGACTACTCTGCCTGGGACTGGAGAGGACCTGAGGGCCACCTCTTGACTATCTCTTTCCCCCTACAGTAGCCCAGGCTGGCCCTCATCTATCCATGGTGATGCTACAGGCACCACCAGGCTTGTTTCTTCCTCTAGTGTCCACCATTGACCCTGTTTTTTTTTTTTTTACACCATTCAGATATGGCCAAGAGAGGTCAAAGGTCAATATCTACAGAACTCCCTTCCCAACATTGAGAAGACGAGCCGACTGGGGAATGGAGTTTTTCCATAGGCCTTAGGTAAGCAGGTCTGATTGACCCCCTCTTCCATTTCCAGCCAGACATTGTGGGATTGTGTCATTTCTCTTTTTTTCAAGAGGTGTTGGGAGGGTGAGGACATGGCCGTCTAGTTACTTAGGACAAGCACTTAACACAGCAAAGGGGTCCTGGGCTTGGGCCTTAGGAGTAGGGTGAACCCCACCAGAGGGTCTGATTCCCCACGGTCTGGCACTCTCCAACCCAATCTCTAGGAAAGGGACAGAAAATGTCTTGGGTTCCCACATCCACAGTGGGGACCCTCCCACAAGATCAAACCTTGGCCACCCTGCACCCTACTCCTGGTTCTGGCCTCCAGGAAACTGGTTTAGGACAGCTGCTGACCGGAGCGGCAGGGGCTGCCACGGCTTTGCAATTGCACTTTGCGATCCTGTGGTCATACGTGATCCCAAGAAAGGTCTAGTGGCCTGGCATGGTGGCGCATGCCTTTAATCCTAGCACTTGGGAGGCAGAGGCAGGCAGATCTCTGTGAGTTCAAGGCCAGCCTGGTCTACAAAGTGAGTTCCAGGACAGCCAGAGCTGTTGTTAAACAGAGAAACCCCATCTTGAAAAACAAAAAAACCAACCAACCAAACAAAAAAAACCAAAAAAAAAAAAAAACAAAAAAAAACCCAAAAACAAAAACCAAGTGCCTAGCTTAGAAGCAGGAAAGATTGCCCTTGGGGCACAATACATTCCAAGACCACACTGTATCTAGATGGTTGGCGGAGCTACTGGGTCCAGAGTAGGGATCATCCATCCCGAGGTCATCTGAGGTGACCAGCCTCCAGGGATTAAAAGAGACAATGAACCTGAAAGCTCTTTGTAGAGGACAAACTATGGGATAAAAATAGTAGATCTGTGGGCCAGGCCTTCCCTTCTAGGGCCGCCATTGCAGCTATTCTTCCGCTCTGGTGTTTCTGGAAAACCAGAAGAGCTAGCTTGGGAGAGCTAGCGAGGAAATAAAGGAGAAGTGGGGGAGGGGCACGGCGAACTGTGTGAGAGTGTGCTATGCACATGGAAACCACAGGCGAGCCTTCCAGCCTTGCACCTGTGGCCAACATCCGCTAGCCTGGGAAGCTCTGGCTAGTCCAGGTCCTCACGGACTCGGGGACGGGGTGGACACAGAGACTTCTTGAAGGGAGGCAGGGAGAGGTGAGGACTTGGCAGGCAGGAGTTGAGGCTGCAATGGCCCCAGGTGAAGGAAGAGTGGTCATGTGTAATCTGACCAGGACCCTTGACTGGAAAGACTGGGGATCCCCTCACCTTACCCAGCTTGGGTGGTATCTATACACATTTAGTAGTCAGAACAATGAGGGAGATGAAACTATTCCACTCTCAATATCTCAATATATTTCTTTGATGGATTCCCAGTTGGTTATTAGAGAAAGTGCAGCCCTCTGCAGACCTGGCAGATGTGGGTGGGCTCTGAAAGCTGTTCTTTTTCTAGAAGGAATTGACATCCATTTGCACCAGAGGAGTGCCCAGAGGCCGTCTCTCAGATCCCATGCCTGTCTAGGAAAGATCTTCTGGCAATTGAGCAGCAGGGATTGAGCTCAGACACACAGCTTGCCCTGCTTGGTCTCCCCAGAGGTAACTGTTACCTGGGAAACATCTTCTGAAGATGTTAACCTTGCCCCCATGTGTTCTCATCCCCTCCATGACTTGCATGGCCCCTCACCAGCTGCCTCAAATCCCTGTTTCTTCCTGTAGCTCATTATACTGTGTAAGCTTCAGCTATCTGGCCTTTTCTTTAAGACTTCAACCTTGTTTATGGCTCCTGTATTGATGCATATATAAAATTTAGTTTGTTTTTCCTGTGAATCCGTTTCCTGTCAGTTCATTTCATGGTCTAAAATTATCAAACCCTTCAGAGGGGAAAAAGGAAAGCGTAAATCTTCCCTGTGCTAATGATGGCTCTTGTTCACCTCTTTTGACACAAAGCTGGGGCTCCATCATCTCGCTGCCCATCCAACACTCCGGCCTGTTGAACCAAACCCTCAGAAACACAGGACTGAGCAGACCTGCTGGAAGTGAGGGCTGGCAAGGAAATCTCGGATGTCTCTACTTGAGGACAAAAAGCCCAGCACTGCTTTTGTCTGCTGGACAGTCAAAGCCAAGGTTTAACTTCCAACCCTAGAAGGCTTGCTGTCCCCACTGGGGGGCCACTGTAGACTGTGATCTCACACAAGCAGAGACCTTTGGAGTCTGAGGATCATGGGGTAGCAGTGAAGGGCGGCCAGCTAGCCTTCTGGTGGGATAGCCTCCACTCTAGCTGCTTCCTCCCTTGTCCTGCTGGAGACCAGAGAAATGTTGCTCTCCCTCCCCCATGCAACAGTTACCAACAGTCAGGCACTGGGGGCTTCCCTTTAGAAAGTGGAAAGATGGTGCATAGTGTTTCCAAGGCAACAAGCCCTCTGAGCAAAATGCCTCTCTGCACACTCATGTTAGGGATGTGAGCCAGACGTCTGGGGACCCAAGAGGGGTCTGGGCCTCAGCCTTCAGGCTTTTCTGGGCTTTCAACAGTGCTCATAAGATAATTAGCAAAGCCAGGGGCAGAATGGATAGAAAACCACCAACTGAAACACAGCTCAGCTGAGATACAGTTCAAAGGATGATAGCTCTGTCTCCCACCCCTCAGTAACAATGCCAAAATACAAGTGGATTATGCTACAATTGAAGGATACTTGGTGGGAAGCAGGGAAGGACGGAGATATCGACTTTGCAAGCACAGGTGAAAGGCTGAGGACTGTCAAGCCGTCTCCACCCCAATCCTATCCTTGGCATTTTTCTCTTTCCCAGGCTTCAGGCCGCTGTTCACAGAGGCAAGGATGCCAAAGGGTGTGTGTGAGACAGACCGACAGACAGACTGAGGCCTTGCTGGGGGTGGGAGGCAGGCGAATACCCACTGTCCCTGAGCACTAGTGCACAGATGGTCAAGAAGCAGAGTCATCACCTGAGTATACGGCACGCATAGCCAAGGTCCAGAGGTTTCTCATCAGAGACCTCCCACCCCTACCCACTCCAGTCTGAGGCCTCCGGGGGCAGGCTGCAGCTACGAGGATCCCTGTGTCTGGCTGGACCCAGAATTCCCTCTCCTCCTCCATCCAGACAGCCCAGGCTTCTCTAGAAAACAAAAGGCTCAGAAAGGATCTGAAGCAGAAAGAAACGAGGCTGGAGGCTGGACGATCTCTTCTCACTCACAAACCAAGAACTGGAGACTCCCAGGACAGAGGGGAAAGCCCAGCTGTGTGGCTGAGGTTTTAATCATAAGCATTTTTTCCCCCTTGGGAAGAGAAACTCCCCCTCATAAGCAGTCTGCTGACAGCCTTGAACAGCGGAGCCAGGGGAAGACAGAAAGGAGAGGGAACCAGCAGGGGGAAAGGGGGTGCAGAAAAACCCAGCAGAGCAACTCTTCTTTCTGGAAGTTCCCATTCTGCTAACACGGGGAAGGACACGGGGCTGGGCTGCCTCTTTGAAGGTCATTATGGCCTAGCCCTCTCAGCCAGGAAGACCAGCTCTCCTAGCTGGCAAGGAACAGACAGCCCCTTCCCTTACTCGTCCTCCTGCCAAGAGCCTGAGGACAGGGACACACACACACACACACACACACACACACACACACACACACACAGAGTGAAATCTGACCCACAGGTATGTGGGCTGAGGGAGGGGGGTACTCAAGGGCCATTAATCAAAGACAAATGCCACCGAGAAAATTACAGAGCTGAGAAGACGGCTGAATTTAATGTGTTTCCTTCTTTGCAGCCCCCATCCCTGGGGCCTATGTGCACGCATGTGTGTACAGTCAGTCGGTGGGAGAGGGGTGAGAATGGGCCTCCAAAGGGGAGGAGGGGAGGAGTGACCACTTGGTTGTATGCAGGAGGGTCTCAAACACATGCTTCAGTGACGAGCTTCCCACTGGGGCCACGCCATGGCTGCAGGTTCCTCATTATTGAAGTCTAACTGACATGTGGAGATGCTGGGGAGCTGTAGGTCCAGGTGGCCCCCCAATCCCACCCCTCCCCCAACCAGCCTAGGAACTTCCTTCTAGTCTGAGGTCTGGGAACAAGTCTTGTTTCAGTATTTGCTCAGGAGGGGCAGGTCTTGTGGGGAGGTTGCCCTGCTGCAGCTTTCCCTGTCCCCCCCCCCCCCCCCACACACACACACCAGGCCTGGACACAGGCTGACAAGAGCCCAAAGGCCCCAGCTCCCTCATCCGTTGAGTGGTCCTTTGGAGACCACAGGTTTTGAGTCAGTCAGAACACCAAGGAGGGACTCCAGGGTCATTCACAGTTAAAAGAGACCTTCTTCTAAGCTGCCTCATGGCTCGTCATCAGTATGGAACAAAATCCAAAAGCCCTGCCTTGATAAAACAGCTCCTGGGCCTCTGCATCCACCGACCTGCCCCTCTAGCCTCCTGGCTCATGTCTCAGGGCGCTGACAATGGCTCACGTTCTGTCTTGAATTACAGCTGTGCCATGGGCCTCTGCCCGCTCTTACTGCCATGCCAGGCACTGGGCAAGGGGAAATATGCCTGCTGGAATGGGAGAGCAAGAAGAAGCTTGCAGGAGTGAACTGTCTTTCACGGTCCTAGCAGCAGCCGAGACAGACAAAGCTGACACTCAATATCAATGGCCCCTTCACACCAGTTCAGAGCTTGGGCAAGCCATGTAGTGTGAGTTTACCAATAAACAGTTCTGTCTGAAAGTGTAGGTATTTTAATCCCTCCTCCTGACTGCCCAGCCTGCTCCCTCAGCTCCCTCCAGCCCAATAGTGATAAAGGAGGCTGCTGGGCAGGCTCCAGGCCATGACTAACACAGCACACAGGGCAGGGCAAGGTTGACATTTCCATTTCACGCTGGGTGAGGGCAGGGTGGGCTGATGAGCTTCAAAAGTCTGATAAAAGCAAGAAGCTGGACATTGGTTGTCGCTTGCGTTGTGCTGGTGGGAGAGACCAAAACAAACACCCTGCCTATCCAGAAATGGCTATCGAGAGGGGCTGCAGATGTAGAAATAGTACTGAAAAACCGTTCTCAAGGGGGAAAAAATGACACGAAGAGCTATTTCAGGGATACAGGCAGGCAAGCTCCCCCTCCCCCGCCCCAATGAGGAAGGAAAGATCTTTTCACCAGCAGAAAACATTGAAGAGTGGGCACTTGGCCCACAGAGACAACCACTGGTGGTCTTTAGAGGGTTGCCGTCCGGGAGGTTTTGCTCGAATAATAAAACCTCTTTTGTTCCTGGGACACCTTTCTTCCCCTCACCTAGCCTCTGATCCCTCACACTACATAAAAACCAACTACCTGGTCCTTCGAGGCTCATATTTTCTGTATGGCTTCTTCATCATTAGCCTGTGTTTTGTGTTAATCTGTAGACTGCCATCTTATTGCACAGACTTATATAACCAAGTCTTCGGAGGTTAATGAGAAAACTTGTAATTTCCTCGCACTGGGCTCAGCCATCCTATCCACACCATCAGCAGGCTGCCCTAGCATGTGCCCTGGGTAGAATCCGCTGGGACTTCCTTCTCAAGGGGTGATAATGACATTCTCAGAGCTGTTCGACTTTGTCCTCCCCCTCCTCAGATCTGTGGCATCAGGCAGTTGGGTTCCAGTTCCAGGTCTTAACAATCTGCCACTTAACCAGTTCCTGGGGCCCCATACCCAGATTGAAAGGAAAGGAGGGCCCCTCCCTGAAGTAGTAGAGGAGGATTAAGAGCCTGGGGCAAACTTTTAAAACTGCAAACCAGTTCAAGTATCTAAAGACTCCATCTAGTCTTCAGATGAAGAAGCTGCTCATGTGGGAGGTCCAGGGACCCTTCAACCCCGACCTGGGTGCTGCCCACGTCCCTGGCAATCTTCGGAGTCATAGTCTGCTCAGACTGGCCACTTCTGCATGACCCTCTCTTCTAGACCATTCTCCAAAAGCTCGCTAGGGCAAGACTGAAACAGAGCTTCAAAACTTGATCTGCGGAGGAGGAAGTGGAAGAGCTTTCTTAGTTCTGCCTGGATGGAAAGGCCAGGGCTTGGTGTGCCCTAGAACCGCTTGGGGGCGTGTGCAAGTGGCCAAGAAAACACCCTTACTGGAGCAAAAAGAAGCTCAGCTAGGTCAGCTTTCCTTCCCCTGTCAGTGATTGCCCTCAGTGATTGTCCCCACGAAACAATCCACACAGCAGACACTTTTCCATGGCGGAAATAACTGGGGTCCCCTCAGCCGGGGGAAGGCGGGGCACACCGAGGCCACTCCACACAAAGCCAGCTGAGTGACTAGGGATGCCGAGGGCACCGGGGCAGTGGGGAGCCCACGCAGCGGAGAGTAACAGTGCAGCTGCAGGCCGGAGAAGGAAGCGGAGAAGGAAGCCGGACCCGCAGGTGTGAAATGGGAGAAGGTTCATCACTTAAGGTTTGCCAGTTCCAACACCATCCCTCACCCACCACAGCCCCCCCATTTGGGGACCAAACCAATGTCACCTCCCCTTTTGTTACTGACCGGTTTCCCCAGCTAATTCCCCAACTAATCAGGCCCCATCACCCCACTTTAGGGAAACTAGGTTCAACCCTCCCATCCCCCACCCGGGGACTGGCTTCCCGGCCCCTCCCCCTTGATTGGAACCAGACGCAAACCCTCATCACCATTTCCCAAACTTTCATGGGCCCGCCACCTTCCTTTATCTTGGAACTGGGCACCTCGGGGCCCTCACATTTGGAAGAGACTCTGTGAGCATCCCCACTTTAGGACTGCTTTGCTTTCGACTGCCGCTTTGGGGAAGGACCCAAGACCCTTTCCCAGTTAGGAATAGACCAGCCTTTTTCAGACCTCTCTCCCCGACTCTGCTCGTGGCTCCGGGGTCCCTGGGGTCTTCGCGGCCACTGGGGAGTGCCTAGATCCCTCGACACCCCACCCCCACCCCCACCTGAGACCCTGTGCGTCTCACCCTCGCCGGCGTCAGCAGGATCTCCGCGGCCGGGGCAGATGCCGAGGCCGGGCCAGATGCCGCTGCCTTGTCGGCCTTATCGGCCTTGATGCCCGCCACCGCGGGCTGGAAACTGATCTTCACCATGGCTGCGCTAACCCGCGCCTGCTCCCTGCAGCCTCTGCCAGTGCAACCTCGAACAGTGCAGCTGCCTCTTGCTGCGCTGCAGGCACCGGAAGTTTAGATAGCTCCGGAGTCCTAGCCTCTATCCCCGCCCCGAACCCGCCCAGCCCCGTCCTCCACGGAAGGACCTGGCGCCTGCGCCGAGCTGCATCGCTCAGCACTGTAGCTGAAGAAGGTTGAGGCTCCTTCCACCTCTAGCTCATATTCATTCATTCAGTCCTCGCGCAGGAATTTGGTCCCCTGCCTTCTCTCTGCCTATGACAAGCATCTCCACACGTCGGTCAACACGGCGTTGCCCGGCAACGTGCTTCTAACAAACTGCATCTCCCTGCTCCTCTATATAGCCTCCTCTTTGGAGATGCTGAAGCTCCCCACCCCCCACGTCCGGTAACTCCTGTTCTCATGTTTTCCTCCTCCAACATTTGTTAGGCAAGAAAAGGGATTTCAAGCCCAGGCACCTAACTGCTTGCCTCTATCGTGAAGTCTGCATCCATCCCCTTCGCCTTAATTCTCCACCATGCCTCTTTATCCTTTATCCTGCAAAAACTTCATGGGGACGGGGTGGGGAACTTGTGGTGCACAAGACCAGTGATGCCTTGCAGGAGCTAAGTCGTGACTTGAAGACACTGAAAAGAATTACAGGGGCTGGATCAGAGGTTTGGGGTTCTATGCACGATTCTGCTCCTGCAAAGTATCATGGGTATTGGGGAGAAGCCAAGGATTGTGTTTCAGGGCCATCTCTTGACATCAAAGCCCTGGATCTTTTCTCACTGTCCCTACTCCAGGCCGTGATAGAACCTAGCATGCGGTACTTGGTGTCCATTCTGCTATGGTTGCTGATAATGGAAGGCAGGGAATTTTGCCAGCTTATTGAGGACAGTTCAGTAAGTTCCGCTGACCTCACCTACCTGTCAGGGCTTGGACAGTTGCCTTAGGCCTTTGGTGCCCAGGTGCTAGAACAGTATATCTTGGTTTAGATCTTGTATAAATCAGGCAGTCCGGAAGACAGACTGCTCAAGGCGGTAGAATATGGCACTGGAGGAATTGAGAAAGAGAATGGAGAGGTGTATTACATGCAGGAAAGGCAAATCCATAACCAGAATAAGTATCTACCCCAGTCAGGACTAAACATTACCCTTTCCACGAAGGAAGTTGTCCAATGTAATCAACCTGCCACTGGGGTGCTGGCTAGTTACCCCAGGGAATGGTGCTCAATGTTGGTCCCTGCTTCTGGCATAGCTGGCATTCAGTCACAGCTGCAACTAGATTGCTTTGGTGAGTGGAAGTCCATGTGGCCGAGTCCAAGCACAGCCTCCATCTCTGTCACCATGGCCACTTTGTTCATGGGCCCATTGGGCATGGACAGGAATGTCTGGGTGTTGTAGAATATTATTTAAGGTGTGTTACTTTTGTTTATGCCTTGGAATGTTTGTTTAATGATGTAAATGAAAGGACCAAGCAGATGCCATAACAGGCTGCTCAGTCTTCTCTCAGAGATCAGGCCTCAATTTCAGTTTCCTGAGACTGAGCAAGCAGTCTCTGGGAGGGCTGTGAACAAAAGACATAGTCCTTGCAGTAGCTCCCTTTCTGCACGTACTCTGACTGCTCAAAGTTCAGCCAGATGTTTACTGTCTGGGACCCCTCACCAACTTAGAGTCTTGTGCATGAGTCAAGGACAGAGCCTAGACCACTGAGCCAGCCCCCACAGTCAGTACGTGCTTGGCCAGCCAGCCCCCATGGCGGCTCAAGGACAAAGCCTGGGACTTGTGCTGGACTGTCCCCAAAGTGATAATTGTAACCCCCAACCAGTAAATTCAAAGGTTACATACCCTCACCCAGTTAAAAGAGAACAGAGATAAAAATAAACCAATCCGAGTTGCACCTGTGCAAACCCCCCCCCAACCCCCATAAAGGGCTTGTGGTTTTTGCCTTTAAAAAGCTAGCCACACAAAGAAAGAGCAACTCCTCCGTGCCTCACTGTATTGGGTGTAGGAACGAGTTCCCTGTCTAGACTTGTATCTATAGAATAAACCTTGCTGTTGCATTCTGGACATCCAAGGTCTGCGGTGGTCTCTTTGGGGTCACAATCTGGTCATAACAGTAAAGATGTATTTGAGTAACTAAAATTCACCTATGGTCAGAAGGTTGAGTCTTGCAACTAGCTGACAGGAAGTGGTAGGGAGGAGCCAGGTGAAAAAGGTTTTATAAGGAGTGGCGAGGAGAAGTATAAGGGCTTTTTGGAGGATGCGAGCAAGGAGAGGAGGTGAGCTACTTGCTATTTAGCCTCTCTGAAGAGCAGAATTTCACCTTAACCTTTGAATCTTGAGTTCTTTAGAGGAACAGAGGTTAAGTTCCCTTCACAGCTGTGAAAGAGTCGGAGCCTGAGGGAACGGAATTCCCTCAGGCTGTGGTTTTTACAGCCTAATCCTGCTGGTAGCTGCAGAGTTGCAGTTGCTGATTTGGACAGCCGTGGCTTAAAAGGCAGCAACAATTTTAAAAAGGACAGCAGCTGGGGAAAGAGGCTGACTATCCACAGGATGGGTCATCCTATCTACTAGATTACTGAACTCCTCCTCAGCTGAAGTCACCTTTTGATGAGCATTTACATGGAGCATAAATATCTTCACATCCTTCACCCATTTGGAGAGATCTATCTACATACTTCTTCCCCAGATGTCTTTCTCACCAATTTTCCAATCATGCTCTTTCCAAGTCCCTGGCCATGCAGCTAATCCATTGGCTACAGCCCATGAATCAGTGAACAATCACACATTTGGCCTTTTCTCTTCCCAAACAAAATGTATGACCATGTGCACTGCTTGAAGTTCTGTCCTCTGTGAAGATTTCCCTTCCCTGGTATCTTTCAGAGTTTCCCAAAAGGAGATTGTAATGCTGAGCTGCCCATTTCGAGTGCCTGTATTTCATGGAAAACTGTCAGTAAACAAGACGGTACTTGTCTCTCCTCGGTCTACTTGTCACAGGACACCACTGTAACTTGAGTAAGTTCGCCCTCTGGAGTCCACTCCAAGATTAAAATCGCTAATGATGCATTATCCAGATGTGTTCCTATTGCTGTGTGTGGCTTTTTGAATTTCCTAGGGCTGGTTTAACAAAGTACCTCACCAAGAGACAGGAGAGCATTAACAGACACATTATGAGCCTAGATTATTTAAAATTTTTTTCATACACATGAATCTCATGGTATATGACTTTTGTGCATGTGTTTGGATCCTGAACACTAGGATTGTGGGAGTCTTTCATGTGGTGGGAATCAGGAGCCAGGTCATTCTCATTGTGTGATATTCTAGTGTACTCCAAAATTTGTTTCTCAATTCCAGAATTGGGAGGTGTTTGGATTGTATCTAGGTTGAGACTGCCACAAAAACACTACCACAGACAGCTGTCACAGCTGGCCCCGGTTATCAATGAACATTTGGACAACTTGCTGTGGGGCACTTACCTGGGAACCGAGTCTCACTTTGTGACAGATGTTCCAGGCAGGTTTCCAGGCCTGGGTGACAGAGCAGGCCACTCACACTTTCCATTACCATCTTGTCACACACTGGTCTCAGGGCTAATCCATAGAGCTAGGCATGTGACTCTGGACTATCTGGTAAAAAGGCTTTAGAGAGGCGGGTATGGTGGCTGCCTGGAGATGGAAGATCAGATCTCTACCCCCACCACTTCCTCACACAGGGGCCTCCTCATGAAGTTTCTTAATCTCACCAGAAGGCTGGCCTGTAGCAGTGGTAGGCAACAGTCACACTGACCCCCGTGGCTCTGGCATATACCATCGGTACCATGAAGCTGGAAAAGCCTCAGGCGAACAGTTCCCTTCACAGTGGTGACTACAATGTAACATTTCTTGGAATTGTTTTTATTTTATTTTATTAATAAGTGAGTGGGGGGCTATGTGCACACGAGTGCTTGTGTGTGATACATGTGGAGTATATGGTATGAGTGTATGCAGAAGCCAAATACTGACCTAGGATGTCTTTCTCTATTACTCTTCCCTATTCTTTTAAGATGGGATCTCTCACTGGACCTGAAGCTGGCTGAAGAGACAGGGGTCACCTGTCTCTGTCCCCTCCACTCAAATACTGGGTTTACAAACACATGCAGCATTTTACACACACTCTGGGGTTTTAAACTCAGGTCCTGATGCTTGCATAGCAAGTGCTCCTACCCATTGAGCCATCTCCTTAGTCCAGTAATACACTTTATACCTAAATTTTGTTTTTGTTTTTGTTATTTTTCTTTTTTTTTTTTTTTTTTTTTTTTTGGTTTTTCGAGATAGGGTTTCTCTGTGTAGCTTTGCGCCTTTCCTGGAACTCGCTTTGGAGACCAGGCTGGCCTCGAACTCACAGAGATCCGCCTGGCTCTGCCTCCCGAGTGCTGGGATTAAAGGCGTGCGCCACCACCGCCCGGCTTTTGTTATTTTTCAAGACAGGGTTTCTCTGTGTAGTTTTGGAGCCTGTCCTGGATCTCACTCTGTAGACCAGGCTGGCCTTGAACTCATAGAAATCTACCTGGCTCTGCCTCCTGAGTGCTGGGATTAAAGGCATGCACCACTGGCTTCTAAATTTTGTTTGTTTGGATTGGTTGGGTTTCTTGTTTTGGTTTTGTTTTTTTTAGATTTTGTTGTTGTTGTTTAAGACAGGATCTCTCTGTGTAGCTATGGCTGTTCTGGAACTCACTCTGTAGACCAGACTGGCCTTGAACTCACAGAGAATAACCTAAGTTTTTAAAAGGCGCTAAATTCCACCAAGGGTTTATAATACGAGTGGAGAGATACCCCATTCTTGGAAGGGAAGAAAATGAAATTGCTAGCTCTCTCTCAAAATAAGCAGATGTGATGAAAACTCTAAAGGATTTGGGGGGACAAATAAGGGAAGAATGGGAATTCTGTCTTGAAAAGCCACACACTACAATTGTCAGGAACTGAAAGAAGAAATTGTGGTGGCTGTTCTTGGTTGTCAGATTGACTACATCTGAAATTAACCAAAACTCAAATGACCGGAATACCTGTGAGGGATTTTATTTCTTCATTAAATCTTTGGAAGAGGGAAGACCCATTTTTGACCTTGATGTTTTGAGGCAGGAAAATCTATCTTTAATCTGGGCCACACTATCTGCTGGCAGCCTGTATATAAAGGATATGGAAGAAGGAAGCTTGCTCTCTTTGCCTGCTTGCCCTCACTCTAGCTGGAAAGTCCATCCCTTCACTGGCCTTAGGCCTATTTCTTTGGGAATCTGGTGTACACTGAAGACCAGCTGAGACATCCAGCCTCATGGACTGTACAACTACTGGATTCTTGGATCTTCCATTGGTAGACAACCATTGTTGGATGAGCTGGACCCCAGCCTGTAAGCCATTCTAATGATTCCCCTTTATATGTGTACACACACACACACACACACACACACACACACACACACACACACGTATGTATGTATAAATATACATACATACATACATACATACATATAGATTTATATCAGTTCTGTTTCTTTAGAGAACCCTGACTAATGCAGAAGTATTGATGGCTGGAAATGCTGAGGTAACCAAAGCAACAGTGTGAGAAGGAAATGCCAAGAAGATAAAACACACAGTGGGGACTTTCCAGTTTTACCAGAACTCGTGACAGACGCTTGAAATCTGAAGATACCATGAATGACAGCCTTGCATTCTGTGGGAACATGGTTAATACAGTGTAGATGTAGTTTAAAGGTTCATGTGCTAGAGGCCTGGTCCCCCATATGGCAATGTTGGGGGGAGGGGTAGGACTTTTAGGAAGTAGGGTCTGGTGGGAGGTATTTAGGTCCTAACTGGGGGCATTGCTCTTTGTAGCTGGAAGTTTCTCCAGTCCCCCCAGTCCTGCCCGGCCCCACAGTCCCACCCACGGTCCCACAGCCACCTATAAAATAATCACTCAGAGGCTTATATTAGTTACCAACTCTATGGCCTATGGCAGGCTTCTTGCTAACTAGCTCTTTCATCTTAAATTAACCCATTTTTATTAATCTGTGTATCATCACATGTTCTGTGGCTTTACTTGCGTCCCATTACATGTTGCTCCTTGGATGGCGGTCTGGTGTCTCCCTGCACTCTCCTTTCTCCTCTCACTATCTCTCTTGGATTTTCCCACCTGACTCCATCCTGCCCTGCCATAGGCCAATGCAGCTTTATTTACTAATCAATGGGAGCAGCATATATTCACAGCATACAGAAAGTCATCCCACAGCACTTCCCCTTTTTATCTAATAAAAAAGGAAAGTTTTAGCTTTACTATAGTAAAATTATATATAACAAAGCAGCTATCAAGTAAGAATTACAGTTACAATATCTAGTCTATTTATATTTGGCAAAATTAGAAAATATTTTACCATCTAAAGACCAAAGTTTAGCGTACAAATTAAGGGCGTTGTTCTGGAGGGCCTGGTAGACACAGGTGCAAATGTGACTATAATTACACCAAAATCATGGCACCTGAAATGGCCTCTTCAAGAAGTAGATGTCCAGTTTCTAGGGATTGGAACCCTATCTCAGGTAAAACAAAGTTCGAGATGGGTTGAGTGCATAGGGACAGAAAGGACAGAGAGGAAGGCTGAGGCCATATGTGGCAAATGTAGTGATGAATCTTTGGGGCTGAGATCTGTTACAGCAGTAGAATACCCAGATTAAAATTCCTCAGAAAAGGAATACAGACCAATGAGTGTTTCTTGGAATAACAGTATAAGATACTATATAAAAAAAAAAAAGCCACCAACCATTCAGGCTCTATATAAACAGAGCACAACCGTTGTTGAACTCTCAGAAGTACCAACAGCCTTACCTTTAAAATGGCTAACTGATGAACATGTCTGGGTTGGACAATGGCCTATGACAAAAGAGAAACTACAAGCTTTAGAACAGCTGGTTCAAGAGCAGTTAAATCCTCAACACATTGAAGAAACTACCAGTCCTTGGAATTCTCCTGTATTAAAAAGAAGTCTAGTAACTAGAGAATACTGACAGATCTGAGAGCTATTAATAAACTAATTCAGCCTATGGGCTCCCTACAGAGTGGGATGCCCTTGCCCTATTACCCAAACAATGACCTCTTATAGTTATTGACTTAAAAGACTTTCTTTACCATACCTTTACAAGAAAAGGATAGAGAAAAATTTGCCTTCACATTTCCTAATTATAATTCCCAGCCAGTCAAGAGATATCAATGGAAGGTCCTCCCACAGGGAGGGATAAATAGCCCTACCCTGTACCAATATTTTGTGCAAAAACCATTGGAAATAATTCATGTGAAATTTCCATGATCTATAATTTATCATTATATAGATGATATCTTATTAGCTGATCCAAAGTTAGGTACCTTAGAAAGCATGCTTGAAGAGGTAAAGAAAGTTTTACCTCACTAGGGGTGGTGCTTCAAGGTTGTAGCTAAAACAGCTACCCACTACAGCTCTTAGGGGAATTTAGGTATTTCTTATGGGACCCTCATCCTTTCTCATGAGAGGTTGTCAGGGAAGCCTGAACCTGGCTCTACTCAGTCTCTCTGGCTTTGGGTTTTCAAGATGCCTAGGTGCCCAGGAAGCTCTCACCATGAGCAATGTCAGTGCCATGCCCTTGATCCTCCAAAACTATGAGTTCAATAAGTCTCCTTTCTTTATGAAATTAGCCTGCCTCCAGCATTTTGTTATAATAATAAAGAACAGACTAATGCAGTGGAACACTGGAAGAACTCATAAGCATACAGGAGATGGAGTTCTTTTGAAAGAATCAACAAAAGAGATAATCTCTAGGAAATATAATTAATAATGAGAGAAAATGTCAATACAAAGAGAATGATTTTAAACCATAGGTATGGTTTAAATTATAAGGTCCTTTTACATACAGTTCTCTCTAATAAACAGAAACATTGTAAAGTGAGTGATGCTTTTTTCAGAAAAGTATAAATGGCCAAAATGGACCAGAGAAGAAGAAAATCATAATGGCTTATAGTTGAGGAAACTATTAAAAAACTTTCTCAGGCAATTGTCTTTTCCCAAATGGCTCTGAACAGGCAAGCCATTTAGCTGGCTGCCTCTCTCAGAGGGGAGGAACAGCTAATTCTAGTGATGTGCCGATTAATTTTAGGCAAAGATACATTCCGACAGAAAAATCCGACAAATACAAAAGAAAAACACCAGCCTGTCTCTATAGAGAGTCACAGTCCTCGGAGCAGGGAAGAGCATTAGGCAGGTCTCCTCCAAAACATGGTCACAGACTTCATGTTTGAGAGTCTGAGTGAGGAGAAGTATTAGGATAAAACTCACAATAGCACTGTTTATAACACCTCATTGTTTTCCAATTAAAATTAAAATATTTTGAGACAGGTTGCATTTGCCCAGGCTGACTTCAAACTTGCTAAATAGTATAGAATGACTTTGAACTCAAAACATTAAAAGAATTTTTTTATTATTTTATATGTATGCATGTTTTGCCTGCATAAGTCTGTGCATCATGTCTATGCAGTGAAGAGACCAGAAGGTGGTGTTGTATCCCCTGGAACTGGAGTTACAGACCACTGGAAGCCGCCATGTGGGTGCTGGGAATCGAACCCCATTCTCTGGAAGAGGAGCTAATGCTCTTTGTTTGCTTGTTTGTTGTTGTTTGTTTGTTGAGGCAGGTGGACCGCTGTGAGTTTGAGGCCAGTCTGATTCACAGAGCAGCCAGCGACCTTAACCACTGAGTTCTCTTCAGCCCAAACGTTGAATTTTTTATCTTCTTGCCTCTCTACCGCTTGAACGTTTGGAAAACAGGTGTGCACCCCATATCCAGGTTTTGTGTATGCTAGGGATTGAGCTCAGGACTCCTGCATGCTAGGTAAACACTCTGCCAACTGGGACACGTCCTCAGCCCTCTTGGATATTTTTAACTCTTCCCCATCAGCATGTGTTTGTACACTGTTTTTAATAGGATGTGTGTGTGTGTGTGTGTGTGTGTGTGTGTGTGTGTATGTGTGTGTGTGTGTAATTCCCATCTTGGGGCTATTTTGATCTCCCCCATAGAGGGCACTTGGCAATATTTAGACATTTTCAGTTGTCTCAGCTGGGATGTAATATGAATTCTCTCTGTGGGTAGTAGCCAAGAACATTGCTGAGCATCCTGTAACGTGCAGGATGGTCGCCAGAGCAAAGAGTCATCCAGTCTAAAATGCCAATAGCTCCAAGGCCAAGGTACTTGGGTCAATATCTTGGTCCTTTCCTCTGTAAGATGTCTCAGCCTCACCTGTGTCCGTGCCCCACTCCCCTCCAAGCTCGGCAAGCTCCTCTTCCCATGCTGCACTCTCTGGAGCCTGAGAACTGCTTACCTAACACGGTGGAAAACTGTGGATGTCATTCGCTCATGGAATTTAACAGGAGGCGAATAACCTACTGTAGCCAGGTGGATTCGCTCTTACCACACACACCCCTGAGGGCAGAGAAGCTTCTCTGGCCACGGTGAGGGACAAGGCAGAAGCCAGAGTGGAGAAGCCTGAGGGCTCCATGCTGCATCACCTATGTGAAGATGGATCCAGCAGATGAGGAGTTGGAGACACAATTGTCCAAGTGTGGCCAGAGGCTACTCACTGACTCCTGGGAAACTGGGGATCCATCACAGGCTTTTAAATAAATATTACCATTTTCATCTTCAGGAATCTTTCTTATTCGTTGTTTTAGCTTATCACCATGTTTGAGTGACACAATTTAAAATATGCATAGTGAGGTATCAGTAGTTCTACTGCTCCAGAGATTGAGGTAGAAGGATTATTTGACCTGGAGCTCAGGTACGAACTCTGATTCTGCATCCATGTAGTGGGGCTTCCCAGGAGCAGGGACCCCAGGTTGCCTAAGGAGTGGTGATTAAGTGATAAAGTCAGAAATAGAGCAGGGCAAAACATGCCCTTCAATCTGACAAGTTAAAACGTACGTTGCTGTAATCCCAGTTAGTTGGGAGACTGAAGCAGGAGGATTGAAAATTCAAGGCCTGCCTGTCCTACAGAGTCCAAAGCCAGCCTGGCAATTTAGTGAGATCCTAGCATGTGCAAGCCTTTTAGGATGTGAGCCTCAGTGTCACAAACAAACAAACAAACAAACAGAGAGACAAACGACAAACACCCCTATCAATATTATACTACTTTTGTTTGTTTTAGAGACAGAATTTCTCTGCATAACAGCCTTAGCTGTCCTGGAACTCACTTTGTAGACCAGGCTGGCCTAGAACTCACAAAGATCTATCTGCCTCTGCCTCCAGAGTGCTGGGGATTAAGACGTGCACCACTGTGCCCAGCTGTGCTTTGTCATTTTTTTAATTAAAATATATTTAAAGTGCCAGATATTTACAGATTATACATACGTGTGTGTGTGTGTGTGTGTGTGTGTGTGTGTGTGTGTGTGTGTGTGTGTATTTAAAACCAGTTTGGGGATTTATTGATTTTCTTTTCTGTTTTCTATAATAACTTCAGTTCTGCATAAAAATCTAATATTTTTCTTTTTTCTTTTATTCTTTTTTCCTACTTTAAAAAATTGTTCAAAGGGATGAACTTAAAACAAAAAATTAACCACATACGCACACACACACACACACACACACACACACACACACACACACACAAAAACCATGTTCACTGGGTCTCTGTTTACAGTCTGAAGAAAACATTTCTTACTTCATGAAATAGTGGTATTAGCATTAAACAAAACAATGAAGACCATTACGAGATGGGTCAGCAGGTAAAGCACCTGCTGCCAAGCCTGAGGACCCGAGTTCAATCCTCAGGACCCACAGTGGTGGAGGCAGAGACCTGACTGCCACAAGCTGTGGCTCTCTGTGCTCCTCACAACAAACAAATAAATGTAATAAAATGTTTCACAAGGAAGGAAGGAAGGAAACGGGCATTAAAAAAATAAACAGCATAGAACGTGGAGGCTTAATGAACCACATAACTTCCTGTGCTGGTGTCCGGGTAGTTTCTAGTTTTCGCTACTGTAAACAGCGTTGCTGTGGACATCCTGGGCAAGCCACGCACACCACCCAAGCTGCCGCTGGTGCTCTTTCCTTCCTATGCGTCCCTCCCCTCCCCGGAGTGCTGTGAGTCTTTTTTTTTTTTTCCAATTTGAAACATTTAAAAAAACAAAAACCCTGCAATTTTTAGATACTGCTCAGAAAAGCAAACAAACAAACAAACAACAACAACAAAAAAAAAACCCCACAGGTATGGAAATTTAAAATACATTTTGAGGCAAATGGTATTTTGGGTTTGATTTTGTTTTGTCTCCTTAAGTGAAATTGGAGGATTCAATTTTTTTTTTTTTTTTTTTTTTTTTTTTTTGGTTTTTCAAGACAGGGTTTCTCTGTGTAGCTTTGCGCCCTTCCTGGAGCTCGCTTTGGAGACCAGACTGGCCTCGAACTCACAGAGATCCGCCTGGCTCTGCCTCCCGAGTGCTGGGATTAAAGGCGTGCAGATTCAATTTTAAATTAAAAATAATATTTAAATGGAAATAATTTCTTTTTCTGTGGATCGATGAAATGAGTGCACAGAACAGACTTTTCAGACTCTGGAAGTCAGCTTAAATTGCTGAAGGCTAGTAGGACGGAAAGTCCACAGATCTGCAGACAGGTTTGTCTCTGTTCTGGAGTGTAAGCGGGCAGGTCCTTCTCTTGCCTCTCGGGGAGCCTCTCTCCCAGACCTTCCTGCTGGGGCTGCCACACTGCGAGTCCTTAATGTTGGCGTGAAGCCCCTGCCTCCATCATCATTCTCCCGGTGTGTGTCTGGGACCCGCTTTCTTAAGAACCTCGGGTTGGGTTCAGGCTTTCTCTAAGACGACTTCTTAAGCAAGGGCATTTGTAGTAACCCTTCCTAGGGCACTCAGGGGTCCTGGGGACTAGGACATCAGCACAGGACCTGGGTGTTGGGAGAGAACTACACAGTGAACACATTGCCTTACTCCCAAGGCCTCGCTTCACAGCTGCCGGGTTTTCTTTACACGCCTCTGCGCACTTAGTTAAAAGAAACTGTACAGTTTCTCTCCCCACCCCCCACCCCCACCCCCATTTCTTCCTTCTCCACCCTTCCTGGTTTTTGTTTGTTTTCTTTTGTTTGGGACAGAAGCCGACCCTGTAACCCAGGCTACCTCAAACCCACCATCCTCCTGCCCCAGCCTGCTGAGCACTGGGTTTACAGGCATGTGCTACCAAGCTTGGGAAGTCTCTCCATCTGCTTTTGTCACTTAACACAATGTTCTGAACACTGTGTCGTCAAACACGGACTCTATTTTAATGATCGTTCAGGCTTCTAACTTTTGATGTGCTGTATTTTGTTGACTTGTTGACTTGAAGAGTGTCTATGTTCTCCCAAATGCTTTCTCTGACAAGCAGAACAGCTGTGGAGATACATGTGAACACGTCATACTCCTTTTTTCCCTCGCCTGCTGTTTTCCTAAGGTTTAAATGGCTGTTCATGGGCCAATTGCTTTAGATACCTAGGTTCTAAATCAGGATCTTCAAGCTGGAGAGACATCCCCTTAGTGATAAGGAGTGGCACAGAGTAGAAACGAAGGTTTTATTATTTATAGGTCCTGGGGTGCACAGTGCGCATCCAGATGCTTCACTCATGTGTGCACGCACACACAATGAGGTCAGAGAGTACACGGGAGAGGTACCCTGGGCTTTCCTGGGGTCCGGGAGGGAGAACATGAGGCAGGGGAGCCACCCAGTGGCTTGAAGCAAGCTGACAGAAAACCCTTTCCTGCTAGGGCTGTTATCTGGAAATCCAACTGGCCTTGAGGCTGAGCATGTGAGTTCAGAAAGAGAGAGATGGAAAAAATCTAAGATGACAGCTCAACAGACAGCAGATGCCAGTGCAGTGAATGTTCCAGAAGTGCCATTACAGGGCACATCTTGCAAAATATCTGACTGGTGTCGATGGCATGTTCTTCAGAAGCCTTGTCTCGCCACACTCACCTCCACTAAAGTCTTCCCCTCCACACCTGCTCCTGTCTCCACCTTTCCTATCTTAGGGAGCCGGCTGAGCTGCTCCAGCAAACCTTGACATAGCTCTTGCCGTCTCTGTCTCCCACTCTCCACTCAATCTCCAAGCCTGTTTCCTGGACTCCGCCTCTTCCATCTATCCAGAGCTGCCCACTTCCCACATCTTGGTCTTACTACATCATCTCTCTTGGACCATCTCTGCTGTTGTAAGACATCTCCCACCCAAAGCCTGTTCTTCTTGAAGCTGGGGGGCTCATTTTAAAATGTAATTCAGCTCTGGGCAGATAGCTCTCTCAGAAAAGCACTCACCTGGCGACGAGCGTGAGGACCTGAGTTTGGATCCCCTAAGACACACAAAGAGCTGGACGTAGTGACAGACTCTTGAAATTTCAACAATGACAGGGTGGGAGGTAGGGACGAACAGATCCCAGGAAGCCCACTGCTGGCTAGTCTAGCCTAGCTGGCAAAGTCTAGGCCAGTGAGAGACTCGGCCTCACACAAAAGCCGCCAGGGTTGTCTTTTGACCTCTGCATGCACACACAAACCCACCTGAAGGGGACTCCCTTCCAGACCCCGGATTAGACACAAACCACACCCAAACACCCGTTTTCACAGATTGTTTATTAAGCAGGAAGAAAACTTAAAGTGGCTGCTTTCTGACTCAGGAAGAAAAACAGCAATGACCTTGCAGGTGTCATTCTTGAGGGGAGGAGAAGGGGAGGTCTGTGTTAGAATGGGCTGGGATGCCGTGGTAAGGGAGATGGAGGATGAGGGAGAAGGGGATATTTGTCCCAGAGGGCCAAAGGGCCGCCTCTGGATAGTGAGGAGAGATGTAGTACATAAGCAAATGGTAGTTTATACAGGCAAAGGGATGGGGTGTTTAATTTTAATTGGCATGTAAATAGGTGAGCCAAAGGGGGCTTCTGATTGCTGGACTTCCAATCCTTTGGTAGCTGGACCTTGGTAGTCAGTCTCAGAAACAGGAAGTAGCCAAATAAGGGAATAGACCTTGGGGGCTAGCTTTAGGACTGTAACAGTTTTTAGCAAGGCAGAGGGAATGGGGGAGAAGGGCAAGGCTGGCCAGAGCCACGTGCTCGAGTGGCTAGTGTCCCTTCACCACCCATATGAACACATAAATACATTGATTGATTAATTTATAACAAAAATACGTTAGGCCAGGTCAGGCCTTGCCTCTGCCGAAACCTCACTCTGCCTTTTCATTTCTTTCAGAATAAACCTTAAGCCCCAGCCAGAGGACCCCAGATGCCACTTTATCAGACCTGCTGACCCCAACCTTCTTCCTACCACCTTCTACTTCTGCACACACTGGTCCCTCCTCTCCTGCTCAGGCTTTGCCCTGGGTCTGTATCTGGGCCTGTCACATCACGCAGGGCTCTACCTCTCTGGCTTTTGAACAATTTCTCTCTTCCATTCTGCATGCGTGTAAATGAATGTGTGTCTGAGTTTCACCTTGAGAAGTGCCTAGGATATCAGCTGAGTTCTGCTCTGGCTATGTCTGTGATGGTGTTGCCAGAAAGAACAAGGTCACAAGGGCTCTGATCTAATCAACAGTTTGATCTATCAGCAGATTCAGAATCAGATGTCATTATCAAGAGGTGGGAAGTGGGACTGGAGGAGGTAGGTCACCTGGGGCTTGTCCTTAGGGACTGTGGCTGCCTTGGACTCTTCCTGTATCCCTCTCCTGCTTCTTTCCATCAAGAAGCAAACAGTTTTGGTTGCCATGATGTTTTGCTCACTTACATGGGGCCATGGGACCTGTGAAACCATGGTCCATCCTTGTTTCTGTCAGGGATTTTGGTCAGCGACACAAAAATAATTAATACAATCTATTAATCTTTAACCCTTGGTAAATCGTTGTGGTTTTATTTATTACAGTATATCGTCAATATTATTGACTTTTGTAATTTATCAGGGCACCCGGACAGTGCAGACACATCGGACAATGGACTTGGAGGCAGGGCAGGCCGCAGGAGACCTGGGCAGCACTGGGGTACCCACAGATTTGCCTGCGATTGTTGGGTATCGCCCCCTTGTGGCACTTCTGGAGCCTGGCTTCTGCTAAGCTTTAAGTCCATTCATTTCCTGCCGCCTTACTGAGATACTTGAGTCACCTTCTAGGGAAGGTGGATGATTTTCAAGGCTTTGGATTCAGAAAACTGTAAACACGGCTTGAAAGATGAATGTTAAAACGGCCACTTTGAGGTCAAATCTACTCTTAGATATGTGGAAGTTTCTTCATCCATCCAACAGGCCTGGTACATCTGACCAATCAGGCCTGTGGCATTCAGATGTGAACAGTGACAGATGAGGGTTCTACTGAAGTGAGCGGGTAAAAGCACCTTAGCCTGAGTACTGCCATTTTGACTTCAGACTCCATTTTACCTGCAGGGCGAAAGAAAACTCAGGTTCCCAAGCCCTAGGGGAGTCAAGAACTTTCCAATGATCAACCTCCTCCCTAAACCACAGAAATAGTTGTTATACATCTTTAGTTCTTTATAAACATCATGGCTGTTCCCAACCATGGAAGGAACAAATGAATCTGATTGGTCGGACTGAAAGGCTTGCGTTGTATGTCGATTGACAGTGACGGAACATTCAGGGAAGCCCCTAATCTCTAAATACTGGTTGACGAAAATTGTAACCGTGACTTGGCAACAAATGTTTGTAAATTTTATGCTGCTAAACCCTGCTTCTGCCCCTGCTCAGGGCCGTCAGGAGAAACAAGGCTCCTGAGTCCTTGTCCTGCAGGCCTGATGGATCAGCGACCCGTTTATGTGGTGAATTATTAAAATGTCTTTCCTTCCTCGCGCCGTATAACAGGTAGGTGTGACACCTCCCTCCCTCCCTCCCTCGCATTTACATTCTAGCCAAAGAGACAAGAGCACGCAAGAGCACGCAAGAGCACGCAAGAGCACGCACACAGACAGCCAGTGCGGAGGGCACTCGTGGTTGGAGGACGGAAAAGAGTGACCGCGATGGAGGGGTCTGGCAGCCGTGGTGGGGTGGGCCTCTCTGGGGAGACCCAGAGAAGTGGTAAGCAGAGGCAGGAGGCCTAGGGTAGGAAACTGACAAAGCCATTACGCATGCGGGCCAGGCTTGAGAGGAATGTCAGCACTTTCCTCTGGGGTCTGAGTGTGGGTGTTTATGGATCAGTGTGGGGAAACACCGCGACTGTGGTTTCCCGGCTCCGGATGAGACCTCCTACAGAGACCAGCTAGCTCCTGTCCCCCGTTGTACCTAAGGGACAGCAGAACCCCACCCAATCCTAGCTTCACTGTGTGTTTTCAGTGTGTGCATGTCTTTTTTCATTCCCTCGCCATCCCTAGTCAGAGTTCTGGACCCCACCCACAGCTAAGATGGGGATTCCCACACCAGCTAAGGTAAGTCAGATGATCTCTCACAAGCATGTCCAGAGGACCCAAGAGCTCGGGTGCTCCCTAAGACAATGCATAGAAAAATTTGAATTTCAGATATGCAACAAATAATTTTTAGTATAAATGTCTTTTTGTTGTTTGTTTGTGTTTGAGACAGGGTTTCTCTGTGTGGACCAGACTGGCCTTGAATTCACTGAGATCTGTCTGCCTCTGCTCCCAAGTGCTGGGACTAAAGAAGTGTGCCACTACCACCCAGCAGAATATTTTCCTTTTTAATTGGTTACCAGTACTCAACCTGACAACCCAATTGGCCTCTACCCAGAGACTATTTGGAGCATCAGGGATGCTGGCACTCTTAATTTCTTCCTTCTCTCCTCCTTCTCCCAGTTCCCTTCCTCCTGTGTGCATGTGAAGGTCAGAGGTCAACTTTTGGTATTGTTTTGTGACACAATCTTTCACCTGGCCTTGGCCTTGCCAATCAGGCTAGGCTGGCCATTCAAGCCAGAGATGCTGTCTCTGCCTCCATAGCTCTACGATCACATGACATGTACCACTACACTCGGCTCTCTCTGTGGGTTCTGCGGACTGAATTCATGTCTTCATGCTTGCACAGGCAATATTTTACCAGCTGACCCATCTCTACAGGGTTGATCCCACTGGGCAAGAATGAGACTGCTACCACAATTTTTGAGCCAAATTCAAAGCAAGTTTTATTAAATACTGGTCAAGACAATGGACACTTGCCAGGTCTGTACCCAGAATTGCCAGAGAATGACTGCCAAATATGTTAGCCAGGTGCTTATAAAGGCAAAACCCATAAGACTACCTACTTCCTGCCTTTATCCAATTGTGCTGCGGGCCGCAGGAATATATCATAAGAACTCAGCTGGTTATGGCAAAGTCACTACCTGGAGGAATCAGGGAATTCCTCCAGAGGAAGCCAAATTCCAAGGAGCTTTTGGTGTTACTTGGCTTGTTATATATCAGCTGTATTCTGTTATGAAAATCATGTGTGCCTTCATAGTTTTCCCAATTGATTTTTCCCTAAGAAGGGCTAACAATGTGGACTGATCACTCTCTAGACAAACACATTCCAGGCATTTGGAGAACAGCCTCAGGAAAGGCTTTCTCTGGAATCAGATATCTCCCCTAGCCATTTTCAAGGACTAAAGGAGACACCACCCAGGTAGTCACCCAACTTCCGAGGACTAACAGTGATAACCACCCACAGGCGAGTCTCCTGTTTAAGGTAAATTCCACAAGGAGACACCGCCCAGGTGGTCGCCCAATTTCCCAATTTCCGAGGACTAACAGTGATAATGGCCCACATACAAGTCTCCTGACTTAAAGCAAATGCCACAAGGAGACACCACCTAGGAGAGGTGGACGTTAAGTAATAGCTTTACACAGTTTAGCTCGGACCCTCCCTTTATATACCGGGACTTCCAGGGCACAGGGGGGAGAAGAGAGAAGAGAATGGAAGAACGAGATGGGTAAGGACTTGAGAGGAACAAACTGAGATGAGGAAGAACTAGATTGAAGGGCTAGAAGAGAGTACTAGAGGAATGAGATGGAAGCTGAGGAAGAGTCAGATGGGGAAGAACAAGATGAGAGAGAAGGAGAAGGGGCTGGAGCTGATAGGGGAAAGAACTAGATGGATGAGAACCCAGAAGGGACAGAACTAGATGAAGGAATTAAGATAGAACCTAGAGGGGACAGTAGATAAATATAGAGAAATCAGGCAAGAAAGGAGCTAGACATGAGAGCAGAATAGAAGCTGTGCAGAGAGAGAACTATCACAGACTAATAAAGTGTATGAGAACTAGGAGTCTCGTTTACATAGATTCATTTCTTTTCATCAAAGATTAATTATCAGCTGGTTGTAGATTCTTCCCGGACCCTGGGAGGGGACTATCGAGGGGCTGGACCCCCATAGTCCCCGATACAATTGGGGACAAGCATACATCCTGATGTACTTTCTGTCTGTGTAGTCCCTGCCTATGTGTGATCAAGTATATCCTGTGCTGTTGGGGCAACCAAACTTGTTTACAGAAGTGAAACACAGGGCTTGTTATCTAACATGAACAACAGCCCCCAGCATTCTAGGAAGTTATATCTGTGCTTGGGCAAGTGGGGCTTACAAGTTAAGAGGCATTTTTATTTTCTAGATCCCTTAATTTAAACTTAAAACATAACTTTTAAATTATTTTATGTATTTATTTAGTCTACTGTGTAACTTTTCTTAAATGACCAAGGTTCCTTGCAGCTCGAGGGGTTCTCAGTCCATTATCATGAGTTGTCTTCTCTCACAGGAAGCAGACTTGCTTCAGTTACAGCTCATGCTTCATCTGAGTTTTCCTGACAGAATGTTGGCTTGTGCTCTTGGAGTGTCCAGCATGGTTAATCTTACCATCTGCTTTGGAACTAGTCTCCTTCAGCATTAAAGGGTAAATTCTCTCTCCATTGGGTATCTGGTGAGCATTCACTGCTTTTTTTTTGAATCCAGAAAGGACTTGATGTTCCTGATGGAGCTGCTGCCCACCCCCACCACAGCCTCCTTCACAGACCTTATTTTTTTTAGATAAGGTCTCATTCTATAGCCCGGGCTGGTCTGAGGCTGTTACATAGGCCAGATTGGCCTTAAACTCGATCATTTGTGTCTTGGGATCTGAGGAATGACTTTTTTTTTTAAGATTTATTGATTTATTATGTATACAGTATTCTGTCTGCATGTATGCCTGCAGGCCAGAAGAGGGCACCAGATCTCATTACAGATGGTTGTGAGCCACCATGTAGTTGCTGGGAATTGAACTCAGGACCTCTGGAAAAGCAGCCAGTACTCTCAACCACTGAGCCATCTCTCCAGCCCGAGGAATGACTCTTATGGGCAGAATATCATTACCACATCTGGCTTATTGGTCATGCCTTTAATACTGTTATTGGTATTTGCTGTTGAGAGACCGTATAGCTCTCGTCTCTCCTGCAACCCCCTTCTCATTAGAAGCATCTTCTGTTTTCAATGTTTGTTTGTTTGTTTCTTTGAGACAGGGTTTCTCTGTGTAGCTTTGGAGCCTGTCCTGGAACTCACTCTGTAGACCAGGCTGGCCTCGAACTCACAGAGATCCGCCTGCCTCTGCCTTCTGAGTGCTGAGATTAAAGGCGTGCGCCACCCCCCCACCTTTTTCAATGTTTTTAGTGTCATTTTAACTCTTGATTTTTAAACAGCTTTTTAAAAAAGTGATTACTGTAGATATCAGTACGCCTTTTACAATGTACTGAAGTTGGATGCTAACTCTCTTGGGTCGAAATATGAACCTTTGCTCCACCATAAGTCAGCTCTGCCCCTCTTTCTGTGTGCTGCGAAGCCATAGACACTAAACCTGTGTGTTAACAAAACACTGCAGCACTCCACTTGTTTCGTTTGGAAGTCAGAGGAAAAGCATATTTATCTATTTCAAAACCTACATATTTGCTGGGCGGTGGTGGCGCACGCCTTTAATCCCAGCACTTAGGAGGCAGAGGCAGGCAGATCTCTGTGAGTTTGAGGCCAGCCTGGTCTACAGAGCGAGTTCCAGGACATCCAGGACCATTACACAGAGAAACCCTGTCTCGAAAAAACAAAAACAACAAAAGCCAGAAAAACCCACATATTCACCTTGGCTGGGGCTCTCCTTCCAGTCATTTCATTAACATCTGTTTCTTTCTTCAGCCTAAAATTTCTCTCTAGTATTTATTTCTTCTGAGCAGTAGTCGCTATTGATTTGAAATGTCCTCATTTCACCTTTACTTTTAAATCGTTTTCAATTCCATTTATTTGCCTGTGCACACGTGATCAGTTCCTCCTTCCACCCTGTGTACCAAGGATCAAACTCAGCTGCCTTCACTGGCTGAGCCATCTCACTGGTTCCTGGGCATAGAACTCCTGGTTGATTGTTCTCTTTGCTTTGAGCTTTAGCACTCTAGGCACATTATTATTATTATTAATTACTATTGCTACTTTACCTCCTCTGGCTCCTATCCCTCTAATTGAGAGAAACAGTTGTATCCTTGTTGCCCTGAAACTTTGTTGTTGTTGTTTATTTTAATTTTTGTGTTGAGACAGTGTCTCACTATTTAGGCCAGCAGTCAGATCTGGAAGCCTCTCCACTCTCCTGCCTCAGCCTCCTGAATGCTGAGATCACAGGCAGGTGCCTCTGGCTCTCGTCTCTCCTATTTGCAGCTCTGACACAGTTGCAGGCTGCTCTGGGGACCTCTGCACTGCTATCGAGAGTCCACTGAGTGTCTTGGATGCGCTGATTAACAGTGTTGTTATATACGGGTGACTGGGAACCGACCTTCAGGTTAGAATTCGATCATCTCGACTTGGCCATAGCTGTAACTGTGCCCGGTGCCTGATATGCAGTCTGCAGAGCTCCAACCTTGTATTCTAGTTGAACCTGGAGTTGACCGTTTGCTATTTTACCTCTGCTTGGTTCACCTTTGGATCTGATTCTGGCAGGATGGTAGGATCTGCTCACCTCAGGAAAGTTCTGGATTCCAAACTGGAAGTGGTGGCATACATTTGTAATCCCAGTATCTGGGAGGCAGAGGCTGGAGGATAAAAGTTGCGGCCAGCCTGGATGACACAGCAAGACCCCAAACAAACACAACGACCAGCCAAGAATGTCCAGGATCTGCACTTCCTTCTGCCGCCTGACCGCTATTTCTTGGTAAAATGTGGAGGAGGCTGTTTCTGGGCCAAGTGTCTATTCTTACATTCAGGGCTCTTCCAGACTCTAACCTGTCATATAAACCCACTCTGCTCCCCAGAGGCCAGCTGATTTTCCCTGTCTTCCTCAACTTCTCTATGCTCAGATAAAGCATTCCTTCACCAGGTGAGGCATTTGGGTGAAAGCCTCTGCCATCATGGGAATTTATTTGGCTCCCTTTGCCTCCACTTTTACTGGGTGAACAGATAGATGTTGCTTGGGTTCCTCTTGTTAGCTCAAGACCAGAGCCTCAAACCTGAACAGTGCTTGGAAGAGAGGCAGAATCCGGAGCTTCTTGGGTGCCGTCATTCCAGCATAGTGCTGTCCCCACTTACCTGGGAACATCTGACTCTGGGCCCCGGTGAGCCACTGTCTTAGTGCATTGACACCACGAGTGGCAGGTGTCGGTGTTCAGTCTACAGTACATGTCGCAGTGATAACAAAGCCATCACAAATGGCCAGTAAAGGGACTGGCTTTTTTGTTTTGTTGTTTGAGATGGAAACGCGTGATGTAGTCTTGGTTTGCCAGGAATTCACTCTGTAGACCAGGCTGGCCTTGAACTCACAAGAGATCCACCTGCCTCTGCCTCCCGAGTGCTATGATTAAAAGCCAGTGTCACCAGACCCAGTGGGATTTGTTTTTTACCTCTGTAACCAGAGGATGAATCAAAGTTGGGGAATATTCAAGGGCACTGAGAAACATAGACCCCCCCCCACTGGGTTTTCCTACTGCATGGCACTCTCCTCAGCCCCTCTAGAAAGCCCAAGAGTTGGCTTTTACCCTTCTCCCCACCTTGAACAGTCATGTGGCAAGGAAGGCCAGCAGCGGGGAGCAGAAATGAAGCTAGGCATGCTGGTTAGAGTGGGAAAACCTGTTCTGTCATGGCTCTTCACTTTTGCTCCCAGGTGAACTTGACATTTTGTCTCATGTTTTCACAACCACAGCCAGATTTAAACCGACAGATCCTGACAGTGAGACAGTTCTTAAAACCCTCACAACTTTAAGTTTGGGTCAAAATTCCACATCTTCCATGGGGAACAGAGGGAGTGAATTGGAGGAGCTCTACAGATACACCCTTTTGTGCCCATGGGGCCCACAAAGAGCGAACTGCCACCCAGATAGCCCGCTCTCACACCTATGGTTGCCTCCTCCTCTACAAGGATCCCAGGGACTCTGGGGGCTATTATTTAGATGCACATAAGAGAAACCATGGCTTTTCATAAGCCTCCTAGGGTATCAAGGCCTGGGATGTTTCCCCTGCTGTTCTTCAGTCCCTGGAACTTTGTCTTCTAGGTGTGGGGAGTAGGGCATAGGGGGTATCCTGTCTCCACAACCAGCTGGTCTTGGTCTGTGGGAACCAATCCCAGAATCATAGCAGCCCAGGCTAACCTCTTAGTGCGGGTGCCATGAGACATTCAGAGAGGAGAGCATGTCCAGTCTCAGATGTTGTCGCCTTGTCCTCAGCCACTAGTGTGCTCTACAGGAGTATGTCCAGATGTAGCCCACTGGAACGCTGGCTGTTGGTTCCCTCTGCACTGCCCCAACATGCTTGGAAAATGAGGAGGGCTTTCAGGGTTTGCCACTCAGACTCTAAAAACCAAAGAACCATGTGGAGTCTTGAACCACTGCGAAGCCCATGTCAACCACACACATTCACTCAGGGCTTGCTTCCTCCACACCCATGTTTCTATAATCCTGTCTACTCTCTCTTGATTGAAAATGCTGTTCAACCAGGAAGCTCCAGGCTGTCCAGCACAGGACACCCCCAGGCTTCTGGGTCTTTTCAGTCAATGCCTAGGTAAAGCTGCAGCACTAAACCAAGGAGCTACACTGCCCTCCAGTGGGTTTCAAGTGTGAAAGCAGCTCTGCTTGGATCAGAGTGAATCAAAGCTGGTTACCATGGAGATGTTGGGGCTTCAAACTCCAGAGGCAGGTGAACACTTCTGAGGTTGAAAAGCACTGGGTCTTTCTTTTCCCACCAGCCACAGTTGTCACCATCACTAGGGCAGCTGCTGGGTACAGTCACTCCTATACTTGGGTCCAGAGGAGGGTCCTGTGACCATCACAATACAGGGCAAGTACAAGGTACCAATGGTCCTGAACAGGTTGGTATCCAGCCCTGTCCACTGACTAAACCCAGCCAAGGAACTGCTGGAGAATGGCACTCGGGAGTTTCCAAGGGCTTGCCACTCAATGGTCACTTCATCTTGGCATCTCAACTGAAAGGAAGTCCCAGCCACTACACAGTGTATCCATTCCCACTCCTACCCCATGCGTCAGCTCCGGGGACCAATGAGATGTAGGTGGTAACAAGCTATTGCTAAGTTTTAATTTTGATCAGCCAAAATTATACAACCTGCCGCCTGTGTGGTGTCTGTAGACACCGACAAAAAAGGCACTTCCACTGCAGAAAGAAAATTAACTGCAGAGGATATAATCTCTTGTCTAGGAACCTGGTATGTGTGCGCGTGTGTGCGACTGGCCTCTCCAGGACAGGCACAAAGGAAAATCAGACATTTAGGTTTCTGAGGTCACTGTGGGTGATGTGTCACAAACAACTGCTACAGCTTTGTGCAATCACCTGGCCCCTCCAGGCAGTGTGAAGGCAAGGAGACATCTGTGGAGGCCCAGACCTTCCAGGCCTTAGCAAAACAGTGGAGGTATGTGGGGAAGAAACCTTAGGAGAAAACTGATGGTCACACATGGTAGGAAATGGAATGTGTTCAGACACTTCCGAGGTCTGTCTTTCTAGCAGTTGAATTTTGGGGAGGCAGTGGGGTTTGGGAATCAATATCTCATGGGAGAATAACTCATTCCCATTGGTCAGGAGAGGCAGTTTATCAGGCTGTCCTCTTCCACTAAAGGACCTCAATGGCATCTGTGGGGTGACTATGGAACACTGCAGCCCTTGGGGCTTCCATGATTATGAGCTCTTCTAGTTCTTTCAGGCTAGGATGGAGGTAAGCAGCAGAGAGTGCCTGGTCAACCTGCAGCCCGTGTGTGTGTGTGTGTGTGTGTGTGTGTGTGTGTGTGTGTGAGAGAGAGAGAGAGAGAGAGAGAGAGAGACAGACAGACAGACAAAGAGACAGACAAGGAAGGGTGATGTGACATGAACATCATGCTGTACAGAGGGGCAAGCCAGGAAACCGCACGGCGGGTGCATTAGCTCTTGAGTAGGCAAAGAGTGCGACTTAACTGTTTCCTGTCCAGTCTTTAACAAAATGTGTGCTTGTGTCTCTTGATGTCTCTCTCCACAGTGACATAATGTGACTGTCTAAAGGACATCACAAGGCAGTTTCTCCAAAATTTTATTTTAATTTAAATTACAGGGCCAGCCAGATATTCTGATAAGAAATTCACTTTTCCTCAGGAGAAAGGAAACACTTCCATGTCATTAACAATTGTATACATCTCCCACTTTTTTTAAAGGGTTTTAAAAAAAATTACATTAAGTAACTGCCTTAAGTAAAATTAACCCTTTATAACACCAAAGGAACCACACCCAGGAGAATTGTTTTGGTAATAGGAACCTAGTAAATGATCACACATCAAATGCAACTTTTCAACTTTGAATGTTTTCACATTGTTCTGTTTTAAAAACAATCCAGAAGTCTTCTCTGCCTCCAGCTTCCGATGCATTAGTAACACACATTTCTTTGACACACCGCACTTCATCTTGCACACCAGGACTCTAGCACTACTTTATGTTTGCCCAAGTGGACACTCTTTTCTGCCTGAAGTTCTAAGAGCTAACCAGCAAGGAGACACCCCTTCCACTTGGTGTAAGGACTGCTGTCACACTAAATCCTAATTCACAGCACTGGAGGGCAATGACTAGGTCAGCCTCCTGCTGAGGATCTCTTTGTCCAGGAGACTAAATGCTTTCCCTATTTCTACCAGCGAACATGAATTCTCCCTCTCCTCTCCTTCTCACACACACACCCTGGTGGAGAGCGCCTTGGAAACTCTTCATTGTAGACTGCCTTCTAAATGAAATAGAACACACCTATACCTTCTGGAGTGGTTTTTCTGACTTGTGTTCCTTGAAGGAAACCTTAAAACCTGCTAAAACCCCAGCTGGGAGGCTCCTTTTACTGGTCAATGAATCAGTTAGTAAGAGAGGCTAGCAAAGAATAATGATGTCAATTGTTTAGTCAGCTACAGCCATGCTGCACTGGATCGGGCAAACTCTGATTTTAAGTTGTTAGTTGTGATCTGTGTGTCACTTAGACACCATTCTAGTCACTTTATGTAGACAGAGTCTAGGAGATATTGTTCTGCTGTGGTCACAGTCACAAAAAGTGGTGCAAAATCAGTTGCTTTATAAATACTGATAATTTGCAGCTTTAAGGAAAAGGACATTAAAAACAATCAATCTCCCCAGAGGACACCTAGGACTAGGGCTCTTCTTTTCCTAAGAGAAGCCAAAGTTTTAATTATTCAGTTTCACGACTACTGTACTGGGTATTACTTACTCTAAGAAAGAAAGGGTGCTCTACAGAGGCCCCCCAACCCCACAAAGAATCAGCATTATTAGCATAATCTGTATCATTCATAGATATGGCAATCTTAGGACTCATTTTCAATGAATAAGGCCAATATTCTGCAAGCCCATGTAGTGGACCGAGTTCCAGGTCTGTAGTTCCGCCTGCCAACAGCGCCCCACTGGTTCTTTTTCTTTTAGTGCTGTGATCCTTAAATGGTAAAATCAGCATTTTCATGTGATCTCAAGTATTCAATTACATATGAGCATTTTTTTTTTTTTTTTTTGCAAAACTCAGGTAATAGTTACATACTACTACAATAACATTCCTCTGCTGTACAAATTAAACGATTTAAAAGAAATGAGCATTCTAAGAATTATATACAAAAGAAACCTGTAAGCAGTGTCGAAATGAAACGTAGGTGCCGCTGCTAGCTCTACTGTTTAAAATTCCTTTCAACACATCCAGGTTCACGAGTCTCAAGAAAATCAAATGTCAAAAAGTTCTAGAAAGCTGTGAAAAGCATATATACACTTTCCTTATGACCTTATGAAGCTCCACACTTGAGAAGTTGCTAAGTTTCAGTATCAATTTATTTGCACGTCAACTTTATGTTCCCCAAAGCTCACACTGGATACAGTTCCCCTCTCATCTCCAAAAATCTCTGTACATGCCATGTTCCTTCGGTGACGGTGGATGATCTGGTTCTGGGATGCCAGGTGTACCCATGCCATACTGCAGGGATCTGCAAAGAGCAGTGCCGATGTACAGGTGTCAGGTAATGTCGCTTTCATCGTACATTTGCCTTCATGAACCCAGCCATGTTCAGAACTCCTGGAGCAAATGGAGTCTGTGAGTTCTGAAATGACACAGAGATCAGGGGAAAGGCCACGTGCGCTCTAATGTGCAAGCAGCAGCAGCTACGATCTCCAACCTGGACTGAAAAACAAAAAGGTAAAATGAAAACCGTTCACTTAACAGCAGATTAGCAGTAATGTTCCTCATGAATCGATAAGAGTGCCTGATGCTGAGTAGCTAACAGCAAGTGCTCAAGTTGGATGGGATACTGAAGGTGTTTATTGAAATTAGGCTTCTTGCTGAGCTGGTCTCTTCAAATCCCTGATCTGTTTGACTAAATAGGTCTTCTCATCATTGAACTGCTCATCCTCCGTTCTGTCGTTCTGGAACTTGCTGAGGAACTCAATGAGTTTGGTCTGGTTCTTGAGGAGAATGTCTAGGATGGGCTGTGTCTTGTTGGGGTTGGCCACAAACACCTGCGTAAGAGAAAACCATGTCTGTCAGAGAAGCATTCAGAGAAGCAAGCTCCTGGGCAGACAGAAACCTTACCTGGGCAGGTAATTGGTTTTTGCTTTAGAAGAGCTTATTTTTAAATGATACAGAGAAATAATAATGATTACATGTTTTAGCACAAAGACTGCCTGCCAAGCTCTTTCTGCCAACTTTGAAACGTGGTTAGGACTAAATACTGGCTTTGATTTTAAAATCAAGTAAATTATTTCTGGGCACAAGACGTTAGATTAGATCTTAAGAGGACACCCCTTCCACCCCCAAAGCATTATACCATACTTTTGGCTTTGCATTTGTCCTCAATCAGCTGTAGATAGCCTGTGAGTGGGAGGCCAGCTTCAGATGGGGTGGATGGGGGAGGAAGGCAGCAAGGGAAACACTTCTCTGAACAACCTTCTTGCAAGCTGTTTCCTGCCCCCTCCACTCTACTTTCCTAGTCTCCAGTCCAAATAGCCCGCCCATTTCCAGGTCCCAGCTTCTGTCTAGACACTGAACTGAGTACCACACTGGTCACGGTAATCAGGCAGTCCTTTAGGAATTGTGATGAACAGCTTTGAAGGAGAGCACTGTTTGGCAGTGTAGCCCACCTTGAACACGTGAAAGGCCTCAAACTGGATGTTTCGGCTCTTGTCTCGGAGGAGGTTCATCATTAATTTGAGGTTCTCAGGTTTACTGATGTATTTCGTCATAATCGTGAAGTTGTGTCTATCTAACAGCAGTTCACCAAGAAGCTGAGAACACATTTATTAAATTAGTAAGCCTTAAAGCAAATAAAAAATTAAACAACCCATTTTATAGTAATCACGAGAGTAGAGACAGGTTTCAAGAAACAGCAAAAATAAAAATGAACAACACAATAAATAACCACTACCCAAGAAAGTGGTCAGAACAAAGGATACTAGGAATTTCTGTTCGTTAATCTTAACTAAGCCCCTCTCCCCAACACGTTTTAAATTATATTTAGCAGGGCTTTCCAAGATGAAGGGTGATATCTGCATAAACACATGCTAAAGTTTTCATTTTCTCACTCCTGCCTCACAAAGCTGTTAAGTCCAGCGGAGGCTCCTCAACAATCCTGACTGTTAAGGAACTACAGCAGCGAGCTGAGACCATCTCTGCCTGTTCCAGTGCGTCCTCGATAGACCATATAAACTCACAGCATGCGAATGGTTACTGCTCAGTTGAGACCTTCCTCCATGTGTTCTCATGCTGAGCTCAAGCTGAGGCCCAGTGTGCCCAGTGTGCCAGCTGTGAACCCTGCTAGAAGCAGGCATCAGCATCATCTTCGTGGACAGAGGCGGAGAGTAAAGCATGTCCTGTGCCAGCCTGCCTGGGTTCAGACATGTAACCTGGAGTGTTACTTGCCTTCTTTGTACGTTATCTTCACTATGTATACAATGAGGTCGGGATGGTACTGACCTCTGGAGAATGCAGTGAGACACTCAAGTGTGATCATATGGGGAACATAAGCACAGAACTGTGCCTCATGGCAGCTGCTTTTTTAGCAACCAACCTGGTTCCCAGATGAGCTCTAGATATTTGACATTTCCTAACAACTGACCTCTAGGTAAACAGCTTCTCATCATACAAAAAACAAACACCAAAAACCAAGACTCAAAAACTGTGGTGCTGGAGACATGGCTCAGTGGTTAAGAATACTTGCTGTTCTTGCAGAGGTTCCTATTACCCATGTGGGCTGCCCATGGCTGTCCTGTAACCAAAGCTGCTGGAGGATTTCACATTTTCTTTTGGCCTCCCCTCCAGCACCTGTATTCATATCCCCACCCCGAATCTGTTGGTCAGGAAAACAAATCTATGCTACTTAAGGTTCATAAAAGAATTGATAAAACTCAGGTTTCCGGCCGGCGAGATGGCTCAGTGGGTAAAGGTGCTTCATTCCTATCAGGGTTGACAGCCTGAGTTCCATCCCCAGGACCCACGTGGGAGAAGAGGAGAACTGACTCCTAACCTGTCCTCTGACCTCCACACGTGCCCCATCCCCCACATAACCGAAGTGCAGTGTGGTAATTCTTATCCAAGAACTCAGTCTGTAGACCAGGCTGGCCTTGAACTCAAGAGATTCACCTGCCTCTGCATCCTGAGTGCTGGGAATAAAGGCTTGTGCCAGCAATATAATAATTTCTATAATTAAAAACTTCAGGCTTCATATCACTCTGAGTCCTATAATCACTAATTTTCAAGGTAGTTAGCGGCCTGCCTGCATTCTATGAAGACTCACAGTGGGTGTTCTGGATGTGGCTTTCATTGCATTCACCATCTATCACAGAAGCTACAGGCATTCTGAATCAAGACTAGCTGCAGTTTAGTTATCTCAAACAAGATGACTGAGAACTCAAAGGCTTTGGACACTGAAAATGAAGTTTTACTCAGGGATATAAAGTTGCTGCCAACAGGGAAGGAATAGTGTCTCATCAATACAAAATCAGGTACTTTTGAGGAATTCTGAGCAAAGTGGAATTTAAAATACATCTAGTAAACATTTAAATGAGATTCTAAAATCCTTGGAATTCCACCTCCAGTTCCTGTAGAACTAACTTCCTGACAAATGGATGTGTTGCTACATATTTAATAACCACCGTAAGACATACAGAGGCCTGCAGCAGTCCTGTAAAGTCAGACAACACACATTTTAAACTTGGTAGGTCATATGATCTCTGTGACAACCACTCAAATCTGTTGATACAGTTTCAAACAGCCAAAGATGATGTATAAATAAATGTCTGTGTTCCTATAAAACTTTATTTACAAAAATCAATCAGTTGGCTGAGTCTGGACTCTAGGCCATAGTTTGCCAGCTGCATGTGTGTGGTTTACAAACATGCTGATGTGTGTAGGCACACACGTGTGGCTGTATATGGGTAGATGGGTATATGGGAATGTGTGTGTGTGGGGGGGGCAAAGACCAATACTTGTGTCTTCCTCAGCCACTTTTCCACTTGCTGTATTGAGGCAGAATGTCTTACTCAAACCTAGAGTTTGTTGATTTGGTTTAGCACGCCACCTTGACCCTGGGCTTCCATCTCCACCACCCGAGCACACAGGCTGACTGCCGTGGCCGCCCCGCACTCACGTGGGTGCTGGGGTCTGACTCTAGTCCTCATGCTTGCACAGCAAGCACTGCCCCTGAGCTGTATTCCCAACTCCTCAGTTTGCCAACGATTCACTCTTACATTTAGCAGGATTAAGGTTCAAATGGAATTGTCCATATCCTGTGTTGATAAAAGCAAGCAAAGCTATGCATTTCAGTTTCACTATTCACATGCTGGCCCCCAACCCTTACTGCCAAGTCTATACCACATGTGGTGTACGCCCAGAATGCTTTATCTAGTTGGCACGAATCCATTTAAAAGTATGTTTCTGCAAGGCATGATGGTCCATGTTGTGGGATGTTCTCTATTTTGTGAATGTATTGCTATGATTGATTGATAAATAAAACACTGACTGGCCAGTAGCCAGGCAGGAAGTATAGGCGGGACTAGCAGAGAGGAGAATTGGGGTAACAAGAAGGCAGAGAGGAGGAGGAGATGCTGCCAGCTGCCACGATGAGGAGCAGGATGTAAAGTACCAGTAAGCCACGAGCCTAGATTAATAGAAATGGGTTAATTTAAGATAGAAGAACTAGATAACAAGAAGCCTGCCATGGCCATACAGTTTGTAAGCAATATAAGCCTCTGTGTGTTTACTTGGTTGGGTCTGAGCGGCTGCAGGACTGGAGAAAACTTTAGCTACAGGTCCAAGCTTGGCATTTCACTGGGAGACTTAGACAGAAGGATTCAAGCTCAATTTTAGCTAAATAGCAAGACCCTGTCTCAAAACCAAAATGAAACCAAAATCAACAAAAATTTCTTTTCTTGGGGTTTTTTCGAGACAGGGTTTCACTATGTAGCTCTGGCTGTCCTGGAACTCAGAGAGATCCACCTGCCTCTGACTCCAGAGTGCTGGGATTAAAGGTGCATGCCATGACTGCCCAGCCCAATAAAAACTTCAATCCCTATAAAAATATTTCAGAATCTAAAATACTGCACTGTTAGGAGATAAAATCCTCCTCCATCTCCTGTTACACTCACTTTTGATGTCTCTATCTTACATGTGGGCATTTACCCCATATAGACTACTAATAAACCCCAAACTCTGTAAAAGTCCTGACTACTCCCAAATCACAAATGTATTTTCTCCTAAAGGTCTACAACCAACATCAGCATGTCCCCAATTCTCCAAATTCAAGTTGCAAATACACAAGGAAGAGAAACAAATGACACAAGAAAGGGAATCAGACATACCTTCAGTGACTGTCTCTTTGTCACATAATTTTCTGAATGAAGTAGCTTCTCATATTCACTGAAAAACTGAGACCAGAAAACATACATCAAGGTTAAGGAAAAGGAGGAGCGATAACATTATAAAGTCCAGGGCCGACTCTGAACATCAACAAAGGCCCGTGCTCTCTCACTGACAATGGTGTCAAACCTTCCTTCCTCTGTGCCGCTGCTCTATGCAGGGAGCTCCTGGGACTGGTCCCTCCAGGGTCTAGCAGGATCCAGAGACTGCTCTGACAAAGTCCTCCTCTGCACCCTAAATCATCTGCATAAAGCACTAACTCCTTCTCACAGTTTCCATACTCATTGCTTTGTGTTAAACTAGAAAATTCCTATTTATTTTATATACAGGGACTCAATTCATCTAAACAACAAAGAGAAAAATGACGCTGTTCTTTCAAGGTATAAAGTTGAGGAGAAACCCAGCAGTGTGTTAAGCAGAGGTCAGGGAAGGTGAGAACTGGGTTCCAATGTGAACGGAGCAGCACTGCTTAGAAACGGGCAGAGGAAAAGATATCCCGGAAGAAACACAAAAAAGTCACCGCTTGAGAAACTGGAGAGTGCAAAGCTGTAAACCAGAGCTGACAAGAGCCCACCAGTTCTTCAAAGTGGCAACACTAACAAGAACATGTCACCAGGGTAGGAGCCATTAAAGCTAACCCATGCCAGGCAATCTGAGTCCCCTTCAAGAATGTCAACAGAAAATTCAGAGCAACCAGTACACATCTTTTGGTCTTTTAATTAATTGCTCTCCCCATGCTTTAGTCATTTAAAAAAAAAAAAACAAAACAAACAAACAAAAAACCCTAAGTGGTCAGGATTTTAGGAGCATGTACTTTTTGTTAGGACTTCAGTTCCTTCTCCCTCAGATCTGACTGTACTTCACACATTTCTGCTAGTTATCTCACATACGTCTTTCTAAAATCTTACTAGCTGATGTCACATCCACTAACATTACATAGGAAACTATTTTACTTCAACATTAAAACAGACTTCATCGCCTATAGAAGTTTCTTTAAATAAGGTAGTCTATGCGTGGGAGGTTTTAAATTAAGATAGTAACATGTAGTAATAAAGGTACCAATTACTAACTGCTTATAATGTTCTAGCATTATCTCTGTGAGCTTTAGCATCAGAAGGCCACACACTATTAGTAGGCAGTTGCTATTCTGAGGTTAAAGAAGTCACAGAGAGTGACCTTTGGTCTTACTAGCACTTGAAACCAGACTCAGGCAGTTTGATGGTAGAGCAGTGTTCTCCACCTTCCTAATGCTGTGACCCTTTAATACAGTTCCTCAAGCTGTGGTGACCCCAACCATAAAATTATTTTGTTGTTATTTCAGAACTGTAATTTTCCCACTGTTAGGAATCATAATGTAAATATCTGATATGCAGGATATGTAGCAGCTCACAGGTTGAGAACCACTGTGTTAAAGCCTGTAAGGCCCCAATGCAATGAAGGCTGCTGCCTCAAACCAGACACACACAAAAGGAAACATCCATGTCCAAACACTCATGGCAGAAATAAAGTGCTGTCAATGTTTCAGCCATTTATGAGGCTGCTTGCTTAGCGACATGCCATGATGCTGCTGGGAGAGGGGAGAGAAGCAGAAGGAACACACGAGGAAGCACAGGTTCTGTCTCTAAAGACTCCTCTAAAGATGGAGTGGACTAGGAAAGCAAATGATGAACCATCAACAACATTTAAAACAGCAAAGATTTAAACTACTAGGAGAATTAAAAAACTAAGGCGAGTCTTATGGGACAGACAAGAGGTTTAAGAGGACAGGTATTCTAAGCCTCTAAATGTGCCCATCAGCTCTGGGAACTACTGTGGTACACACAGCGAGACGCCCTCCAGAGGAAGGCACTGGAGCCCTGGAGCAGCTGTGTGACTGAAGGACAGTAAGTCGCCCAAGCACCTGGGATCACCGACAGCTCTCTGGAGGTCACTGGTGCTGCGCCTGAGCGACACTGACTGAGCTGGAAGCAATGTCCCCACTTTATGAACGAGGAGGATCTCTAAGCCCCCCATCAGTAAGTGCCTTGGCCATGGCCACAAGGATTACACAGGGAGGCAGGAGCAAAGCTGCTGTCCTGCCAACTTAGGCCAGCGCTGCTCAAATCCATCAGCTGCTGCCTCTTTGTTTGTAGGGAGCAACTGATGGAAAAGGAAGAAAAAGTAAAAAAAGTCAGACTAAATTCTCTTTGCATCTTAACTAGATTATCACTCAGGAGCAAAAATGACCATTTCCTCTTCTAAAATAAGAAAAGATGCAAGGGGCAGTGTATGAATCAAGACTTAGCAGTACTCCACGTTGTTTCAGTAAAGCAGTAATTACCATTTACAAACACCGTAGAGTCAAATATTCTGATACAAAACCTACCTTAAATCTTCAGTTAATTTCTGTTAAAAAAGTTAGAGATGTTATTTAAAATATTTCACATACTTACTCTATCATAATGCTGTTCCAAAAATTCTGCACTGAGCAATTTATGTCTTGTGAGTAAATCCTAGAAAAAGAAAAAGATGTATTTTTATAGATGTTCTCCATTAATGTTTTCCTAGGAAAGAGAATTCTAAAATATTCTGTGCCAAATTGCCTGATAAACAGATGTTAAATATTAGCAGACAGTATTTAATATTTCATTTCGAATTTTACTCAGGGCCATGAACAACCTTGGTATCCCTGGGTCAGACACCTCATTTCGGCTCTCTGGAGCTGGCTCGAGCACACGGACAGCACTCCAGCTGGAGTTCCTTTGTGGAGATATACTGGGACTCTGATCTGCAGAGAACTGATCTGTTGCTCACCTCCTGATAACCTCCCTTCGCAGAGGCTTTCTGTGCGTCTGTCCAATAGTCTGCTCCTGACCCCGAACTGACTTGACATCACTTCCTCAGAAAACCGTTGCTGACTGGTCATAGATGTGACTCTACCCCTGCTTCATTAGACTGTCACTTCTATAAACACAACAATCACGCTAATATTTACAAGCATTGAGTTTCTGGCACCTAAACACTACCCAGTAATAGCAAGGGCTTAGTATTATTAAATAAATCAATGAACGAACCAGGAAAATCAGAAGACATGTCTGAGAAAGCGTGACATTAAATGTTCTTCACAGTATGCTTTTTAAAAAGGCTTCTAACCCCACCCCAAAGATTTACAGCTACTCAAACTGCTGGATAGGGTTTGTGCTGAATTCACTCACTTAAATAAGGATGTTCAGGAAACTTTGGTCATTTTCCCCAAGTCTCCCATGAGAATTAAACAGGTAAAATAAAAAAGAATTCAGTTCCAGCATTTTTGGAGATGCAGTAGTCACTTTATAGAAACCTTCAGTACACATCTGCCGCTCAGCCTGACTTTACATACAGGACCTCCACTTGGCAGACACCACCGACTCCTCTGTCATAGGCAAAAAGGAAAGTGGTAGCGTGGCCAGCACTTTAGCAAGTGCCAATGACTGCAACGCAGAAAGGAACACAATGACGTCAAAGGGAGTATTAACGGAGAAAACATCCAAGCCTGCCTGTCAAAGAGCATTCTCTTCCCCTTAGCCTGCTACCATGCTTGGTACCACAAGGACAGGGCTTAAATATATGAGCCACTGCTGAATCCCCAGACCTCAAAACAATACCTAAAACAAGGCAGGCACTCAGAAACTGGATGATGGATGGATGAGTGGGTGGGTGGGGGTAGTAAGAGATTAAATGTGTCTGTGTACAGTGAGTGCCATTTCTTTTTTGTGGCTGAACAATTCTTGTGGACAATTTGAGTAAGTGCAGCCAGAGCCCACTGCTCTCTGGTCACAGTCTACAGAAGACTAATGGAGAGCATCTGAGAGGTGCTAACGCTCAACCCAGCCTGGAGTTTCAGAACAGGTCAGTACAAAGTATTTGCTCTAAGATGCAAAGGTCTATGGTGTAAAGAGGAGCAAGAGATTGACAAAAGGGCCACAGGGCAGAAAGGGAGATCCCCAACATCTCTCTACCCACATGTTATCATCTGGGAACTCAGACTGTGGTCAATCTGGGAAACAAATTTCTATGGTGTCAGGGTAGATGGGACCGAAGGGGGTACTTTAGGCAGCTAAGGCAGGAGTTGGACCTTACGTATAACAGCATGAAAGCCTTCTGTGAAGACATCCAGGGCCTGGGATGGCAGAGGATTTGTTGGAAATGAGTACTTGCTAAGAGCTGGCTAATAATACAGGGGAAAGGAAGAGACAGGGTCCTGGCAGTACCTCCATCTCCTGGACAAGGAAGGAACCTTAAATTGGGGTAAGATTAGGTGGTAGCAAAAGTGAAGGGAAAAGGACTTGTAGTCAGTGTGGAGTCAGTGACTTAGAAAACTTGGTCTAACCCGAGGTAGACAGCGGGTGGTGGCGCACGCCTTTAATCCCAGCACTTGGGAGACAGATGCAGTCGGATCTCTGTGAGTTCGAGGCCAGCCTGGGCTACAGAGTGAGTTCCAGGACAGGAACCAAAACTACACAGAGAAACCCTGTCTTTAAAAAAAAAAAACAAACCAAAACCAAAACCAAACCACAACCCAAAAAGAGGATCCGTCCCCAATACAACTTGGGGAAAAGGGTGTGTGGATTTTGTCTGATGTCTAGCAGAGAAGGGAGAGCAGCCAACTTTTAAGATGGGCTAAACCACCAAGTGTCCCTTAACTCCAGGCAGCAGGTGACAGAGATGATCCTGGAGCTCCTGAAAGACTACTGCTACCTCCCAGAAGGAGTGCTTATTTTCACAGAGCCTTGGCAAGTAAGATGGCCCTACGTCCCACTTAATGATTGACTATGTCCAAGGACATGGAACTCAGTTCTACCTGTGCAGTTCACCCCTTGGAGGTCACAGGGTCACAGAGTTCCCTGAGCTAGAGTTAAACTTGTCCCTGCGTTACTGCCATAAACTGCTGGAGAGACAGACTGGGTTTAATCTACTTTCTAAAGACCCCACTTCAAATACGAGCGTCTCATGGCAGGTCCCCATTCCTTTGCCACTCCTTGAATGACAGGGACCTGAGTCCCTAATCACTTTCTAAAAGTCACCTATTTGTCTAAGCACACCTGGAAATAATGTGGAAAGGAATATTTCCCTGAAAGGGAGACAGTGGACTGCTGATGCCATTCAGCTGTGGTCACTCTGAGGAAGCCACCACACTGTCTGGCCTCTGCACCTGTCTGACTGCTACCATTCCTGGGTTCAGTTTTCTCACAAAGATGGTGGTAAGACTCTTGAACAGGGGTAACTATAGTCTAGTTATAACCGTACTCAGCAATTATTGCACTTAGTAGTGACTGTTACTGTTATGCTTTACCTCTCTGGGTCAAGGAATAAGCAGTATAAAGAAAGTCATAGAAAGTCAGAAGACCCTTAAAAATGTCTATCACTGCAGAGAGCATGTGGTTTGTGCTTGTTTGGCACTGCTTTTAAGTGTTTTATTTAGTATAATGTTGAAATGGCAGATTTTATTCACAATTCTGAATCTCTGGCTTCTGTAAAATTTGTCTCTAATAATTTGTGTCTGTATTCCTTGGCGCTCAGCTGGTGCAAAACAATAACCACCCAGTTATTTACTTTACTCCCTCATCCTGTAATTTATAAGGTTAGATACTCAAGTTATCTGCATTTAGTTTCATCCTGTTCTATACTGGCTTCTCAAGATCTTCAGCAATCTTAGGATCCAGTTTCTGCATACTTGATGAGTATACATAGTCACCCTTTAGTCATTAATAAAAAGTTCAGCTAAGCTGGGCGGTGGTAGGGCACACCTTTAATCCCAGCACTCGGGAGGCAGAGCCAGGTGGATCTCTGTGAGTTCGAGGCCAGCCTGGGCTACAGAGTGAGTTCCAGGAAAGGCACAAAGCTACACAGAGAAACCCTGTCTAGAAAAACCAAAAAAAAAAAAAAAGGTCAGCTGAGCTGGATGGGAGAACCCATAGAGATCTGTTACATAACTCACCTTGAGTGGTAACACTCAGTTACCAATGACATGGATAAGCATTTGCTCAGTTAGTTTTAAGCTTACCTCCCTATCTCCTTGAGAACATCCAACACCATGTCCTCAAGCTTCTCAGGAAGGAGTCACCTAACAGCAACATGCTTGCTCTACACACCGTGGCGGTGCTATCTGTGTACTTGTATCTTACCTAACTTTTAACTAGCAGATAAAACCCTTAGCACTCCTGACCTGGGGTTCTTAGCATCAGCAGACTAAACTCCCTCTTAGTGAGCCAGGCATGCCGTCAGCAAACAGGTTCCCTTCCAATGCTTACAGTAAGTCATCTCTCTGGAAACACTCTAGACCTGTCACAGGCATTGTAATCTCAAGCTCCAAGCTCTACTCTGTCTTCCTGTGCTCCTTTAGTCTGAAAAGTACAAGTTATCTGTCAGCTTCAAACGTCTCTCTCCATCTCTTTCATCCCCAAAACAAACCCCTGCTGGTCACTAGCAGGTATTTGGCCACCTGGTTTGCTAGTTCAGTACTCATTCAAGCTCTGGATCCCGGACACTTTTAAAAAGGATGGTTTTAAGCCAGGTGGCGGTGGCACGTGCCTTTAACCCTAGCACTCAGGAGCCAGAGGCAGGCACATCTCTGTAAGTTTGAGGCCAGCGTGGGCTACAAAGAGAGTTCTAGGTCAGGCTCCAAAGCTACACAGAGAAACCTTGTCTCGAAAAACGGGGGTGGGGGTGGGGGTGGTGGTTTTAGTGTGAAGACACAGCACCTGTCACACAAGCTCCATGTGTCTGAAAACTGTGCAGAGTATCTTTTCTCAAAGGACAACATGCAGAAAGCCACCTCTGCAGAGGGATACCCACAAATAGGAAAAGGAGAAGCCCTGCTCACTTCTCACAGGCACCTTTGTCGGGAAGTGCTGGCCTGTCCCTCAGGGGGGTTCTCCTGCTCTGACCAGAATTATCGTCAGGGAATAAGGTAGCCTGGATCTGTCTGGTACTTAGCTAGCCTGAGATTAGAGGGAAGGTCTCTCTCTTCCTTGCAAATATATGGTCTTGCCTATAGGCCATGCTCTGTTCACTATTCAGAGCCTCTCATGAGCTCTCTCTTTCTGTGTTACCAGGAACACTGGAATCTAGAGCCAGACTGGCTCAGAGCTGTTTTCTGGAGTGCACCCTCTGAATCCGAAGTGGTTTTTGAAATTTCTTTTCTTCAAGGAGACACCGCCCGCCTGGCTCTGCCAGACCCTTTCCTTTCTTGCTACCATAACCTGAGAGGGCTGTTACCCACAGTGGCTCCATCACCATCTTACCCTTGAGGAGAGCTAAATGGAAGAAGCAAACCTAACTGAGATGAGATTACCAGCAAGGCCACACAAGACCATCAGGTTTCACACTTCCGGCATGTAGCCAGCACACACTTCTCACCTTGGAGCCAGTTTGGCCATCTGTGCCAGGAGCATGTCATCCATGTCCTCCACGTGGTCAGGAGGCTGGCTGCATTCTCCCACACCACTGCTGCTCCTCAATCCTCTTCCCTCACCCTCCTGCGCCCAGAGTGCTGCCACTCTCTGGACCCTGGCTGTCTTTCCACACTGGTCTCTCCTTGACACAGGCACTCTACTACACCTCCCTGCGTGCCGGGTTGCTGCTCCTGAATGGGACACTCCCTTCCATCGATGCATTCTAATCATGAGTCCTATCCCACCACTGCAGTGACACCTAGGACATCACAGTGACCGTGTTATGATCTCAAATTCACTGCAGTTTGCCTTGTACATGACAGTCACACATATGCATCTGAGGTCTTCCCTAAAGCTTCTATAGAAGTTGAACTGATTCTGGGAGATGAACCCTTGGCACCACTCACACGGTGACACTATTCTCAGCCAGGGTGAAACCCTACTGGCCAGTTCCCAGGCCTTCATCCTCTTCCAATGTATTCATCACCCTCACACATGTCCTTACCTCAGGTGCTCTTTATTAAAAAGCTGAGCTCTTACTAGGGAAGTGAGCTTTTCTCACTGTGTTAAGTGTTCATGGCTTCTGAGTGTGAGTGAGCTACATGTAAGTATACTAAACACGAATTCAACAACTTATAAGGTCATTTAGGGGGATATAATACATCAAGATTTATCCTCATGGGGGAAAAAAAGAAAATATAAGATTGCTGCTTCATTTATATACCATAAACAGAAGCTTGCAACTAAAGAAACTGGTGGGGTCACACACGTGCATTCAGTATATGAAAAGGCACAGGGAGGTAAGTAAGGCAGATGGGGATGGAGGGAACAGTAGAGATGATCTTGCTCCTTTGCTGTGACTCAATTATGCTCTGGTGTGAGGAGGTGAACCCTGCCTTGTCAACAATAGTGGGTTTCTCCATACTGAATGTGGTTCTTATATTTAATAACATATATTCCAAAAAACATGGCCTCTGAGCAGAGGCAATCACATCACCTCATCTAGTGCTAACCAAAGGAAGTACTGCAGAGAATTCCCCCATCACAAGAGAAAGCCTGGTTGGTGGGTATTCTGTATATTATCCATGCCACATTTAGTGGATGATTTAACAGGAAAGTGCAATTTTGACCTTACAGGACTTTTGCCTTTCCAATGAGATATGAGAATTTAATTTTTCCACCTTTTTAGGCTGTTTTGGTTTGTGTGTGTGTTGGGGGGGGGGGCGGTTTACTACAAATACCTAAAACATAACAATTCATATAAAATACATCTTTTTTATTTCCACTAGAGGGCAGTCGTGTATAGAGTAGGGGAGACAGACTGGGAACTGCAAAGCCGATCTGACTTGCAAGTGTGTTCAGAATTCAGCGTTACCTTGAACGTGGCAAATGCATCGGAAGCTATGTCAAATGTTGACATTTCCACATATCTGAAGAAATCATAAAACTGTTCCGACCACAAAATGATTTTTGCAAGTGGTTCATGTCTGATGCATTCTCTTAACATTATTCCACAATTAAGGGCTATTTCTGGAGATTCATACCTGTAAAAACAAAACAAAGCAAATAAAAGCCATATATGATTGCTCTTTCAAAACAGCCAAAGTGAGCATTTCAAACTTTCTCAACAGAGGTTTCAGACACTCCTAACTAAGTGACCACAGCAGGTTACAAAAGGTATTTCTCTCAAGAGTACACAGCAGGGTCACTTAATCTGGACCCTACAGCTGTGTGCAGAGATGGACAGCTGCCTTCAATGAAGAAAAATCAGCTACGGCAGAAACCACAAGAGCAGAAGTTCCGTGTCTGAAAACATCTAGAAGGAAGTGCCCGGACCATTCGATCCATGCGCTTAGCTTTTACCTACTGTGCTCACAACAACCAGAAGAACCAAAAAAATTGAATAGAAGAGTAATACAGAATACTTTTCAAATTCAGGAATTCGGTATAAACATAGTGTAAACATAGGTCCATCAAATATACAGCATTAATACTTCATTGTTTCAACACTCAAAACAGTACTTTCAGACCCTTAGAAACATGTAAATCCTATATTTAACCACAAGCCTCATTCCGAGGATTTTACAGAGCATCTCCACCACAGAGAACCTGGAGACCCTGAAAGTACACAGGGGACCCAAGACCCTGGAGGCTCCTCAACAACTCTCAAACACAGTCTCTCCCTCTCTTCTCAGCTCCGTCGTCTCGGCATGTCTTCCTCCCTTCTCAAGCTCTCATCTTCCATGCTACACTCACTGGCTCTAGCTCTTTCCCACTGACAAGCTCCCATAGGTTTTTTTGTTTGTTTGGTTTTTGGTAGTCAGCATTTCCCAATACTCTAGTGAAATCATTACTTGGCCAGCAGAGACTTCCTCTTGGCTAAAGCAGGACTGACCGAGCTCCACCTGTGTAATGTCCTGATGGTACTCATCTTTGCTTGCCTTTCTCTTTTTGGTTTTGGTTGATCAAACCCAAAGACGCGTGAATGCTGGGTAAGCTATCACCGGGCTAACCCACCCCCACCCCGGCACTATCCCATCTCTGAAAAAACAGGATAGAAAAAACTCCTCCCAGTTCTCCCTTTATCTCCCCGATGGTTCCCGTTTCTTTCTGCTGAGGTCGTCACCGGCTAGGGAGCGCCCACAATGTCATGGCCCCACCACCCTAACGAGTTTCCTTTCCCAATGTCTCCGACAGCCTCAAGTCAAGGGCTACACAAGCTAAGCGTATCTAACATGACATCTCATCCCTGCGTTCCAGACCAGGACCAACCCCTGCTCCCCCAGGTCTCATGTTGGCAGCACTGCTTTGTCACCAACACCTAGTCTAACAGACCGTCCATGGTGGTGGGATGATGCCTGTTATGCTGGCGACTAAGCCATGATCATTTGAAATGTGGCTAGGGCAAAAGAGGGATGGAATTGCCGTCATTTAAAATTCAGCCATTACATATGGTTAATAACTACTCCATTAGACAGTGAAGTTCAAAAACTTCCCTTCTTCCTATCCCAGCTCCAAATCTCCAACTTTCAAGAACTTCCCATTTTTGGAATCATCTGGACTCTTTCATACTTCTTTAAAGTCTTAGTTTTATTTCCTTCTGTCTATTCCCACTGCTGCCTTCACTCATGAACATTCTAACCAGCAGCACATCTGCTCAAGTGCTGCCTTAAACCACCTACCCAACAAACAAGTTTACCACCGGCATTTCTAGTTTAGCAGTTCAAAACTACAGCCAAACAGACTGCTGGGCTCACTGTCCAGTCTTCCCCCTCACTGGATCCATTGCTCTGGGACAGGCCATCTCCTAGCCTGGCATAAAATGCTGCTGATCACATGGTATTCATTCCTGCCCTGGACCTTTACACCAGAGATATGCCACCAGGATGCTTTTTTCTTTCTATGTAAACTCCAATTGTAAGATCCTTTCCTTTTACTGACCCTTGCAAACCCACGGACCCTGAGATCCTGCAGTCTTAACTTGTTGCCTAGCAGCCCTATCTTTGTCCTTTCACTGTACATATGCTCATGGATCCTCAACCAGAGCAGGCCTGCCCTTCCTCTGCCTCACTTAGGGCACGGTACTCAGCATGCTGACTGGCTCTTATTTGATTAAAATTTCTGTTCACAAAATAATAGCTGATGACACCATTAATCTTGCTTATCTCTAATAAACAGGAGACTAGCAGGACAAGTAATGCGGTCTGGTACAAGTTTGGCAGGTTTTGATAGGAGTCTGTCAAGCTTGTCTCAATGATTAAACCATAAGCCAGTGAGTACAAGGCAAACAGTTACTCTGTATAACCTGTTAACACTAGAGATCACAGTAGATTGAATAGCCAATAAAATTCTACTGTTTCCAAATCCAGGCCAATGCTGGTACTTCCCGTATGCACACTAGAACTAGTAGCACAACCAGCCAATGACAGGTATCTTAAAAGGTGGCTTACAGTGGCTTCTTAAAGAATGCTACCTCCCAGGACAGACAGGAATCATATAAAATGAGTAAGGGAGCAGAAAGCAAAGAAGCCATCACAGGACAATTGGACTCTACCAAAAGAATAAAGGGGCCAACCAAATGAGCATACAGTGGCCTAAGATGAGACAATTTAAATTTAAAAAAGTAATGTTCACTGACAGTCGGACTTGACAAGATAAGAATCATCTAAGAGGCCGGGCGGTGGTGGCGCACGCCTTTAATCCCAGCACTCGGGAGGCAGAGGCAGGCGGATCTCTGTGAGTTCGAGGCCAGCCTGGTCTCCAAAGCGAGTACCAGGAAAGGCGCAAAGCTACACAGAGAAACCCTGTCTCGAAAAACCAAAAAAAAAAAAAAAAAAAGAATCATCTAAGAGGCAAGCCTCTCAGCACACCTGCGAGGAATGATCTAGACCAGGTTAGTCTGTGGACATGCTTGTGAAGGAGGATCTTGGTTGTGTGAAGTGGGAAGACTGCCTCAGCTATAGTCAACACCATTCCAGGAGCTAGGTCTGCAGTCTTGGACTAAATAAAAAGGTGAAAGTGAACGAAGCACCAGCACTGGTCACTTCCTGACTGTGGTGCAATGTGACCAGCGGCTTCCAGCTCCTTCCACCATGGCTTCCCACTACATCCTCCAACTGTGATCACAAAGTCAAACCCTTCCTTCCTTAAGTTGCTTTCGTCAGGATTATTTTAGTACAGCAATAGCAAAGTGCCTGATACAACATCCAGCATCTATTCTGAGTTAATAACAAGGCTTAAACAACAATATTTTCAATGTGTATCCAAGGTGGGAGCCAGAGCACCAACGAATTCAAAGAATGGCACTGGCCTTCCCCAGACAGACTGTTTTGGGAGCTAGCCACGTCATCACTGTCGAGAGGTTCTACTTTATGGGGGAAAAAAACCCCAAAAAACCCAAAAACATTTAATTAGAAGAAGCAATACCAGAATCTACAGTGAACTCTCATTTATTTATTTACTTATTGATTGTTTGATTGATTGGAGGCAGGGACTTGCTATGTAGCCCTGGCTGGCATCAAACTCATGGTGCTCTACCTGCCTCTGCCTCTGCCTCTCAAGTGCTACGATTAAAGGCCTGTGACACCACATCTGGCATAGTAAACTGGTGTTTTAAATCAGGATAATATCCTTGATAGATATAAAAATCATCTAAAATCGGGGCTGGAGAGATGGCTCAGAGGTTAAGAGCACTGGCTGTTCTTCCAGAGGTCCTGAGTTCAATTCCCAGCAACCACATGGTGGCTCACAACCATCTGTAATGAGATCTGGCTCCCTCTTCTGGCCTGAAGGGATATATGCAAGCAGAACACTGTATATATAATAAATAAATTAATTTAAAAAAATCATCTAAAATCATATGAAAGTCCAAGGTGTAAGTTTGATAGCAAACTTCAAAATGAACAGACAAGACCTGTATCCAACCAATGATTACTCTCAACTTCACTTTCAGTGAGACAATGGGTGCCTATAACATGTGACAGGCAGTACATGACATCACCCATGATACTTTGAATCTAAACAACGTGAATCTAAACCTTACCCATCAGTTCCAAGAGATAAGAGATGGTGAAATATGCTAAATAAAATCATAGGAATGTAAATTTAAAATATAAGACAAAAATAATTTTTCAGAGACAGTCTCATTATGGACCGCAGGCTGGCCTATTAAACTTTCTATGCAGCACAACAAAATGACTGTGACCCTGGGGGAGCCTCCTGCTTTTGCTTCCTAAGTGATGGGATAGACATGTGCCATCACATTCTAGTAAAATAAGTAGCTTTCTACAGAACAAATGACCCAGTTGCTTAATAAATGGCATTTTTTTTTTTTAAAGGTTTTTTTGAGATAGGGTTTCTCTGTGTAGCTTTGCGCCTTTCCTGGATCTCGCTCTGTAGACCAGGCCGGCCTCGAACTGGCATACATTTTTTTAAATGAGGGGATTAACTATTATAGATTAACTAAGAGTTTTATCTATAAAATTCAGTTTGTAAACCTTGTTAAAAAAGAGAACCAATTTAAACAAACTCATTTTGTTAAAATCAAGGAAATACAGAAGCTGGGCCCTGGGTTGTAGCAGGTAGGTAGAAGGTACTGTGGTTGTTCCAGCCTGCATGGTACACACACTGTATGCACATGATGGCCATGGATGAACAAGGCCGTCACTGTGTGTAAGGAAGAAAGAGTGAGGACCACAGCAAGCAGGGATGTGTAAGGTTGATGGCTCTGGTGAGGTGCTCTGGGTGGGAAGGTCTGCTGTCCTTTCTTTATGGTTGTATGCTCAGTTCCCTAATAAAGTGCAGTGGAAGGAATGTGGGTGTGGGTCCCAAGCCAAGCTCCACTCTCAGGCTTTTCCTTCTTGCTGAGGATTCTGCTCTGACCAGCTCAGGTGAGAGCTTTAAACTTTAAACTATCCTTCAAAAATCTTATTTTAGCCTAGAGTTAACAGCTCACGCTTTTAATCTTAACATTTAGAAAGCAGAGGTAGGTGAATTTTTTAAGTTCAAGGCCAGCAAAAGTTACACAATGAGACACTAGTTGTGTGTGTGTGTTTTAAATTTTATATACTGTCTAAAAAATATTTACATCAAAGTTGTGATGAAGTAATAGGAAGTGTTAACTAATTTATAGATTTTTAATAAACCTCTGGCTTTTATGGCAAAGGAAATTCTGGCTTCAATAACACATTTTTAAGAACACCCAAATTTCAGGCTACTCACACAGCACATTTCCACAGGGACACTGGACTCATACAACAAAAGTTCTGTACAGCAACACATGAAGAGGCAACATGGATGGGTAGAAATAGAAAGGAGGAAGCAGGACGCTGGCATGTGACATGCCACTGACTCATGCTTTGTCTAAGCAAGTCTGAACTTGGGAGAAGTGTTAAACCACGGAGATACCAATCCTCATGAGGTAAGCTGTAAAGCTAGAGGGAGGGGAGCAAGCTGATTCACGCCAGCAGTCATGCCAGGAACATGCTTGCCCACTAGTTTAGCAGAACACTGACAGTGCTGGGATGGTCCTGAGAGCTGGCAAGGTGGGCTCAGTGCTGAGAAAGAAGAACTTTTCACTTTTTTCTGAAATGGACAACTACCCAAATCATAAATGCCTGCATGCTTAGTTCGGGATAACTCCTGGAAGATGCACAGTGATGACCCCATAGTGCATGCTCTGTTGAGTGAGGGTGAGGAGCAAGCATACCCCACTAGGATTCTTTTGCTGCTGCCAGGTGCAGAGGAGACGTCTTTGGACTCACAACTTGGCTGGGATTTCAATGGACTTCAACCGTTTCAACATTACAGACAGAAATAAGGCTCTATGTCTTTCCCAAGGGTTCACAATTCACCCAATTTTAAGCCTACATCTACAGGGCATGTTTGTGTTAGCTTACAGGTCAAAATTTTAAAAGGGTAGCATGTTCAAGAGCTACAGAAAAGTGAGCTAAAACTATACAGAAAAATCTTCCCATATTCAACAGCCTGGTTATCTATCCCCACCCAAACAATTTTTCCTTTTCATTTTCAACTAAGAATATAAACTTTATCACATTGTACATACCCTTTCAATAACATGAACAAAATATTCTGTTGGGTGCAGATGTATTCAACAGTAGGAGTTCTTGTACCAATTTGTCTTCTGAGAATATTGTTGAAAATTTGAGCCACGTCTTTTTTGCCCTATTAGGAATACAATCATTAAAATATTTACCTGTCTAAATATTAAAATGTCCATCCACCCTTCAAAATAAAGTCAAAGAGCCATTGTGTATTAGTTATGACTGAGTATCTGACTTTACAACATTTGTAGACATTAAAATTCTTATTTTATCTAGTTATAATCCCAAATTTTTGGTTTTAATAGTGTACAATTTTTAAACACAATTTTATCGACAATGTGAAATCTCATTACAACCCATAGGTAATTTCAACCACCACTAAGGCTCAAAAGCACACTGACTCACTATGGAGAGCAGATGTTGATAGTACACTTACAACCTTACACAAGTGGATACTTCTGTTATGAATAATACAAAGTGTACATTTTCTTCTACAGAAATGGAAAGGGAAGAGACTGTACTCTCAATGTAATGACTTCAGAGAATTCTGTAAAAAACTGAGCTTTAATAGCAAGTAGATAATCTCTTCTATTAAGTTCAGTCACTTAGGAAACACTTTATATATATATAAAACTATATTAATAAGGGAAGCACTAAGTATCACAATGCAGTAGTTCAGAGATGAGAACTTTCCAACACCACTGCACAAAACAGACAAACCACCTACTGAACCTTAGCAATCAGAAAGCTGCCTAAGAAATCAATCATGGACAACTGGTCTTCAAGAGATGTTTCAGAACAGCCACTGTCACAAGGCTGAGAAAGCCCAGAGAGCACTGAAGCCCACGGACTTGGGGCCTGTGTTGGCTCCGGTGCAGTAATGGTAATTTCTCCAAATCAGTCCCACGGCACACACTTAAAAAAAACAAAAAACAAAAAAACCCTGGTGTCTCTAAAGTCTCAAATGGGGAACAAAATGGGTAGAGACAAAGGAGAAGGATCAGATATCCCAAGTGCACCCCTCAAGTTAGCAGAGAAAATAAACTGTTAGAATTCGATGAACTATCAAAAATACATAAAATCAGACATATAAATAAATGGAAATATCAGTTCTATCTTCACTATAGTAAGACAAAAATGTTTTTCTTTATTTTAAGGATTACTGAAGTATCCACACTTCCCTTCTTCAAACTGTATCATATCATCCCCCTCCCCAACAAAACCTGCAAAGACATCTAATCACTTGGGCTGGTAGACACTGAGACTTAAAGCACACTCATGATAGGCAAAGAGGCTGCTTTGTGACCATGTAGAGTTCTTTGTATGTATGTTTTTCAGGCTGGAATCAAGGAATCTTCATGAACTCACTATACACCTAACACGTCATGATCCGATTGCGTAAGTTGAGGCAACAAACTGGGGGTGGGGTGGGGTGGGGGGTAAAGCAGACCCCTAGAGAAAAAGCAAGCTGCGCTGTCTGCAGCTAGACCAAGAGTGAATGGCTTGTGGTTGTTCTGCTCCAGCCAAGGGCTAATGAGTACAAACCCAATATTACCAAAGACAATTTTACAGAAGTCAGAAATGCAGAATTGTCAATACAATCTGCTATTTCAACACTACACTAAATAAAAAATTTAAAAACAGTGCCAAGCAAGCACAAAACACAAAATACATGATCTCTGCTCTAATAGACATTTTTTAGGCTCTTCTAACATTCTACAACTTTCTTTAGACTGCTCATTCCTTGGCCCAGAAAGCAGCTGTTTATGAAATACAACCTAAATGAAAGGGTATCACAAACACCCAAGAAACTTCACATACACTGTGGTGAAATGTGTGTACAAAGGTCAGGAGCCCCCGGGTCAACAGGGATCTTAAAATGTCCCAAAAGATAGAATGTATGGAAGGGGACCACAAAACATGTTTTTGAAAACTGAGAAGCGGATTTCTTACCTCAAAGTCAATGAGCTGTAAATCAGCTACCAGAGTGCTAAGGAGTCCACTATTGTACAGCTCCTGAGCCAGCTGAGCTACCGCTTCTGTCTGAGGTTCTTTTTCATTTGTGCCATACAGAATTTCTTTCATGGCAACCAAATTTTTTGAAACTTCTTCTGTAGCCTGATTTTGGGAGGAAGGTACAGAGAGAAAAACAATTCATTTAACAAACAGATAGACATTATATCTGTGTTAGCTAAAAATCCATTTTCTATATTATGTACCCTCAGACCTATGTGCAAGCTCCATCTCTGACCTTAGGAGCTGGATACCGTACACGTGTACACGAAAGAGAACAGCATGCATTCCCCATAGGAAGGATAATGTGTACCAAGTATAAAATGGAAAGCCAACTAATGTATAGTAGAAACAGGAATGACAAGGCTGGGTTCCTCCTCACACTCAGAAAACTACTGCGGAAGAGGCATGTGAGCTGATAGGGGATGGGGTGTGTGTGTGACTAACAACCAAATGTCAGGGATCGTGAGCAGTACAAGGCACAGATGAGGAAGAAGAAAAAGTACAGGGTCTGTATTATAATTTGGATCGCAAGCATCCCCCAAAAGACTCATGCGTGGAAAGCTTGGTTGTAGTTGGTAAGCTTTAGGGGAATGATTGGATCAAAAGGGCTCTAATCCCATGAGTAGATCAATCCACCGTTAGATTAATAATTTGATGGCATTTCTGAGAAACTAAGGCCTAGTTGGGGGAAGGTTACTGGGAATGTGCCTTGTCCCTAGACCCCTCTTTTCTGAACTATATATGATTCCTGACTGCCACAAGGTAGGCAGCTTTCCATCGGGGTCATGTTTCTGGCTTGCCTCAAGTCTAAAAGCAATGAACCTCTGAAACTGTAAACCTGGACTGGTTAGTTTTTGTCAACCTTATACAAGCTAGAGTCATCTGGGAAGAAGGAATCTTAATTGAGAACATGTCTCCATTAAATGGGCCCTTGGGGACATTTTCTTGATTAATGATCCATGTGGGAGGGCCCAGCCCACAGAGGGTGGTGCCACCTCTGGGTGTGTACCTTTGTGTGGTGTAACAAAGTAAACTGAGCAAACCGTGAGAGCAAGCCATTAAGCAGCATTACTCCATGGCCTCTGCTTGAGGTTCTGCTGATTTCCCTTCATGATAGACCGTGAGCTGCAAGATGAAATGAAGTCTTTCCTTTCCAAGTCACAGGGCACCAAGCAGAACACTTAAGATAGTTTACCTCAGCAGTTACACAAAAGGAGCCTAGCTTTCATCTCACCCAACAAAGCTTTCAACATCCAGTTGAGAGAAATTAGAAATACAAGCAACCAAAAGAAATGACAGATAATAGACTAAAAAAAAAATCACTGTTAACTATAGCCACACATTCACGAAAAACCAAGGGTATTAAATATAGAAATTGAAGACATAAAGACTGTAATATTTGGGGTTAAAACTACAGTGGATATTAACAGCAGATAAGACACTGAAGAAGAAAACGTTGCTACGATGAGTAGTAATAACTATCCAAAAATGAGTCATGGGAGTGAAGTACCGGGGAACATCACATTTGTGAGCTGTAGGGTAACTTTAAGTAATATATATAACTATAGTCCCCAAAGCAGGGCAAAAGGCAGACAAAATATTTGAAAATGTGATGAATGAAAACAATTCTGAATTTGCCAGGTGCACACCTTTTATCTTAGCACTTGGGAGGCAGAGCCAGGCAGATGTCTGTGAGTTTGAGACCAGCTGTCTCTACACAGCTCCAGGATAGTGAGGACTATATAGAGGGACCCTGTCTTTAAAAACAAAACAAAAACTAAACAAAAATATGAATTTGATTAAAAACTGTCAAAATAAATATTGATAAAAGGTAAATAAATCTCAAGTGTAAGAAACAGGAATAAGGTGGCTGGAGAGATGGCTCACTAGTTAAGAGCACTGGCTACTCTTCCAGAGGACCCAAGTTTGAGTTCTAGCCCCAGTCTGGTAACTCCAGTTATAAGTGATATGATGCCCTCTTCTGGCCTCTTGGGCACCAAGCATGCATGTGGTACACAGACATACATGCAGGCAAAACACCCTTACATATTTAAAAAAGTAAAAAGAAGAAAGATTATATTCAAGATTACGGGCTAAAGAGACGGCTGTGGTTAAGAGCATTTGTTTTGCAATAATGAGGACTGGAATTCAGATCCTACCACCCACATTATGCCTCTAACTCCAACTCAGAGGGCTCCAACACATTCTTCAGGCCTCCACATGTACACATGTGTACATGTGTTGTAGGGTATTTGTACACTGTGTGAAGATGTATTTGCTGTGATTGGTGTAATAAAAATCTGAATGGCCAATAACTAGGCAGAAGGTATAGGTGGGATTTCTAGGGAGAGAAAAGAAGAGATGAATCTAGGCATGCGAGACACCAGGAAACAAGGAAGAAGCAGGATGCAGATTAGTAGAAATGGATTAATTTAAGTTATAAGAGCTAGTTAAAAACCAAGCCTAAGCTAAGGCCAAGCTTTCATAATTAATAATAAGGCTCTGTGTTGTTATTTGTGAGCTGACGGCCCAAAGAAAAATCTGTGTATACACATGTACTGAGACACAGATACAGACCCAGAGGAGAGGTGTGCACAGATATTCAGAACAATGCAATGTTTTAATGTGGTGATAGAGAAAATCTTAAAAGTAGCTGTGTGGGGTTGAAGGGAGTGGGGTGAGGGGAGACCACAGACAAAGAAAAGCAAAGAATGATGACAGACTTCTTGGCAGAAACACGTAAGTTAAAAGATAGTGGAGAATTGCTTGAACTATGGAGAAAAACATACAACCAAGCTATCATCCTAGAATTTTATACTCCAAAGAAAATGTTTCAAAAAACCAAGATAATTTTACATAGTGAGTTCTAGGATAGACAGTGCTACCTAGAGAGCCCATTTCAAAATAAGACAACAAGAAAAATGAGTTTGAGATGTATTCAAATTAAAAGATACAAACAAGGAGAAGAAAATGTGAGTAAGGGTTGGAGAGATGGCTCAGAGGTTAAGAGCACTGGATGCTCTACCAGAGGTCCTGAGTTCAATTCCCAGCACCCACATGTGGCTCACAACCATCTACAATGAGATCTGGTGCCATCTTCTGGCCCGCAGGCAGAACACTCACTGTATACATAATAAATAAATCTTTAAAAAAAAAAAAAAAGGAAAAAAGAAAATGTGGGTAAATATGAAATTTTCCTTCACTATTTAAGAAAATTTGGTTGTTTAAAGCAAAAATAGTATATTTTAAGGTTACTGCATGTAGAACAAAAAATTCGTGACAGCAATAGCTCGAGAGGTGTAACCAACACAGAATCATATTTCCTAAAGACGGATTATTAGAAGTTAGAGATGTTATGAACATATGCCTTAAAGCAAATACTTAAAGAAAAACCCCACACAGATAAAGGTGGTAGCAAATGCTTATGATCCACTACTTGGGAATCCAAGGCAGGAGGATTGAGGGTTCAAGACCAGCCTGAGCTACAGTGAATTCAGGGCCAGCTTATATTATTACATGAAGCTGCTGCCTCATAAAAACAAACAAGCAAGCAAACAAACAAACAAAAACTAAACCCATCAAAATATTGCTATAGATCAACAAAGGCCCCTTAAATGGATTGAATAGTAAAACATAAAGACTGTAAAAATCTACATAAAAAGAAACTAGAAATAAACCTCAAAGGTCAAGTTAATTCAGATTTATAGGACACCAGCCTGTGACACTATTCAGAAAACTTATCCAGTCCCCAAGAATCCCTTTACAACCAACCATGGAAACTTCTTACCAAATGATCACACAACTTCACCGTGCCTATTGACTGCCTCCAGTAATGCTGTATTAGCAGATCTCAGAATCAGACAAACATAGCCTCAATATATTGTCTGATGTCCCAAGCAGCAACCTCTCTTCCACTCAAAGGTCTATTTGCAGTAGTATGCCCGTCTTCCTTTAAATTATCATCTCCAGAAAATCTCTTCTCAACTTTGTGAATTACTCTTCTAAGAAAGGGAGGGTAATGAATGTCCCAACCCTGCCCCCGATGAAATGATGCAGAAGATCTTGCACATGGCACAGCACTGCTTCCTTGACAGATGCTGACACAGCTTAAAGGCATCTTTAAAAATTTGGGCAATCATAAAACGCAGGGAAGAACTTAGCATGGAGTGAACCTCTTTGCCTTACATGGCTGCTACAAGTTAAGGCCAACTGGAGTGCATGAGTAAGGTTTTCACTTTCCCCACCATTCAACTGCATTATCATCAGCCCAACACCCAGCTGCATAGACATCTCTGTGTTCTGAAGGATACTCAGTAAATTGCCTATTACACTACTCTTACAGTTGAATCATCTGTCTAGTTATGCCCCTGTGGCCTGCCTAAATTGCTAGCCAAAACGTCTAGAAAGAAAGAACCACAATTGGGCCTATTACCATATCTTTGAACTACCCACTCTTTTCAGTAATGATTTAATAATTTTGGGGTATGGTTACTCAGCACTATTTGCAAATTGTATTTATAAAGATTTTTGTTAACTATCTTGATAAAGTGGCATTTCTTTCATATTCTGACTGTAAGAAAATAAAATGAAGCTAATTTAATAAAATCTTTGCACTAAACCATTTTGACCAGGTGCAGTGGTCCGTGCCTTTAATCCTGGCAGAGGGAGGCAGATCTTTTTGAGTCCCAGGCCAGCTAGGGTTGTATAGTGTGACTCTGACTTAAAAAATAACTATCAAACCTATTCTGATTACTAAGGCTTTCTCCTCTAAATGCTTACAAATTGCCCTTCATCAATCCTACTATGAAATCTTAAGTATCCATGTTCAGCAGAGCTTACCTTTTCTGGTCCAGTATCTACCTTATTACCTACAGTATTTAGATTTCTGAATAGTTCAACACCTCATATGCAATAAGGAACCCTGCTGTGGGATGTCTTTCTGTATGCTGTGAATATGTGTGGCTCCCACTGGATAATAAAGCTGTTTTGGCCTATGGCAAGAAAGCTTACAGCCAGGCGGGAAATCCAAGCAGAGATACAGAGAGAAGGGTAGAATTGAGAGAGATGCCAGTCACCGCAGAAGGAGCAACAAGATGCCAGCAGACTAGGAATGCCACGGCCACGTGGCAACATATAGATTAATGGGAGTGGGTTATTTAAGATGCAAGAGTTAGCTAACAAGAAGCTGAAGCCATCCACCATATTGTTTGTAATTAATAAGCCTCTGAGTGATTATTTTATAAGTGGCTATGGGACCGCAGAGCCAGGCGGGACTGAGAAACTTCTGACCACAGAACCCCAAATGTAATTTTTCTGGACCAAGAGGAAATTGTTTAACAGCAGGACTGACTCTATTATAATCTGTTTATATGCACTGCCTTTTCAGTTCCATCTCATTAACCTTTATTCCAAGTGATTCTCAATGACAAGAAGAAAAAATCTGCACTTACTAGGGTTTCTGAGTGTATCCCTTGGTAGTTTTATACCCATGATCCTAAATGGCAGGTCTCCTTTAGCCTCCTTTGCTTTCTGGTTAGACTCAAGTTTTAATGCTCTTAGAAACTCTGAGTCCATCCACTTTGAAATCATTGTGATTTTAAAATCTGAATTCAGGTCAAACCCCATACTTTCTTCTGATGGCAACAGGTGCCTAAGAAAGGAGTAACAGCTAAAGGACGACAGTCTCATTGTGAGGTGACAAAATGCTCTAGGACTGACTGCAGTTCTGGTCAATCTATCCATAGATAAACTAAAAAGACATGGAATTATATACCTTAAAAGGGTGAACTGCACAGCATGCAAATTCTATCACAATAAAGCTGTCTTTACACAGGAGAGGAAGGAACAAAATAGGCGCTTCTGAGCCGAAAGCCCCTTCCTTTTCAGAAGACGCACTACCTGCCACATGATGGGTGGGGAGCCAATGACAATGGAATTACATCCGTCCACCTCTCAATGCTAACTTGATTCTGATGCCCTCCTGCCCTCTTGGGAACCCCTATTTTATCTCTTCTTCTTATACAGCCAATTCCCAATTCATCCACGGTTCAGTTTTTACACATGGTCAAGATTCCCCTTAACAGAACCAAGTAAGCTCTTCCTGGACACCACAACTCCTCCCAGCTACACTTCACCCATAAGTAAGTCTCTCAAATATCTGCCCATGTTTGCCACAATCCACATCTCTTTCCTTGTTCACGGCTCCTCCCAATCCCACATGGCTCCTACACCTACACCTGATTGCTTTTGGCTAACCGGACAGTGACTCGCACCCCACTAAGAGCAATCTCCCACCTTCATTGTGCCTGGGCTCCTGCAGCAGATGTACTTGCTTACTACACCCTTCCCTATCCTAATTGTTACCTTTCCCACCTCTCTGGTTGCTTCTTGGTCTCCTTTTCGGGTTGTCCTCCTTAACTAAACCTTTAATTATCAAACATTTCACAAGACCAGGTATGAGGTCTTCCTTCCTTTTGTCATTCTGCAGTCTCTCTCTAAATGATCTCATCCACACCCACTGCTTTAATTAATTCCTAAAGGCAGATGCCTCACAGATTCCTATCTCCAGTTCTCCCAGGCTTTGCCACTTAGCAGTCAATAAAAAATGTCTCTATTTAGAAGTCTTATGGTACAGTACCTACCTCAAACTCAATGTACCTGAAACAACTCACGCTGCTGTCCACTGCCTGGTATTCTTCTCTTGTCCTTAGTTCAGGTAGCAATACAGGTGCTTCTGCACATATCAGAAACTCAAGGTTCATCATCAACCCTTCCTTCCTCTGAACTAATCCAATGGCTAAGTCTCCAACTCTCCCAAATCCAGCCATCTGCTGTTGTTTCCTGTCATACCATCAAAGTCCTGTGACTCCTGCCGAAACTACTCCACAGCCTACTGACTGACTTCCTTGCATTCCTGTTAGACTCTACATGCTTTTCCACACTCTAACAAATGACAAAGATATTCTATTTAAAATGCTCCAATGACTACTTCTCTTAGAATAGTGCAAACTCTTTCTAAAATGACCTATAACCCCTACAAAGTCTGGCCCTACTGTCTAACCTAGACCTGCACTCTAATTTCTCCCCCATCTACCCACAATGTTCTGGACATAGATGTCTTCCCTCAGAGTCCTTGTGTATGTGTCTTCATCTATGCTCATGTGTCCTTTGTACCCACCTCTTGGCCAACTCCCTTTCTCCTGCAGTGCTTAGCTCAGTCTGGTACAGGATCACTTTTTCACAAGTTTTCCCAGGTATATTCTGTCACATACTCACCTACCATCAAGTTTTCCCACACATTCTTTCTCACAGCTGCGTGATTCTTCTGTCCCTTGTAATTCTCCAGTTACTGTTCCCTTTTGCTACACTGAGAGCTTGGAGGCGCTCCACACGTGCAGCAGATACAGGATCTCGAGGGCAGAGCAACCCTATAAAACCCCACTGAGAAGGCCTAAGGAAGAGTGCTTAAAGCAGCAGCCTAGATTGTGAAAAACTATTTGGCTGGTGGGGGGGGGGGGGGGGGGGGGGGGGCGGGGCGCGGCAGCTTGTTTGGTTTACTTCTTGAAAGAATCCACTAAATTCAGACGCCCCACTTAACTTCCCCAGCACTACTGTTTCAACAAATAGGCAAAGCAAGTTAACAACTAAGCTAATCTTTAAGGAAGAAGAAAGGAAGGTGGTACTAAAATTAGGAATCAAATGCTGTCTGGTACTGGATAAGAACAGACTTGACTTTAATGATGAACAAAGAAACAAATCATCTGTGATGTGGGGGGAAAAAGAACTGTAATCAATGGAAGGGAGTCAACAAATTAATCATAGCAGTATCTGCCTGACCAAGTTACAGTGTGAGCAAGGAACAGACTGGCTGACAATAAGGCTGCCATTTCGCTTAAGGACTAAATACTCTAAACTTGGCTCCTGGTGTGCATATAGTCAGTGTGGACACCTCCCCAAGCTAACCCCAAGAAAAGCCAATTTCTGCATCTGGTACTCGACTAACTGAAGTTGAGTACCAGTTTGTTTTCACGAGAACAGTTTGTTTTCCATGCTGGCTGTTTTGGAAATCTTGAGTCACAGCACACCCACACTGTGTATTACTCTGTATGGGAAACTAGTAAGTTCAAAAGTAAGTGTGTCTTTTGCTCAATTTACAACCTAGTTCCTATAACTGCAGTCTAAAACAATGGTTCTTAACCTTTGGGTCATGACTCCTTGGGGGTTGAGTATTAGAAAAAGTCTGCATATCAAATATTTGCATTATGATTTATAACAGTAGCATAAGTACAGTTATGAAGTAAAAATGAAATAATTTTATGGTTGGGGCTCACCATAAAGGGTCATGGCATCAGGAAGATTGAGAGCTACTAGTCTAAAGGAACACACACCAAGTTGGGTACCATCTGCCTCCTCTTTACTTTTCTCCACTCACTCACTCACTCTTTCAGACTTCTTTGAATGTTCTGCCAATTTATCACTTGTTTATTTTATCTATTTATTGTTTATGAGTATTCATTCATGCAGTGGGGATCAAAGCCAGGGTCTTTTAATTATTTCAACTATGTTTGGTTTCTTGAACAATTTCCAACTGATTAAACAAAAGCAAGCAACCCCTTTCCCCACTCCATGGTGGTGGTGGTGGTGGTGGTGGTATTTACAAGGCTAGGTAATTCAGCAAGCATTTACTTGTCTTAAGATGCCACAGAGAAAGCTGGGCAGTGGTGGTATGTGCCTTTAATCCCAGCACTCAGGAGGCTGATTTACAGAGTGAGTTTCACAATAGCCAGGGCTACATAGAGAAACCATGGGGGTAGGGGGATGCCACAGAGAGAGCTGGTTGGTCATGTTTGATCTGACTGGTGTCCTTATTGTGGCCACACTCAACTCTCTGGAGGGTATCCACTAGTCAGTATGTAGTCTGCTTTTCTCACCACATCTCTCCTGCTCGTGTCCTCACACTTACGGAGTAGCTATTCACACTTGCAGCACCTCTAAACACTCCCTGCTTCAAGCTGCTGGAATCCCCGTGTCACCTAATCCACTGGCCCCTTCCTGACCGCATCACCTGTGTGCTAAGGCTGTGTTTCAATGCTGCCTCCAACAAGAGATCAATGCCTCTGGACTCAGTGCACTCCTGGATAATTTACCCACAACTTTCCTACCCCAGGTCCCGGAGTTGTAATTGTAAAGGTGATGGAACCCTTGCATATTTGGTTTACTAATGATTTGTGCTGCTTGTCTGACTTTAATCCAGCTCAAGCATTCCTGTCAGCTGGACTGATTTCCCAAGTACTTAACTCCTAGGAGTAGACATTTCAAAACAGCTGCACTTTCCTCCAGAGTTTTATTTAGTATCCTACTCTGGATATACACACCTAATGTAGTGAAAAGGGGCCAGCCAAAGAAACCCACCCTAGCCCTGAAACCAGAGCTAGTCAAAGAAACCCACCCTGAATCTGAGACCTGAGCCAGTGAATGAAACACTTTAGTCCTGAACCCAGAACCTAAGAAACACATCCTGACCCTGAAACCAGTGCCAAAGAAACACACTTTGTCCCTAGAATTAGAGCCAGTGGAAGAAATACACCCTGGCCCTAAAATTAGAGCCAAAAGCTAAAAAGAACAGCGAGTATGCCACCGTCTTGTGTGCAGCCATGTGTGCTGGCATGTACATGGGGGTGTGCTGTGGTCTGCAACTGGAGTGAATAAAATGTGTCTTACCTGGGGGGGGGGGGGGGGACTAGGGCATTGGACCCCCTAGGACTGGAGTTATAGATGGTTTTGATCTGCTACGTGGGTTCTGGGAATCAAACTCAGGTCCTCTGGAAGAGCAGCCAGTACTTTTAACTGGGGAAACATCACTCTAGCCCCATTAGTAGATTTTTCAAACAAAAAGTTCAACAAACTGTCCACTTATTTACTTAAAAAAAAAAAAAAAAAAAAAGAACCAGTGAAAGAAACACAGTTTGGCCCTGAAATCAGGGCCATGTCTGCCCCTGACCAACTGACCAACAAAACCAACCAATTCTGAGCAGGAAAACTAAGCAATCCTTGAGCAGGAAGTCTTCTCTCTGGAGACACTCCACCCCTAAAAAGCCCGATGTAAGCCCCTCTGCCTGTTCAGTTGTGGACTGTGCTTTCCCACCCTGGCAGGGAGAACCACTCTCCTGGACTCCTCCTTCCCAAATAAATCTCTTTCTCAAAAGAGTCTTGGGTGAAGTTCTTCATTCACCAGCACAGAAAAAAAGAACCTTGCTGAGATGTCCCTTAGGGGACTGAGCAAGGCGGAGCAGAAAAAATAACTTTTTGCTGGAGCTGGGAAGAAGCAACATCTTGAGCCAGAGAGAAGCCCCCTTAAGGGGGGGGGGGGAAGCAAAGCTCTCTAGGAGAGGAGCAGGATTTGCTATATCCTGCGGGGAGACCATCCCCCACTGCACCGTACACCAGCTTCAGATATTGCCTGACTTCTGAGACAGTCAGGACACCTCTCCCTCCGGGACTAAGCTGCTCGATTGCAGCTTCAGCCTCCAGAGCTGTCCTATTGCAGATCCAGGTTCTAGGTACAGCCTGGCTTCCCGACAATTAAGGATCCCTCTCCCTCCAGAGCTGTAACTCTCGCACCTAGTTTTACTCCTCTCTGATGAGACCTTCCCATGGAAACTTTCTAAACTCTGTTCCATATTGATATATTCCTTTTTATTCAGTCGTGGAATACATGCTGTCCCCCCAATACTCTTTCTTGTTTTGAGACATGGCCTCACTCTGTAGTGCTGGCTGACCTAGAATATATAGTCTGAATTAACTTAAAATTGACAGCAATCTCCTGCCTCACTCTCCTGGGATCATAGGCATATACCACGTTTGGCCTAAAACACAAGGCCCACCTCCAGTACAAGAGACTGAACCCAGTTAAGTACTCTACCACTGAACTTATAACCCCAGCGTACTTACTAACTACAAAAACAAAATAGTAGTTTTACACTGTAATACCACTTTGACCAAGTGCTGCTATGAACATTACCAGTTATAAAATATATTGAATCAAGTATCTCCTGATAGGATGCCCTTCACAGGGCACATTAGTTCTGTGGAGCTCTTGCTAAATTGCCCAACCTACACTAGATCATGAAGAAACACCAGCAAGACCAAAATCAGTGATCATTCTATAAACATTCAAATATTTAAGTCACAAAGATTAAAGAAAGACTGAGAAGCTGTTACAGATTGAAGCAGCTGGAGAGATACAACTAAATGCAACATGTGACCCTGAACTGGATTGTGGTCCAGAAGGTTATCTGAAGACTGCATCCATTAACATTACTGCATCACGTTACTCTGGATTTCTGTCTCCTTCTGTGATGATGTTAAATGTAACCTTTGTGGAAGTGGGGAAGAGTCTAACAGGTTTACTATGCCTCTTATTTTGCGTTTTCTTCTCAGGTAGGGGGCATCTCATTTCAGTACCAAAATCTATGGCTCTATCTCTGTGTGCTGCAGAAATGGCTTTTAAACAAGGGGCCTCAAGGATATCCTTTGTGTCTTAGAGGGTCATCTGATCCAACTGACTTCAGAACGCAAATAAAGGTCTTCAATTCTTTTTTAAAGACACAATTTATTTTTATTTTATGTTCACTGGTGTTTTGCCTGCATGTGTATCTGTGTGAGGATGTCAGAAGCCCTGGAACGGGAGTTACAGACAGGGATGAGTTGCCATGTGGGAGCTGGGAATTAAACCCTGGTCACCTGGAAGAGCAGCCAATGCTGTCTCCAGCCCCCTAGGTCTTCAATTCTTTTGTGCTGTCATCTACTTTCATTCTCACCTTGGACATCTTAATCTCTTCTCCAGGTTCACACTCCTCCCTTTCTCTTCTAGATGTGTTCCAACCCTGCCCTGCCCTCCCTCCCTCCCTCCCTCCCACAGCCCCATTCTCCCCTGATATCTACCAGCAGCTGTGTCTTCCTTCAGCTGCCAGTCTTGCAGGGCTGTACCATATTATTGCCTCTCATTTCCTTAACATGCTTGAGAGTTTTGGAAAGGGCTCACTCATAGTCCTAGCTCTACCTTCACTCGTGTACAACAGCAATTTACACATGGAATGACCTCATGATTTTGTTAGCTGTAAGAACACTCTTCAAGTGTTCATCAGCTGGACATGGTGTTCCAAGGCATAGATGCTACTCCTGCATGACCAGGGAGCCTCATATTAGGTTTCACAGGCAGACTGCTTTATTAACCGTAGCCAACTGTTAATACTCAGTTAAGAATATCCCTTGTGACAAGCTACTCATTTGACTGGAAAATGAAGTCACCCGTTCCTCACTGCTTACTCTGTGGGTGAGAGGGAAAGGTCTTAGTTGTTTCCTTGGGACTTTTGAGAAATGACCTATGAAATAGCTGCATATAGCAGGGGCTGGAGGTGGAGCTGAACAGAGTCTGGGCATGGTAGTTTCTTGGAATTCAGGCTCTGAGGTAGAAAAGCAGAGCTTAAGTCCCTTGGGAGGTGGGCAAGTGACTCCTGAAATAGGAAGGTTCCCTAGAATCCACAAACAATCAAATAAGAACTTTATTTAGCTCTTTCGGGTCTTGGCTCCAGGATGACTAAGAAAAGAAGAAACAACGGTCAGGCCAAAAAGGGCCGCGGCCATGTGCAGCCGATCCGCTGCACGAACTGCGCCCGGTGCGTGCCCAAAGACAAGGCCATTAAGAAGTTCGTCATTCGGAACATCGTCGAGGCCGCCGCCGCTGTCAGGGACATCTCCGAAGCTAGTGTCTTCGACGCCTTGCTTCCCAAGCTCTATGTCAAGCTGCATTACTGCGTGAGCTGTGCTATTCATAGCAAGGTAGTCAGGAATCGATCCCATGAAGCCCGCAAGGACAGAACACCCCCACCACGATTTAGACCTGCTGGTGCTGCACCACGACCTCCACCAAAGCCCATGTAAAGAGATGGCTTCATAAAGACAGAAGAAAAAACACCTTGGAAAAATAAAATGGGACTTAACTTTAAAAAAAAAAAAAAGAACTTTATTTAGCTTTAGGAATTATTTTTAAATTATTTAAGTTATTTGATCAATGTAAACAGAACCAGTATCTCAAAATTCATACCTAATGCTTGTGTCACTGCTAATGTTTGTATCATGGGTAACAGTATTAGAACAAGACTTCCTTCCTACTCAGGGTAGGAAGGTAGGGATGTTCTTCAACCTTAAGTTACGGTAGTGTCCAGTATAACCTCTCATGGTGGCACCCAGGCTATAAGACTTTCCCCTTAAAATGAAGTTGGGAGGTCAAGGAAAAAGGCAGAGGAAGAATTCAAGGCCAGCCTGGTAACAGAGTGATGCCTGAGGGTATATGGGTACCTAAAGTGGAAAGTAAGTTCTCAGGAAACTAAACTCTGGTGCACCTACCTATCTCAGGACCTCCTCAAACCAGAAACCCTCTCTGCCTTAAACCTGACATCCTTGTAACACTCCTCTTGGTGCAGCTGCCACACAGGCCATACTGTAACCAATGTGCACAGAGATAGCGCCACACCAGCACCAAGCAGAGGGAAGATGGAATAAGGCCACTCACTGCCCACTGGGCAAAAGCAGGAAGAGATGCACCTCATTTTTATGAACTAGCAATTTCAAAATAAATATTTAAAATAAAACAGAGTAGGGGGTGGGGGTGAGCGCCTTTAGTCCTAGCCGTTGGGAGGTAGAGACAGGCAGAACTTTGTATGTTCAAAATCAGTCTTGTCTACACAGCAAGTTCCAGGACAGTTAGACCCACATAGTAAGACCCTGTTTAAAACAGAAGGGTTGGGGTGATCAAAGTTCTTATATAGAAAGATATGAAGATAAGACAAAGACGTGCCGGGTGGTGGTGGCATACACCTTTAAGTTCGAGGCCAGCCTGGGCTATAGAGTGAGTTCCAGGAAAGGCGCAAAGCTACACAGAGAAACCCTGTCTCGAAAAACCAAAAAAAAAAAAAAAGACCAAGATGTAAAATGGGATCTAAACATACACTAAGGTCAGCAAGATGGCTCATCAGGTAGAGAAGCTTGTCCACAGAACTGAAAACCTAAGTTGGAGCTCTGAATCCCACAATGTAGCAGAAGAACCAATTTCTGAGGCTTGTCCTCTGATCTTCATGGCATGTGTCTTCTCTCTCTCTCTCTCTGTCTCACACACACACACACACACACACACACACACACACACACACACACACACACACACACAAAATTGGTAGATGGTCATAAGTGGTTTATTCATGCTTCTGGTTATTTCCTGATGGGCTATTACACATAAAACTTCTATAAATATTCACAAGTCACTGTACAGAAATATATTTCATGTTTTCTTGGGTAAATTCTTAGGAGTAGCATGGTTAGATCATATGGTTGATATAAATTCAGCTCTTTAAGAACCTGCTTGTCGGGGCTGGAGAGATGGCTCAGTCAGGGGTTAAGAGCACTGCCTGTGCTTCCAAAGGTCCTGAGTTTAATTCCCATGGTATCTCACAACCACCTATAATGAGATCTGGTGCCCTCTTCTGGCCTGCAGGCAGACATTCAGGCAAAACACTATATATAAAATAAACAAATCTTTAAAAAAAAGAATCTGCCTGTTTACTAAAGTGGCTGTACCATCTCATACTTCCAGCAGCTCCATTTGTTCTGTACTCAACATTTGCCATAGTAAATATGTCCCATATTAAACATTCTAAAGCTCTCTGGTAACTAATTTTTCTTTGGTGCCCGATTTCATTCATTCATAGTTTTCTATTCTCCTTGTCAATCAAACTACTAGTTACAGTTTTGACTCTCCTCAGATAAATTAATCACAATTTAAGTTCAGGGTTGAGGGCTATATCTTGCAGAAGATCACAGGAACCTTGAGATTAAACTCTAATTCAGAGTTATTAGGCATATTCTTCTATTTATCTAATCATGAAAAATATTTTCTGATCATCCTTAACTACAAGGAGAGAAATGGACACTGTGGTGGTCTGAATGAGAACCCCCTCCTCCCCAAGACTCATATATTTGCATGCCTGGTATCTAGTTAGTGGAACTGTTTGGTAAGGATTAGAATGTATGACCTTGTTGGAGGAAGTGTTTCACTGGGGGTGGTCTTTAAGCCTTCAAAAAACTCCTAGTGTTCTTCTCCGCTCCTGCCTGGGGATCAAGATGTGAGCTCTTAGCTGCTGCGCCAGCCACCTGTCACCATGCTTATATTATAGAGTCTATAATTCCACCATTATAGACTCTAACTTTCTAGTATCATGAGTTCAATTAAACACTTTCTTTTGTAAGTTGACTTGACTGTGGTGTTTTGTCACAGCAACAGTGAAGCAATCAAGACAGAGATATAACTCAGCAGAGATACTAGCACAAGACAGTGCTCTAGGGGGCAGCATATTTCTTTTAAGAGAAATATGGCTCTTGGTCATCTTTAATCAATCCAAGGAATCACTTGGTTACAGCTCCTTATTCTTAGTTACACACTAAATGTGGGCATTTTATCACATTCAGCAATCATTAAGGGCTAGATGAGAGGAAGGTGGCAGCAGTTTGCTTTAACTTTGCTTTCTATTCAATCTTCAATAAATACAAGTATTTACTGAGGTCTATCTTTGGAAGGTTTACATTCTACTGAGGAAGAAACATAATTACATATATTACACAAGAAAGAGAGAGCAAAGTAAGAGGTTAGGGTTTCATTTCAAATAGCAAACTGGGTGAAAAGGTGAGCAAAGACTTGAAAAAAGATCCTATGTAAACCACAGAGCGAGCTAGGAAGATCCTTAAGAAAGGGAAGAGTCAAATGCAAAGGCTTAAGGCAGGACTGTGAGGGGATCAAGAAGGAAAATGGCTAACGTGTGTGTGTGTGTGTGTGTGTGTGTGTGTGTGTGTGTGTGTGTGTGTGTGTGTGTGTGTGTGTTAGGGCACTAAGCTCAGACCTCAGTGTAATAGGTCAGGGGCAGCATTATTTTTCTGTAAATGTGAGGTGTTAACCTTCAGGTTTACAGGACACATACAAGTTCTATGTCATATACTTGGTTTTGTTTGTTCACTCAAGACAGATTCTCACACAATCCTGGCTGTCCTGTAACTCTAGGCTGGCTTCAAACTCACAAAGATCTGCCTGTCTCCGGAGTGCTGGGAAAATAGGCTGGATTACCAATTCTTAAAAATGTAAAAACTACCCTTTGTTCAAAAATCTTAGAAAAACAGACTTAGACAAGATATGGCTGCAAAAAATAATTTAGGTCCATGTAAGGACTTAATTTAAAATAAATATTATTTGACTTACTTTGAAAAGATCACAGTGGTTATAAACACTGTAGAAATCCTAAGCAAAGTGAAGGATGGCTCACACCAAAGATAGGATTAGATTCTGGGTTTAAAAATTATTTTTTTCATTGGGACTGGAGAGATGGCTCAGTGGTTCAGAACATTGGCTGCTCTTCCAAAGGACCAGGGTTCAAATCCCAGCACCCATCTGTCTGTAACTACAATTCCAGGGGATCCGACACCCTCACACAGATAGACATGCAGGCAAAACATCAATGGACATACAATAAAAATCAATAACTCATTAAAAAATTAAAAACAAATTTAAAAAACAACACCTTAAAAATTATTTTCTTCAAACAACTGATTTGGGAAGAATAATGGGTGCTTTTTGACCTGTGCCTACAAGAATGGAGTCATGCACAAGGACTGTGAAGACTAAACAGAAGAGGGTTGGGAGCATGCTTTCTTTCAGAGTGGAGTCTCTATTTGTCAAGTCTCCAAAAGATTCTGTTATGATCTGAATAAAACTGTTTTAGACTCAAAAATGGCATAGGGAAGAAATGGCATCTGAAGTGCATCTCACCTCCTTATCCGTAACATGGATCCAGCATTCTGTGCTTCTGAATAGGGTTCAGCATACTTCCTGATTAATGTATTCCTGGACAGTCTGTACTTTCTGTTATAGTGAATGAGACAGACAGATGACACTGATATGGACATAGACACACTCTTTTCTGCAGCTAACATTTAAAGAAGGCTGGATAGTCTACTCATTTAGCAGTCCTGATTTTTCCTATCATCTCTTGCATTTTGTTTGTTTATTTGTTTGAGACAGAGTCTCTCTATATAGCCTGGAACTCCCTAGGTAGACCAGGCTGGCCTCAAACACAGAGCCTCCCCCAAGTGCTAGTATAAAAAGGTGTCTGTTACCATGCCTACACTTCTGGCCTAGCTCTTCTTGCATTTTGTCAACATTTATTAATAGCTTTCTATTGTTAATCCCCCATCTTTATCTGCAATAGTTATATTTTAAACTGGTACACCATTTCTTAGTTTGTTGCCCAGAATCTCTAGTACAATGTTAAAAGGTTACATCCAGTTCCCTAGTTTAATGCCTCAGCATTATGCTAACAGTATGTTGAGCTCACAGTTTTAATACTCAGAACTTATCTTGCCTCTACTTTCATGTCTCAGTTCTCTCCTTTACCACGTGCACTAGTTGCCATTTCCTTTTAGATACTGACAAATCAGTCAGAAATCTCATGTGTTTTCTCCTCTACTCTTAATCTGTTTCAGAATAAGTAATTTACATGGAATTATTCTTCAGAAATCCCTGTTTGTTTTATACTCATAGCAGGTCTATTCTTGTGTAATGCTAGCTTATAGTGGGAGTGCTCAACCTCCACACTAACGACATTTCGCTGGGTAATTCTTTGTTGCTGTTCTAATTTTAGCATCCCTGGCTTTACTAACTGAATGCCAGTAGCAGCCTTCCCCTAGTGCTATCACCAAAAATGATCCGGGTATTCCAACTATTCTCTAAGAGAACAAAACAGCTCGTGAATCAAAATAGTCATTGATTCAGTCAAGTAGAGGATATGGACTCCATCACTTTCTTCTACTACTTCCATCAAACCACTCTTAGTTAACATTTTCTCTGGAACCTTATCTAAATTAGGATTGTCCCCCATCTCTGTAGCCAGTTTCCTCCCTGCCATAATTCCCATTAACTATCACAGTACATTGTGACTCTTGGACTCCACGAGACCATCCCACAAGGTCTGATGTTTTCACATCAATGATAAGACATCATTTGCCTTGTCCCCACTGCACTGCTATTGACATTAAAGGGCTAATACTCCAGCACACAGCAAGGAGGTGCTAACAAAATACAGTAGCAGTTACTTAAACCTGCATGACTACATACCTAGTCAAGACTGCTGGTTTCACTCAAGAATGCCTAAGAGACCTGTGCACAGGGGCACACACTTGTAATCTCAGTACTAAGGAAGTTTGGTGGTGGAGGATCACAAGTGTGAGGAAAGTCTAGGCTAAGAAGGAAGGTGGAGGGAGAGAAGGAAGAAAGGAATACCAATGAAGTATTAGAAAGTCATTAATGTTATTAAATTTTGTCCTTAAAGCACATAATTTGGTATGAAAGATGTGAAATATGTTTGGTTCTTTATAAATGTGACAGAATAATAAGGAAAAGTAAGTGGCAATTATCAAATTCTCATGTGATATCAAACATTCAAAATGATCTGAAATGCTATTAAAACAGCTTTCTCTCTTAAAATTTTTCTTTTAAAAAATGTGTATGTGCATGAGTTTACCATATGTATGCAGAAGCCCACAACAGAGATCTGGAAGGGGTGTCAGGTCCCCTGGAACTAGAATTACAGATGGTTTTGAGATGCCAGGTGAGTACTGGGAATGGACCCTGGTTCCTCTGCAAGAGTATCAAGTGCTGAGCTAGCCCTAGGCTTCTCTTTTTCATAAGAGGTTTGATATCTATGTAAGTCTATGAGGGGACAGATTTTTTTCTTTATACGCTTAAACCAACACAAGAGAGCGATGCCAGCCCAAGCATGAGGATCCAATGGCTTTCTAACAGCACAGCAGAAGAGATTTAAAAAACTGCTTCAAAACAATGCTGCTCTTCTCCCTGAATTTTTCATTTCAGATGATATGGTTTATTTTCCATAAATTATTATTTGTTAAACTGGAATGTGTATATTACTTTTGAATGAGTATTTAAAACTTTTTTAGCCTGGTGTGGTGGTGCACGCCTTTAATCCCAGCACTTGGAAGGCAGACAAAGGCGGATCTCTGAGTTCAATGCCAGCCTGGTCTACAGAGCAAGTCCCAGGCTACAGACAGGGTTTTGGAAACCCTGTTTAAAAAAAGAAAAACAGGCTGGGCGGTGGTGGCGCACGCCTTAAATCCCAGCACTCGGGAGGCGGAGGCGGAGGCAGAGTGAGATCCAGGAAAGGCACAAAGCTACACAGAGAAACCCTGTCTCAAAAAAACAAAACAAAAAAAACAAAAAAGAAAAACAAACCCAAGAAAACAAAACAAGGGGCTGGAGAGATGGCTCAGAGGTTAAGAGCACTGACTGCTCTTCCAGAGGTCCTGAGTTCAATTCCCAGCAACCACACAGTGGCTCACAACCATCTGTAATGAGATCTGGCACCCTCTTCTGTATACATAATAAATAAATAAACCTTTAAAAACAAAAACAAGCCGGGCGGTGGTGGCGCACGCCTTTAATCCCAGCACTCGGGAGGCAGAGCCAGGCGGATCTCTGTGAGTTCGAGGCCAGCCTGGACTACCCAGTGAGTTCCAGGAAAAGGCGCAAAGCTACACAGAGAAACCCTGTCTCGAAAAACCAAAAAAAAAAAAAAAAAAAACAAAAACAAAAGAAAAAAACAATAACTTTCTTGATTTTAATTTCTAGTGGGGTAATACCAATATCCCACTGACATGAAGTTTTTAAAGGTCTTAATAAGTTGAGAGTATAAAGATGTCTTGAGAACAAAAAGCTTAAGAACTATTAGTCTGTCAGTCCATTTTATTGCTTTTGTGAAACCTATTTCTTACTACTCCTGAAATTCTGGTTTCAGTATGTGTCCATCATCCATCCTTCTCAACTAGAATGGAAGCTCTAAAAAGCAGAGACCTTGTCATCTTGTATATACGACATTCCTAGTGCAGAAATGGAGTAAGTTTGATGAGAGGATGTGGTGTAGCTCAGTGGCAGAGTTACTTGCCCAACATTTGCAAAGCCGTGACTCAATCCCCAGCATCACACGCACGCACACACTCAATTTGATGAACAGAATGAATTTAAGGAATGGACTGTATCTTTAAGGAACAACAAAAGAATCATTTTATGGAACACACACAAACTTTCAATGCCGAACAATTTAAGGATGAAGGAACAGCCACTGAGGATGATGATACAGGTATGAATCATTCTTCAATGGGGTCTGTTCTCCTTCACATTGCCTTCTAAGACAAGCTGGCCAGCTCATGTGCCAGCCACAGGTATCAGCCCTGCTTCTTGCTAGCTGTAGCTACTTCTACCTCATGTTAGACCCTGTGGACTTTCAGTACTGCTGGCCGTTTTTTACAGGTGTAGATATCCAACAGTGAGAGAGAGGCCAGAGTATGCAAGCTTACCTTCTGCACTGCAAGTGTTGCTGTGGTTCTGCTAACTGCCCCTTCTAATTTCCCGAGGATACCTGTTCCCATTGTCTGGAACTAGACTTCTACTTTTACATCTTATGGGACAGCTCTGCACTCTGTGTACCTGGTAGCACTTACCTTATCCAGCAGTTCTTTTAGACAGACAGACAGAGACACTCTTTACAACTCTAAATCAGTTTGGTTTCTTGGTTCAAAGGGCAATGGAAATATTAAATAGAATGAGAAAACAAAAGGAGATGGGATAAGGCTAAGATCAATCAGCCATAAACCACAAGACACTGGTAAAGCCACAGAGGAAAACAGAGCAGAAATGACAGTTCACAGCCAAAGACTCTGCGGTTATTTAAGATTTATGCTATTTTTACTTATGTGTTTATGTGAATAAGTATGTGCATGTTTGTTTGAGTGTAGGTGGCCACAGAGAACAGGAACTCCTGGCATCAAAACCCCTAGAGCTGGAGTTACAGGCAATTGTGAGTGGTCAGATTCAGACGCAGTAAGTGCTCTTAAACACTGGGCCATCTCAGCCTCTCTAGAACCAGTCAGAATAGGAAGAATCAGCCATATGTTCTACAGATTGACCTAAAAACATCCATAATATACTGTGACATAATTATTTTAGAGTAAGAATCTCAAATCAAACAATGATTACATTATTCTATCTAAAAACAAAGGTAAACTCTAAAGCCTTACTGCTTTAAGAAAACCAACAAACAAAAAAAAAGTAGTAGCTAAGTAACCTAACTTTCATCCCTCGACAGGAAATAATTTCTTAAATAAAGATAAGGTGAAAGATTTCATCTCACCATTCACTCTTAAATGATGGTTATTGAGGCCGTTAGAGTAAGACATCCTGTGGAGCATAAGGGGACAGGAAAGACAGTGCTCAGAGCTCTCAGACTAGCAAGGGGGACAAAATACAAGTTAACAAGTTGAAGACGTGGCAGTTCTGACATTTCAAGACAGGTGCCCAAATGGTGGAGATTTGTCTTAGTGGGCAGGAGTGGGATGAAGGAAAAGCCTGAGACTATTCTGAGAAAAGGAAATACATCTATCTGAGAGTTCTCAGAGATGAATGGGGCTTTGGTGCAAATGGATGAGGGAAAAACAACAAGACAAAGGCACTACAAACAGTCTATTTGATTTTCTGACCTCGTGGAGGCTGGAACAACTGCTAAGGTCTGTGAGATAGATTATAAGGATTGTCTTCAAGAAAAAGTGGAACTCACAGGCTCTAGTTCAAGCCCTTTAGAGAGCAGAACACACAGGATTCTTCTGAGAAGAGTGGGTAAGGCCTGACTGGGATCAAAGCCAGGCTTTAGACTATAGTGATTAGGTAGATGGAAATGCTACGGGTTGAGAGGAAAACAAAATAAAACAAAAAAACTAGAAAACCAGGAGCAGAAAGTGTGACTCAGTAGTAGAACACTTGCCCAGGACGCCTATATGTAGCTGTGAGTTTAATGCCTAGTCCCGTCTGGTGGAAACACTGCTTTCCAGAATCAGATCACTAATACTTCAAGAGTGGAGTAAATGAATACTGGGTGTGTGGCTCACACCGGCAATCACATTCCAGCACTCAGAAGACTGTCCCACATTCCAGACCAGCTTGAGCTACAGAGTGAAACCCTATTTAAAAAATAAACCCAACTACATCCAAATGAGAATTTTTTTTTTTTTTTTTTTTTTTTTTTTTTGATTTTTCGAGACAGGGTTTCTCTGTGTAGCTTTGCGCCTTTCCTGGAACTCGCTTTGAAGACCAGGCTGGCCTCGAACTCACAGAGATCCGCCTGGCTCTGCCTCCCGAGTGCTGGGATTAAAGGCGTGCGCCACCACCGCCCGGCCCAAATGAGAATTTATTGGTTTTCAAGTTATCTCATAGTCTACCTTATATTTGTTCCTTAATAAAGGAGTTAAGTCAGATGCATACCTTTTCTGCTTTTTTGTCAGAAATGTCCTGCTTTTCCAAAACAGCCATGCTCTCCTTCAAGTTCTTCACAATATCTGCTGGAGATTTGTGAGACTTGCCAAACGGGAACGGCATGACGGCAGCACCAGAGGCTTCCACTGCACTCTGCCTGCTAGACCTGCAACACAGCACAAAGATCATAAGAAAGAAGTAGGGCCAACAGAAGACACACTTCACATTCTAATCTGTAAATAAAGCCATTGTAAGGGCCAGAGACAGATCAGCACCTAAGAGCATTTGCTGCTCTTCCAGAGGACAGGGCTTTGGTTCCCAGCACTCACAACTATCTGATACCCTGTTCTGGCCTCCTCAGACACATGGTGTATAGACATACATGCAAGCAAAACCCCCATACACATAAAATAAATGTTTTGAAAACTTAACACTCTTAGCTTTTTAAGCACCATTTTATTTTCCCCAATCTTCTGTTTGTCTAACCACCCAAACAGGTGCCTGTGGATGGTTCTGACATGTGTAGCAGCAGAATGTACATCTGACAGGGTAACTACTACTATCGGATCCAATGCTAAGTACTTTACTCATTCAAACAACCCCAGCAGTCATTACTTCTTCCTTACAGATGAGGTTAGTAAGGTTGACAATCTGGCTCAAGGTAAAAACAAGCTCCAGTTCCTACTGACCTTGTCCTTAATTGTAATACTATCCTCCAATTGACAGTGTCTGTTCTACAGCTGAGGAAAGCAAGACAAACATCAAGAGATGGAGCTCAACTAAAGAGCAGCAGCAGCAGCAGCAGCAGCAAACACACTCTTACCCCAGAGGTTATGTTGCTCCCCGAAAACACCCCAGTAGACTTGTCTTATGTGCATGGCATCTGAGTATTTCAGAGCTGGAGGGAACCTTGACAACACCTTGGATCAATCTCCATCAGATCTTTAAGGTTGTTACATCATGGACTTTCTACTCTTCTAGTGCAGATGTGACCATCTTTAATCAAAGATTTGTGATGGGGGTTTGTAGTAGTGGAAACCAACATTTGAACTATACAAATCACAATGTTACTTTATCTGAAGAAGGGCTACAGCTATCTAAAAGCTACCACAAAGAAACTCAAGAGGACAGCCAAGCCCACTCAATTTCAGCACCTGGGAGGCAAGGCAGGAGAAGCTAGACTGATTCTCACAGAAGCTCCAGGCAGCCAGGTCTACAGAGTGAGCTGCTGTCAAAACAAACTTAACAGAACAACAATGGAAGCGACTGACATGGTAACATGATGGAAGTTACTAGGTTTTTTTTGTTTTCTTTTTCATTAAAAGGACTGAAAAGAAGAGCTAGGAGTGGGCATAGCTCAGTGGTAGAAAACGGGCCTATTATTTGCAAATATTTGCAAAACCCTGGGTTCAATTCCCAGTGACGGGAAAAATAAATAAAAATTTCAAAGTTGAACCAAAAGCATTAATGGACATTAAATAACTTCATATCAAATATAATACTGCAGCCCAGTTTTATGTTTTCCTTTGGAAACATGCATATTACATTAATACCTCCACTGCACAGCGTCTTAACACTTCCTTTGACTTTTAATGATTCATTTGAAAATTTTGAACTTTTCCCCCAATATGACACAGAAAAATGCATATCTGTTTACAAAGAACAAATAGGAGAAAGAACATGTAGATTTGCTGCTAATATTAAGCCTACAATTAAATCATAAATACATCATTTCTCAACAAGTTTTTTTTTTTTTTTTTTTTTTTTTTGAGACAGGGTTTCTCTGTGTAGCTTTGCGCCTTTCCTGGAACTCACTTGGTAGCCCAGGCTGGCCTCGAACTCACAGCGATCCGCCTGGCTCTGCCTCCCGAGTGCTGGGATTAAAGGCGTGCGCCACCACCGCCCGGCCTTTTTTTTTGGTTTTTTGAGACAGGGTTTCTCTGTGTAGATTTGTGCCTTTCCTGGAACTCACAGAGATCCGCCTGGCTCTGCCTCCGGAGTGCTGGGATTAAAGGAGTGCGCCACCACCGCCTGGCTCTCAAGTTTTAATGTGATCTCTTCTGACCAATCCACTCCCTGTCTCAGTTTCTATTATCTTACAAATCCTATTCTGAGCCAGGTGGTGGTGGTGGTGGTGGTGGTGGTGGTGGTGTAGTACACCTTTAATCCCAGCACTCCAAAGGCAGAAGCAGGTGGATCTCCAAGTTTGAAGCCAGCCTGGTCTACAGAGTGAGTTCCAGGACAGCCAGGGCTTACACAGAGAAACCCTGTAGTGGGGGGAAAACAAAATAAAACAAAATCACCCCCCCAAAAAACCTCAAATCCTATTTTGATCAAATTAAAATGATATCTTCATTAACCAAAGAAACAGTTTAACACACGTCCTTCATCATGGGTTCTCACAGCTCAAATCCACTTCTAAGCATCTTTTTTAAATAAGAAGTCTGGGTGACTGCTATGCTGTCTCTAATTCTGGATCGTTTTCTTCTACTACCATTCCTTTAAACCTTTTTATGGGGTAGGAGCAAACAGGCTATCTCTGCATACACAGAAGGTCACATAATACAGTCTCTGAAAAGATTATCTTTCTGTACCTGCATTCTGTATCTGGAATTGTGCAGAAAGTGCTACGGAGCTATGCAGATGTTTTCAGCTCTGGCTAGACCATGGAAGAGGTGATCAGGTTAAAGGAGGTTTAAAGAGTCCTATAGGGTGTTGGTCACAACACAAAACACAGCTGCCAGGGAGATCATGTATATAAAATTCCTCTGTTCAGGAAAGGTTATGAAATAATTATTCTTCTTAATTGATCCACCAAACAAGAACATAAAAACAAATCCAATGTACTGACATGTACTCAAGACAACAAGCAGATATTCCACGAAAGACCCAATCACATCAGGAAGCTTACTCACGATGGACAAAAACTCCTTTATATATTATCATTAAGTTTTTAAAACCCAAGCTAGAGTAAAAGTATAGGTGCCTATTTGTGACAGTAATCAGTGATGTGTGCTTGAATCCTAAGGATCTGGAGGCCAAGGGTGATTTGAAAAGGGCAGTAACACATCACTTCATGCCACAGGGAACACGCAGAGCACTGGAGGCTCAACTTGGGACTGCATCCGCTACTTCCTGCTTTGCCTTCTTGTTCCCCACCAGTGGCCTTCCTCTGCATTTATTACCTTTCTGAAATTAATCCAATGACTCATCTTTGCTCTGATGTTAATGTCCTTCAAGGTTTTGGCTGTCTCCCTTGCCCTCTATTTGCTCTGTCAGCCCCATCTATAATTTCAACAACTGATACCTGCATGTCATCCTAACACCCAACTCTCATCCAAGGCCTGCTTCTTGATTCTTGTGTCACAGCATCCCGCCCATTCCATCACAACACTTGGCCATGATATCAGATGCCACTTGCTTAACTCTCCCATATGATCAGATCACAATTTTGAGTCAATTCTATTTTGTAAATCTCTATTTTTTTTAGGACATTTGGCATTCTCCATATAGGCCAGAGGTTGCAATGGAAGCCACAGTTCTCGTAGGACCTGATATGAGAATACATATGCTGTAAACTTAATCCTCCATGCACACAATGAGAGGCTGAAACTGAAATGGGAGGTTTTCATGTCATGAGGATGGAGCCTCATGTGCCTTTTTATAAGAGCTTGCACTTTCTTTTGCATGTGAGGATACAGACCAGAAATCTGTTATGGGATTTAGCCTCACAGCAGTACACAACAGAGTAAGACAAGGATGATAAGAGTGTTGGTTGTCATGATGACTGAGGCATTACCTGACCTATGGAAAGAGTATTGCCATCATTGAAAAGGAAGCATTGCTTTTTGGTTGGTGTCCACATAAGTCTAATCCTGTGAGTTTGCATATTCTCAGATGAGGTATAAGTGAGAATAATGAATATTTCCTATCTGTTGCTGTATCTAAGTCCATCACTGAGAAATAAACACCTAGCTTTTAAAGAAACGGTTCTACTGTTCATTCTGCGAAACTCTACCATTAAGGTTTACCTAAGGAACAATGAGATGCTATTAGTGGGTCAAAATGTATTCTCTTAATTTCTTGCTTTTATATTTGTACTTGTTTACACTGGTATCTACCCTTTTCCCCAAAATAAATGGGCAACCAGAGGATACTAGAAACGGTCACTTCTGCTTGAAACTTTACCAACAAAATATCCAAGTTAGGACTGTTAGGTACTACCACTTTGGCAACTGGATTGCTGTGGTTTATGTACCACACTCCTATTTACCCACGTGCTAATAAATACTGAAAAAAAAAATCAGATGACCCATAAGTCAGTATCAGGACACAGTCATTCATTCAACAATATATCTCATCTAGTGCTTGCTTTACAGACAAAATTCTGGTGTGCATGGATGTGGGTGTGTGTTTGGAGACAATAATGAAAACTGCTAAATGACAACACATTCCTAGATAGCTGACTTCATAAAACTCTATATTAACATATGTGTTAGATCTGATTAACATATGTGTTAGATCTGATTAACATATGTGTTAGATCTGATTAACATATGTGTTAGATTTGACCTGGTGGTCAAATGCAAACAGTAAAAATGGAGAAAAAAAAAAGCCCACACACTGTAAGGTGATTGCATCCGAGGGCTATTAGGGTCCCCGATTAAGTGTGCAGTCACAGAAAGTGTGAATGCAGTACAAACTCTATGACCCAATGCTATACTACCATGGGTAATGCTACTTAATCCATACAATTACCAAATACGCAGATACTCTTTCTAAATATTAAGCTATTTAATAGTACAGGGTAATTACAGAAGGCATAGTGATTAATTACATGGATTTTAAAGATGGTCTGAGACTAGATTCAAATCTTGATTTCACCGGACCTCAACTTAAGACTAAGTACCCTTTCCTTACATATGAAATGTGAAAAACAGCAGCTACTTAATGTGATGTACAAATAAAAATACTTCAAACATGGACTGAGAGATGGCTCAGAGGTTAGGAGCACTGGCTCCTCTTCCAGAGGTCCTGAGTTCAATTCCCAGCAACCACTTGGTGGCTCACAACCATCAATAATGAGAACTGGTGCCCTCTTCTGGCCTGCAGACAGAACACTGCATACATAATAAATATATAAATCTTAAAAAAAAAAATACTTCAAACACGAGTATTTCCATTTGCACATCATGGGCTGGAGAGATGGGTCAGTGGTTAAGAGCATGTGCTGCTCCTCCAGGACTAGAGTTCAATTCTCATCACCACACCAGGTGGTTCCCAAGTACCCATAACTCCATCTCCAGGGGCATCTGAAACCCCTGGCCTCTGTCAGCATGTGCACTCTTGTGTGCATGTGCACACACACAACAGAGGCATACATATAATTAAAAAAAATAACAAAAAATTTTAATCTGTACATCACACTGTAAAGTAGCTGTTGTTTGAAACACTTAAAAATTTTGAATAGAAGGGGCTAGCTACCCACCCTTGCCTCTAAACTCTGATTCATGACTACTAATTTCAGAATAAAAACAAATAGGTTATTATCTATTATAGTGTAACAAAGTGAGAGTGTATGTCCTTCCCTTTTGTGCTTGTAACTACAAAAACTCCATTCAGCTTTTGGAAGGAAGGGAGGCCTGCCTTTCTCAAATAAAATTAAAATTAAACCAGGAAGATCTTTAAGAAGCCAGCTGAAGCCTTGGTTAATTACCAAAGCCACCAGAAGCGTAACTTTAAACTATACCAAAACTAAACCAAAGCTCAGGAGACACTGGATAGAGTGGGTCTGGCAATTAACAGAGACTTTTCAGGCCTAGGCATGGTAGCCCACACATTTAATCCTAGCACTTGAGAGGAAGATGTAGTAACTTTGAGATCAGTCTGCATAGTCAGTCTCAGTCTCAGTCTCAGTCTCAGTCTCTCTCTCTCTCTCTCTCTCTCTCTCTCTCTCTCTCTCTCTCACACACACACACACACACACACACACACACACACACACACACACACACACACACGGGATGGGGGGGTTCTTTTCTGGCCAATGCTAATTAAACACTTGACAGTGAAATTTTGCAGCCTAGATAAGAACGGGATTGTGGCAGGAATGGCTACAGTAGCAGGAATATTTAAAACAATGTAGCTCCTCTCCTGGACAGTTTAAAATATTGTTGCTTCTCTGTTCAACCTCTAATTCCACCCAATGACTTAGCATTTCATTCAATAAAGCTGACTCTTACCAAGATTACAAAACTCCTCTCTAGGCTCATCTCCCTTACTCTAGGCTTTAGTTACACTCATTTTGACATTTCTAGACTGGACCCAGACATATTTCCCACATTTTGCACACAAATAACCCAAACACCATGGCTTTCTTTTCTTTTATCCATGTCTGTACAAATGACATCAGATTACAAAGGCCTAGAACAAGGTGTCCACACCTACAATCCCAACAGTCAGGAGGAGGCAGCGGGACCATGAGTTTGAAGTCAACCTTGTCTCAAAAAACAAACACGGTGCTGGGAGTATGGCACACTGACACAGTGCTTGTTCAGTTTGCAATGAAGCCCTGGGTTCAAATCCCAGGGCTAAAATGATAAACAAACAAGCAAATAAATAAATGCAAGAATGCATGCATACACACACACACACACACACACACACACCTTTTGCTGTTTCCCAAAAAAGCCTTCTCTCCTTATCTTTCAGATCTTATATAACCTGACATCAATTTATCCATCTCTCTTCTCTATTATTATAGGTCCCACGAAAGCAAGGGCTTTGTTGATTTCATTGCTTCGTTACACGTTTTTACCTATGATCTGATACTTACAGGCTATTTAGTTATTTCTTTTTTCCATTTTTTGTGTATATGTGTTGTAACATGTATGTATGCATGTTTGAATGTGTGGTGAGCACATGTGTGCGCATTCACAAAGGCCTGAAGTTGATGACGTAGGGACTCATACTTGATGCTCTTCGACCTTATTCATAGAGGCCCAGAGCTCACTGAAAAGCCTAGTCTTACTAGCCAGCTTGCTCTGGAAATCTTCCTGTCTCAGGGATCCAGATCTGGAATTACAGGAAGGCCACCTAAGCCACCCAGCATTTATGTGGAGTGTGGGACCTGAAGGCCAGTCCTCACACTGTGCTTACACAGCAGCACTTTCACCACTGAGACGTATAAAATAGAGTATTTCTTCTAATTCTTGAAATATCAGAGTGGTGTTCTGATACTTCCTTCCTAAGACAGATCCTATTTGATTTCTAGTCTATTCTATATATGACTAAGAGGGCTCAAAAAGTACTAGCTGAAGCTGAGACTCAGGGTATGTACCTGTAATCCTAGCATTTGGAAGCAGAATCAGGGGGACTGCTACCAATTCAAGGCTAGTTGCTGTGCATATAGAGTTCCAGGCCAGCCAGGATAATATGGCAAGACTCTGCTCTCACCCCAACGAAAAGACAGAGAAAAAAAAAAAAAACGAAAACAAACAAAACAAACAAACAAACAAACAAAAAACTGAATGGCTTTCCAAATATCATGAAGTCAGAAAAGGAGAAGACCTGGGTGTTAAGAATTAGGTCCTAGCCGGGCGGTGGTGGCGCACGCCTTTAGTCCCAGCACTCGGGAGACAGAGGCAGGCGGATCTTTGTGAGTTCGAGGCCAGCCTGGTCTACAGAGCGAGATCCAGGAAAGGCGCAAAGCTACACAGAGAAACCCTGTCTCGAGGAAAAAAAAAAAAAAAAGAATTAGGTCCTGACCAACTTTTTCCACAGTATTTATCAGCCTATCCAGCATCTTTCATGTTATAAACATCTATTCATTATTTCCCTTTACCAGGTATCCTAATAACGGCTTCTCTACAATTTATGTACAAAGAAACTGACATTTCTTTACATCAGTCAGAGTAGAATTCTCAGAACTAGAGCCAAATGCTGGGAAATCTAAAATTAATTGTGAAAACTGACATGAAAACTACCTGCAATTTCTCTTAAATAAAAATGTTTGCTGGGCAGTAGTGGCATATGCCTTCAATCCCAGCACTCAGAGGCAGGTAAAATCTCTGAGTTTGAGGCCAGCCTGGTCTACAGAGTGAATTCTAGGATAGCCAGAGCTACACAGAAAAACCCTGTCTCAAAAAAATCAACCCTCACTCCCAACCCCCTGCAAAAAACACAAGTTTAAAATATAAAACTACACATATAATCTTACTTGTGATATTTATGTGGGGGAGAGGAGGTATGCATGGGAATGCTACAGCGTACATGTATTACAAGTCAGAGGACAACTTGAAGGAGTAAATTCTCTTCTCATATGGGTCCTGGGACTCAAACTCGATCACCAGGCCTGGCAGCCAAGTGACCCCACACACTGACCCATCTTGCCAGCCTTCAATCTGTGATCTTTACATTCAGAGGCGTATGCTGGCTGAAAAGAACACAAAAGCATAGTAATAGGTAATAAGAACTACCGGTTTTCATTAAAGTTAGAAATTTATCATGTACAACATAATATCTACAGAAAGACTTGTATGTGTGAAGGTATCCAGGGAAGGCAGAAGAGGGTATCAGATCCCTCTGGTGGTGGCTGATGGGTGCTAGGAAGTGAATGTAGGTCCTCTAGAAGAGCAGGAAGCACCCTTAATCAATGAGCATCTTTCTAACCTAGATGTAACATTGATATAGAAATTATTTCAAGATCATTTCCCACTAGAAGGAACTAGAGAAATACTAATGAAAGAGTGGAAAATAGGTAACAATGGCCCTGGGACATGCCAAAACAGATGTACAGGCCTAGGATTTCACAAGTCACTTTGGACATAAAAATAAAATAATAATAATAATGCACCGACATGCAAATTAAACACCTGCATATACAAAATAAATATTTAAAAGCAATACAAGTACAACAGTGAAATTCATTATAAGTATGAGCAAGGCTGGGGAGGTAATTCTGTGAGTAGAAGAACCTGCAGCTGAAGCCCAAAGAGATGCCTGGGGCACATACAAAAGCTGAACCCTGAGGACAGCAAGGTGGAGTGGGAACTGGAGACAGGAAAAGCCCCTTGAGTCCTGGCATACGTGACCCTCACACATAAGCACATACAAATTGTACATACAGAGAAACAACAGTAACTTTAAAAAAAAAAAAAAGTACTAAAAAAACTTAGTGGTCAAGCCAGGCAGTAAAGGGTGCATGCCTTTAATCCAGCACTCGGGAGGCAGAGGCAGGCGGATCTCTGAGTTCTGGTCTACAGAGTGAGTTCCAGGACAGCCAGAGCTACACAGAGAAACTCTGTCTTGAAAAACCAAAAGGGGGGGGGGGGGATAAATAAAAAGGAAGCAATATCACATTTATTCTACCTTTTTTGTACAGCCCATTAGTTCAGGGCTGACAAAGTTCTTTAAAGACAATCCATATAGCTAATAAACTACTGTAATCTTTGCTGGGTTACATTAACACAATGGATCTAACAACACTTACCAGGGTCATTAAGCCCTAGCCAACTGTACTGTGTCTTAGGTACAGTACAGCCTCCCTGGAGTCCCTGAGTGAGTGGAGACAAGAATCTGAAACCTCATCCTCTTTACAGCCAGTCCTGTCTGAGTCACTGAGTTGATGTCAGCTTCCTGGCCTTTATAAAAATTGAGGAAATGATTCCTGACCTGCCCTCCTAGAAATCGGTTCCTAAGAAATGACTAAACAAAGGGCCGTTCTGGCCAGAGAAAGTTCTGTATACCAACTGAAGCCATGGGAGAGTGTGAAAGGAATTCAGATAACCAGCAGTTTGAGACTATCAAAATAAGAAGGTTATGACTTGGTGGGCTGAGGCAGGAGATCACAAGTTCAAGCCAGTCTGGCCTAGAGTGAATTCCCAGGTCTCCAGACCTAAAGCATGAGACCCTGCCCCAACAAAAGCCTTGAGCTCCCTCGTGTTTCCACCCTCTAACCAATTCCTTTGACTAGTTTTGTTTTTGTATTTTTTGCATATCCCTATTACCCACTGTCTTTTTCTTATGGATCTGTGAAATATTGTGCACTCCCCCTTTTATTTTTATAAATATGCTCTCCTCGTCTGTCATTTGTACATCAACTGAATGTCATCTAATGTACAAAGTTTTCATTTTCTTTAAAATTTCATCTATGTGTGAATGTGGGTGAGTTTGGGCAGTGCTCATGGAAGCCAGAAGAGGCCATCAGATCCCTGAACATGGAGTTACAGGTGATTAAAGCCCCTCCATGTTGGTACTGAGAACCAAACGCAGGCTCTCTGCAAAAGCAGCAAGCACTCTTACCTGATGAGCCATTTCTCCAGACTCGGTTTTCATTTTTTATAGCCTTACCTATAAATCTTTAAAATAAGTAAGTTTGGATTTCCTACTAGACTTACAACAGCATGCTGAATACGAAAGATTTTTTATGTCTACAGTTATCAAACATTTATAATTAATGACATCTTTTTTAACAAATATGCCACTCTAATGGACTCCCATTTAAATCTCATTTTAATGTCCAGTTTGATTTCTTTCATTAAAGCACTGCTCGGTTGTAAGGGAGAATAATCAACTAGGAATCCACTATGTCACATGAATTCTGGGGTTTTATTCAGTTAACCATCTAATTAAGTTTCTCTGGGGTGTATAGTGTATTTCTACACGCACTAACTATACTTAAATACATATTAAATAAGTATGATGTTAAGCAAAGTCATTTACATTTGAAGCATTTTTCACAATTAGAAGCCTCGGATTTGAGGCTATTTAAAATTTTATATTGTAAATGAATTCTAATGATAAAGAACAAACAAAACCTTCCCATTTCTAGGCTTCATTCCAGTCTAGGACAAGAGGTAACTCCTACAAGTCGTCAAAATACATCCTTAAAAGTTAGGGCAGCTGATGGCCTGGTGGCACACGCCTTTAATCGCAGCATTCAGGAGGGATTTCTGAGTTCAAGGCCAGTCTGGTCTAGAGTGAGTTCCAGGGCAGCCATTTCAGTGGGTAGTAGACAACAATGAGACATGGGATAGAGAAGACCTGCATCCTAGGATGTAGAAATGCAGGATTACAGGAAACAAGATGAGAGATATCATAAAGACAGCATTTTGAACAGTCAAATCAGACGTGTTAATACACACATTACCATCTCCACGCTAGCCTATGAGCTGCACAAGATTTAGCCAAGTTAGCAACAGCATACAAGAACCATTCTTGTATGGTTCATCCAGCTGAAGACTGGTTACAGATGAAAATGATGAGCACTGGGGGAGCTGGTGCAAGCAGGGATTCCCTTGATTATTCTCCAGATATTCCATAACTTCAACTGTTTTTCTCCGAGTGTGGTGGTCCACATGTGATCTGACCAGCCAAGACCTGATTAACATAATTCTTAAATTTAGTCTTGAACTCCATTGATAGTTTGAATAGTCAAAGGATACAGCTGACAAACTTTCTGAGCAACTCCATCAATTGCAGTCTTTCATGTTTTTTGTTGTTGTTGTTGTTTGGTTTGTTTGTTTGTTTTTCAGAGACAAGGGTTTCCCTGTGTAACAGTCCTGGCTGTCCTGGAACTCGCTTTGGAGACCAGGCTGGCCTCGAACTCACTGAGATCTGCCTGCCTCTGCCTCCCAAGCGCCACCACCACCCGCCGGCTCATGTGTATTCTTATAGCAAGCTACATCTTCACTTGTTTACTACTGCATTTTGGAATGAGCCTGTAGGAATGAACATTTATTTCTACTAAATGTCTTCTGATTTAGATCCAATATACAGTATATTTTAAATTGAAGGGTGGGAGGGGAGCAATGAGGTGGCTCAGCAGGTAAAGGCATATGTTGCCAAATGTGATAAACTGAGTTGGTGGAAGGACAGAACTGACTTCCAAAGCTGTCCTTTGTCCTCCATACATACACACAGAGACCCAACTACCCCCGACACAAAATAAAAATTTGTTTTCTCTTGAATCTTGATTCTGTCACCTATGGTGTTACTAGCTTCTCTATCAAATTCCTGTCAACTACAACTTTGATGAGTAAATCACATAGTTCTTCCTTTACTTCCTGTTAAAAGTACAAACAGGCCGGGCAAGACACAGTACTGGAACTTTCCAATAAAAACCTGCTATCAGCCTCTTTTGTGTAGTTACTGAAACAAGACCACCAAGATACCTAACTTTATTCCTGTTACCAATGGAGGCTTATAGAACCCCACAACACACATTTGTTAATAAGAATCAAGTATAGTGAGTGACATGAATCTGTAACCCCAGCACTTGAGAGGCAGAGGCAGGGGGACCAGAAATTCAAGATCTTCCCTAGCCACTGAGTTCCAGGTCAGCTTGGGAAAAACTGTCTGAAAAAAACCAACAAATCAGCCAACCAACCAACTGACCCAACAGACAAATGTCACCAAAGAGTACTTACTTACTGTTAACAGGTAAAACTATACTGTCTAATTTTGTTATTTTATCATAATTTTATACTTTCACTCTGTATTCTGTTCTGTTCCATCCTGCTCCTTCTTCTAAAGGCTGGTGGTAACTCACATTAAGATGATTTCTCAACCTACCGATGAGACCTGAAATAAGCAAAACAAAGATTGGAAATCCATCTGAAGGGTCTAGAAAGATGACTCAGAAGTTAAAAACCCACACTGCTCCCCCAGAGAACCCAAGCTCAGCTCCTAATACTCATGTCAGAAGCGGGGAGAATACGACCAGATCTTCTGGCCTCAGCAGACACTGACACATATGTGGCATACACATGCATACTATACATGTGTGCATACATATACACACACCAAGTAAATAAACAGAAATAAAAATAAAAACAATTCTTTTTTTTTTTTTTTTTTTTGGTTTTTCGAGACAGGGTTTCTCTGTGTAGCTTTGCGCCTCTCCTGGAACTCACTTGGTAGCCCAGACTGGCCTCGAACTCACAGAGATCCGCCTGGCTCTGCCTCCCGAGTGCTGGGATTAAAGGCGTGCACCAACACCGCCCGGTTTAAAAACAATTCTTTAAAAGTCAATCTGGCTGGGCGGTGGTGGCGCACGCCTTTAATCCCAGCACTCGGGAGGCAGAGCCAGGCGGATCTCTGTGAGTTCGAGGCCAGTCTGGGCTACCAAGTGAGTTCCAGGAGAGGCGCAAAGCTACACAGAGAAACCCTGTCTCGAAAAACCAAAAAAAAAAAAAAAAAAAGTCAATCTGAAAAAGCTTTGACAGCTTTTTTATTCATATGCTGGACTTCTTAAACAACCACAAAGATTTTATATAATGAGCCTGGAAATTATATATTACAAAATTTATAAACATCTATAATATATGACAGCTTTGTTTGATTTTTTTAAATCAATAAAAATGATTCATAGATATATTAAGGAATTAAAGGTACAGTATTGTTATTTTAGAACTAATTTCAAAAATGTGAATTTCAACTATTTCTAAACAAATCAGTAGTATACTTTTAGTAGGTAAACCAACTCCCACATTTAAGAAAGAAAAACCAAAAAAAGAGAGAAAGAGAAAAGAAAGAAAAGAGAAAAAAAATGCATGCCTTTAATACCAGCACTCAGGAGTATCTCTGTGAATCTCTACCGTGTGAGTTCCAGGACAGCCAGAACTACACAGAGAAACAAACAAAGAAACCTGGGGCTGGAGAGATGGCCCAGCAGTTAACAGCACTTGCTGCTCTTGCAGAAGATTCAGGTTCGGTTCCCAGCACCACAGTGTAGCTCACAATCATCTGCAACTTCAGCTCCAGGGACTCTAACACCTTCTTTAGGTGTCAAGAGCCACCAGGCACCCACATAGTACATACATACCCATGTAGGCAAAATACTCATACACATGAAATAAAAAAGAATGAGAGACTGGGCCAATGAGATGACTCGGTGGGTAAAGGCACTTGCCACCAATCCTGACAAGCCTAAGTTTAATCCATAGAACCCACATGGTAGAAGCTTCTTCAAGCTGTCCTTTGACCTCTGCATATACAAAGTGAGATCAATGTAATACACATAATAAAGTAGTGAAAAAATTTATTTTAAAAGAATGAGAAAGTATCAATCTTCAAGAAAGGAACTGCAATCTACCTTTTGTCAAGGTAAACTTCTTACTTGCTCTGCCACAAGGCTGTGCAAACACAGTCCATATGATCATGGGCAAACATCTTGGTCTCACCCACATTTTTGTAAATAAGAAAAGCAAATAGCCAACCCTGCCCTTTAGAAAGGGAATTCCTGAAGAAGGATGCAACAATCAAACTTGACCTGTAACAGATGAGAAAAACCTGAAACAAATTTCAAGTATGGTCAGACAAAACTACCTTTTGGAAGATTTTTTTTTATGTTGAAGAAGTAATAGTGTATTAGAAATGTGTGACTAAAAAGTCATACTTGCAAAGGCAATTTCTAAATTTGCCTTTAGTCATTCTGATGAAAAACTGTATTTTTAAAAAAACAAACTCACAGCTTTAAATGTCTACAGAATCAGATATAAACCTGAGAAATTGCTCTCCTTCAAGGTCTGGCATTACTATTTTTGTTCTGGCCAAATGCCCACAAAAGCACAAACATACTGCAAAACCTGCCCAAGCTGCACCACCATAGCTGGAGATTTACAGATTTGTTTTCTTTTTAACTACCTGAAGGCTGTCCAATAGTGGTATTTAGTGTAAATAAACTTTTTTCAGCAAATATTTTTGGAGAAAGAATGTACAACTGCATGGTACTTTAGACTTAAGATCATATAGAGCAGTGGTTCTCAACCTTCCTAATGCTCTGACCCTTCAATACAGTTCCTCACATTGTGGTGACCCCAACCATACCATTATTTTCATTGCTACTTCATAACTGCAATTTCATTACTGTTACAAATCATAATCTGATATGCATCCCCAAAGGGGTCGCAACCCAAAGACCGAGAACTATTTAGGTAGAACCACATCCTACCTAAGACAACCTTTCTCCTACCCAGACACCACATCCTTTCTACCCTCCATGTCAACACATTAACTGGCATATGAAGGCTTGATCCTAGGTTGAGAGAAGAGTTCTCAATGAAACAATGAAGCTAAACAGTGTTTAACATCAGAGGAAGCAACTAGATCTTGCAGCTGTCACTAACTGGCAGGATCACACAGAAGCTGGCGGTTGCTTTTGCTTTTTTGGAGGAAATAAAACGTTCTACCACATACCAACAACTCAGCTCATGGATCTAGAAAGATGAGGTCATGGTATGAAGTAGAAGAAGAAGAGAGGTACACACAGAGCAGACTTCAACTCTACAGAATACCAACAAACACCCCATTACTATATCCTAAATTAAAAAAAAACCCTTACCAGTACCAAGTTCAGAGGACAAGCAAGGCATACTGCACACTAAAGGCAGGTATCAAGGTGAAGATGCTCCCTGAACCGGCTCTTAGACACTGATACTTTTGGATGAAAACCAGAAGTTGGCTAGAGAGCTGTACGCCACAGTCTAAAGTCTGATACGGAAACAAAACTATTTTGTAATTTTGTCAAGCTTTGTGGTGGAATAAAGCATGTAGTGGAAAGGAAGGCAAAAGTTGAAAAGCTCAGTGCTGTTTACAAAATGGCCACATGCCTTCTTTTATTGCTCAAAGAACATTTTAATCCTGATGTGTAGACAGCACAATACAGTCAAACTGGAAAATCTGCCTTTTCATCTGGAATCTCTATCTCAAATGTAAGAAACAGCTTCTTACAGCCAAGGGAGCATAAGATGTTAAGCTGAGAGACACTCCAACCAGGAAAAGCTTCTTACATTGAAAACTTTCTTCCCTCTGTAAATTTTCAACACAGAATTTTATTTTTCCTTCCCTATTTTATAAGTGGAATGCTACTAACCCAAGTATCAACAATGACTAAATATCTGAGTGCTACTGCACACAAAGGAACAATTCAAGCATACAGATTATCATTCTCATATGCAAATACCTCACATCTTTCATCTTGATTTTTTAAATTTCTTACTTTATTTTTTAGTTTTTTAAAATCAGTCTCACAATTCAGCCCTGGAACTCAGATATCTGCTTGCCTCTACCTCCTGAATGCTGTGATAAAAGGCATGTACCATCATGCCCAGCCTATTCTTGATTTATTTGTTTGTTTGTTTATTGTTTTTATTTGTTTGTTTGTTTTGCCTGCATGCATGTCTGTGTGATGGTGTCAGATCTTGGAGTTACAGACAGTTGTTAGCTGCTATGTGGGTGCTGGGAACTGAACCCGGGTCCTCCGGAAGAGCAGTCGGTGCTCTTAACCACTGAGCCATCTCTCTAGCCCGATTTATTTTTTTTTAACTCTTCCAAATATTGAGACTATCGTTAACTATAGTGTCTGAATCATAGTGGTTTGAACAGGAAGTTACACTGATTAAAATTGGATTCCCACATGTGTTCTAGGAGTTGTAGCTAGAGTTTTCCTGCCTGGCCCACAGTCAGGACAAATCTCTATCACCTGCCAGTCCCACAGTCGCTCAGACCCGACCAAGTAAACACAGAGACTTATATTGGTTACAAACTGTATGGCCGTGGCAGGCTTCTTGCTAACTGTTCTTACAGCTTAAATTAATCCATTTCCATTAATCTATACCTTGCCACGTGGCTCGTGGCTTACCAGCATCTTCACATGCTGTCTCTCATCGTGGCGGCTGGCAGTGTCTCTCTGACTCAGCCTTCCACTTCCCAGCTTTATTCTCCTCCTTGTCCCGCCTACACTTCCTGCCTAGCCAATGGCCAATCAGTGTTTTAATTATTGACTAATCAGCAACACATTTGACATACAGAACATCCCACAGCAAGGAGTGAAGCAAATAGGGTGAGCTTGTTTCAAAACAATGGGGGATAAATGGTGCAAGCTCAGATGTCTTCAGAATGAAATGGTATTAGCTACGGTGCTGACCGCACTGAGTTCTGGAGTGAGAGGTCAATCTACTCCAACCTAAAACACTTCATTCCTATCGGTTTTACATAGTGGACTTCTATGTTGTGACTAGAACATAATCTGTCTTTAAGCCAAAGCCTTAAGTATCTAACCTCTCAAACTCATTATCCTCTTACTCTGCCTCCTAAGTACTGGATTACAGGCAGATGTCAAGACCTAGCCCTTCAAATCAATGTAGGCACCTAGTTTGAAATCAAGCTCTGGGCAAGCTCTTTTCAGAGGCAACTATTAGTACTGTCCACTAGGTGTAAGGATTTGGTCCTTATTTACGTCCTTAATTATGTCATCAGCCTTCGCCGGCTTCCCAGCCTAAAAAGTGGGTGGGCCCTGTCCCCTCTCCTTTGCGCTCCTTCCCCACCACCCCGTCGGTCCCCCTCTCTCCCTCTCCCCCCTTGTGTGTGTCTGTCTCTGTCTCTGTCTCTGTCTTTCTGTGTCTTTCTCTCTCTGTCTCCCCCCCGCCCCAATAAAGCTCTAAAAAGGTAACCATGGCTGTGATTCTTTTAATCAGCACGCGAGGGGCAGCGCGGCGCCGTAACCAACACTAGGACTAGCCAATTTTTAAAGCCAGAACCTAATAACCTTGAACCTTTCTGGTATCTAACTTTACTAAGACATTCAGAGGCATGATTGCAAGGCCACTATGACAGTTCCAGAGCATCATAAAACCAATGACATTAACATGTATAGTGGTATAAGCCTACAATCCCAGAACTCCAGAGGCTGAGGTGGAAGAATCACAACTGGGTCAGTCAGAAAAAATACTGATTTAATAATACTGCACTCCAGGCCAATAGTATCTTTTAGGTTTTAAACTAAAATAATCTTACACTTAAGCCTGAATAGCTAAATAGACACTATACTGACATCCTTAATTCCTGGAGTCATGCTTCTCTTAAATGACCAGTTTGTTTTGTGTCTTACACACAGTCTTGTTTGGAACTGACTCTTTATTCTAGCTACCCAACTCAAAGCCAAATGTGGGATTTCACCTAACACTACACAAAAATGTGTTTATTTGTGTATTAACCCTTACTCGAGTCGATTTGTCCTGTTTTTCTACATTCCTTATCTTGTTTTCTATGGATAGTAGTCAGTAAAGAAAGAGAGAGAAGGCCGGGCGGTGGTGGCGCACGCCTTTAATCCCAGCACTCGGGAGGCAGAGCCAGGCGGATCTCTGTGAGTTCGAGGCCAGCCTGGGCTACCAAGTGAGTTCCAGGAGAGGCGCAAAGCTACACAGAGAAACCCTGTCTCGAAAAACCAAAAAAAAAAAAAAAAAAGAAAGAGAGAGAAGGAAAAACACTCCTAATTTTTTCCATTTCCTAAAATGATAAATAATAGGTACCTGGTCAGCTTTTCATCACTGTAACAAAACTGCCTGAGTCAGGCTAACTTAAGAAATCTGTTTGTTTAGCTCATAGTGTTAGAGGTTCAAGGGCACTGCCCCTGCATCAGTGCAACTTTAACGAGGGCCTCTTCAATGGTGTCACACTAACTGTATTAGGTGACAATGGCAGGAACAGCAGTTACTGGAGACATTTCAAACAGCAGCAAAAAAAAGAAAAGGGGTCCCTCTAACAAGAACTTCACCCCCTTTACTAGGAGCACTAGGCCCACTTCTTGGTGGCCTGACTTATGATCCATTGAGGATCACGTCTTCCACAAGTCTTCCATTTGGATACTTGAGGACTAAATCAAATCCAAACCATAGCAGCGAGGGACAAAAGAATCTAAGCTTAGCACATGGGTGCAAACATAAGCTGTTAATCTTAGCTTTACATTACAAATTTGCTTAATACTACACAATCCAGTGTGTTAGTTATCTCCCCGAGGTGAGATTTAGAAACAATGCTAAGAAGATCCTATGTCAAAAAAGAGAAAGCACATTAAGGCAATCGATATGTATGGTTTACACAAAATCAAAATAAGGGACTGTGTTTTCTTAAGAGTCAAATTCTGGCTCTGAGAGTGGTCCAGCCTCCTCAGGAGTATAAAAGGGCAGCCCCAGCACCTTCACTGTGTACACTATCTACTCATTTATGTACCTGTTTAGTTCCCACAATCTCCTTTCTGGTTAAGAAAAAACATAAGTATTTCCAAGCTTATGCAACATATTGTTCAAGCTGCTGTTACATGGAAGGCACTGAAGAAACTGAGTTTTAAAAGTCTGCTTTCATAGAAAATTATTTTTACCAGGTATACAAAATATATTCTATTCAAGCAGTATAAAAATTTCCATTCATAAATTAAAGTAACAGCTAAGTTGTACTTGCATATCTTTTCATAGTCTATTCTCATCTCATCAAGGGCATTAAGGAAGTACCAAGAATATAAATGAAGATGGGGTGGCAAGCAATAGGCAAAGAACACAGTGTAAATGGGAAACAATAGACAAGTGTGTAAACAAAGAAGAGGTAAACAAAAATGCTGCCCAATCAACAAACACTGGTTAAACTACAACCCCACAACCAGTAAGAATTTTTATAAGTGGACTTTTAATTGGCAATCATTTATAGTTAAGTATGAAAAATAAAATGTATTTTACTGGTTTACATGAAATGAGCATGCTGTGGATTGATTGATTGATTGATTGATAAATAAAACACTGATTGGCCAGTAGCCAGGCAGGAAGTATAGGTGGGACTAGCAGAGAGGAGAATTGAGAGAACAGGAAGGCAGAGAGGAGACACCAGCCTGCTGTCCAGGGAGCATCATGTAGAGGCAGCAGGTAAAAACACGGAACATGTGGTGACATATAGATTAACAAAAATGGGCTGAGTATAAAAGTAAGAGCTAGACAATGGTAGGCCTGAGCTAATGGCCAAGCAGTTTAAATAATATAAGCGTCTGTATGTTTATTTTATAAGTGGGCTAAGGGACTGCCGGGGCTTGGAGGGACCCAGAGAGAAAACCTCTAGCTACATGAACATCTTAACAACCTGCACACACACACTAGGCCGCAGTAGTTCCCATAGAACAGCTGTCAAGTCTGATCCCTAGGATGCATACATGGAAGGAGAGAACCAACTCCTCCACTGTGCCATGGCATGTGTGTGTCCAAGCGCTTACACACGTAAGTCGAATGCATGCACACTAAATAAATACAATTTAATGCACAAATATGAAATATTTTTCTTGCTTAGTCTTCCCACTTTTCCTTAGGATTGTACAGTTTCTTAAAAGTTTATTTTTTCCAGCAATTCCAAATATTTCATATTTAGACATTTCATTTTTTTCATAGCCAGAGTATTTCTGTTCTGACATTTATAATACTGCTAACAAGAAATCAATATCTTTGTATAAAATATGGCTACTGGGCTGAACTCTTTAGCTCTTTAACTAACTGTATTCATTTTACTAAGTTTAGGATTATAACTAGCTGAATGCAGTGAAACATGCTGATAATCCCAGCACAAAACAGCTCTAGAAACTATAAAATACCATCAAGTTTAGTTAAGCAGGGAACTGTTAAGAGGGTGACAACTGGTATTTACTGTGTGCTTGGTTCTGGTCTACTCATTTCACAGCAAGCCTGAGAAGATTATTACTCTGGTCACATAATAGAGAAACTCCGAGTAAGAGCTTTAGGATGTAAGTCACCAGGCCTGGGTCTGGCACTAGAGGACATTTAACCTCAGGGTTTGTCAGGCTAGCATTCTCCAAGAAGAGAGTGCTAACTACACCGTTCTTCCTGCCCACAGCTCTTAGAAAACAAGCAGGATACAAGCACACAGCTGGAATAAGAACATGCTAAGTTAGGGAGGAAACAGCAATACTGGAAGAGTTTCCTTTTAAAGGTAAAATCTCACTGCAACCCAGGCTGAACTCAATCTAGTGATTCTCCTGCCTCAGTCTCCCAAGTGCTGGGAAAATGCCTCACATATTTGACTAAAGGCTAATCTGATTTATGAGGGCATTTTCTCAATTGAGGTTTCTCCTTTCCTAGCTTGTCTCAAGTTGAAAAAACAAACAAACAAAAACAAATAAACAAAAAACCCTAAAAACCTAACTAGTAAAATAGAATTACTTCGTTAAAACATCAAAAATATTCCAACTTAAAACCATCTGAATGTTTTCCTTACTTAGAATTCTGAAAGAAGGAAAATAGCTAATGGCCTGGAGTTTTTAGAAATCAACACCTGGCTGTGGCATACGGCAATTATACCAAGTTCCAGCTCTATGGTTTGTAGACTTCACCTTTCCATTCAGTGGAGTAACAGCACTTGAACTTCTCCAGTCTTCCTGTAAGACTCCGTTTCTTCTCAGCTCCTTAATCAGCACTGATGGTAACTCAGTAACACACTGCCTACCAGAAGGCTTGGCTTGGCTATGTTCCAGGATGGGTCTACAACCCATCAAGACAAAACTATACCATATACACAAGGTTAAGCTCTGCACCACAGTTCTGAATGTAGGACCCTTTCTAGATTTACAACTGAGGCTATTGTTTCATTAAACACATGAAAACACTGGGTTCTTATAAATGGGCTGAATACTTACATAGGTCTTGACAATGTACCAGCAACTGGTATACAATTACTTTGTACCTCGATTTTCGTGCTTGCACCAGCACAGAATCCAGGTGCTATCTTCATACTGAACTGGCATGTGTCGAGGACGCTGTCTGCTGCTCTTAGTTTAGCACCTCTCACATACCCCAGACTAGTGACTCCACTGACTACTCGCTGTATTTAACAGAGAAGCCCTTCTCAGGTGCACCAGAACTCCATAAAAAATGCTCACCAGGGGTCTAGAGAGATGGCTTAGCAGTTAAGAGTACCTGCTGCTCTTGAAGGGGACTTGAATACAGTTCCCAGCACCATATTAGGTGGCTCACAACCTCTTGTAACTCTAGCTCCCAAGTGTTTCTTTACCTCTGCCCCAGGAAGGCACTTGAACGTACGTGCACACTCCAACATTCAAATACAGTACAGCTGAAACTTATTTTTTCCCCCCTAAGACAGGGTCTCACTATGCAGCTCTGGCTGTCCAGGCACTCTATGTAGACCAGGCTGGCCCCAAACTCACAGAGATCCACCTGCTTTCCAAGTGCTGGGATGAAAGACATGTGCTACCACGCCTGACCTTTTTTTTTTTTTTTTTAAAGGGGGAGGGGGGAACTTAATTTTTTTAAAGTCCAGGAAAAAAAAGTCAAGTGAAAAGGAATTTACTCTTGGCTAGAACACTCAAATGTGTTGTGGGTCACATAAATACATGAAGTAGTCAGCTATGTTTAAGACAATAGTTGATTTGGCTTCTACCATTACTGATCTCCTCTGTCTCTTTTCTTGGCTTAAGGCCCCAGTGACAGTAGAAATATTAAGAATAGGAGAACTAGGGGCTGGAGAGATGGCTCAGAGGTTAAGAGCACCCACTGCTCTTCCAGAGGTCCTGAGTTCAATTCCCAGCACCCACATGGTGGGTCACAACCTCTGTAATGAGATCTGGTGCCCTCTTCTGTATACATAATAAATAAATAAATCTTAAAAAAAAAAAAATAGAACTAAAAATAACCTGTAGAAATGGGAATAAAACAAGAAACATCAACTTTTATTTTAGTGAATTAGAACTACAAGAAACAGGGTTGGGGATAACTTGGTAATTAAGAGTACTGGCTGCTCTTCCAGAGGACCTGGGTTCAATTCCCAACACCAACATGGCAGCTCACAACTTTAACTCCAGTTCCAGGAGATCCCAGCTTCAGGAGATCTGACACCCTCTTCTGGCCTCCCTGGTACCTGTAGACACATACACAAACACCATTCAACTATTACCTGCCACATGGCAGGAACAATCGCACCTCCATTAAATCCTGTCAGTTAAGCTGGTGAAAGAGAGATGGCCAGATACCCTCACACAGACATACATCCAGGAAAAACATCAATGCACATAAAATAAAAATAAATAAATCATAAAAAAAAACTACAAGAAACTAATCATTGTAGCAAGCACACACACTGTTTGTTTAGACAGGGTCTCACTACTGTAGCCCAGGCTAAATTCAAATGTGTAAATCTGCCTCCTGCTTCAACATCCTGAGAGCTAGGATTACAGGCATGCACCATAATGCTGGGCTAGTATGGATACGTTTGTATTTAATTACATGCTTATTTAAGGAATTGTGTAAAAGAAACTTTTTAATTGTGCAATACTGTACCACAAAGCTTATAACTAGGAGGTAAAACTTTTAAGTGTGTCCTTTCTGCTGACGTCACAACAAATAACACATTCAACTACAGATCAAAGAGTAGCCTACTTAAAGAATTTCCAGAGTCAAAAAATATCCTGAACATATATATGGCACAGAAAAAGAGCTCTGAAAGCATCAGTCACTGTAACAGCTACTATGTACTTGCAACACGCCAGATACTGTGCACAATGTTTCTTATTGAACCTTCACAGCTTCTTTACAGACAGCAGTCTACTCTTACTATTTTATGAACAGGAAAGTAGGGAAGAATGGGCCTACAATATGATCCCCAGCAGCATAAACTAGGATTTAAGTCCTTTCTTATGGCCTTTAAACACTGAGCTTTTGAGCTGTTTCATTACAGAACTATCTCTATAGTACAGCCTCACTATTTTATCTCCTGTGTTTATACCCCATGTAACTTAAAAATGTAGTATCCCAAATTGCATGGTGAATTGTTTATAATAGCTTATAACAAGCATTAATAAATCTAGAATACTGGAAAGCATCATACACGATAAGGTTTAAAAACTGCTTCATGGGCTGCAGATATGGCACAGTGTTCTTCCAAAGGACCAGGGTTTGATTTCCAGCATCTACATGTATCTTTGGTTCTAGGGATTCTGACACCTTCTTCTGGACTCCATGGATACTAGGTATGCATGTGGTACACATACATGTAGGCAAAAAACTCATTTCAAAACAAAAATATTAATTCTGATAAAAAGTTATCATCTCCCAGCTGGGCATGGTAGCACACACACACCTGTAAACCTGTCACTCAGGAAGCAAGAAACAAAAACTGCCAGCCAGGTGTTGGTGGCACACGCCTTTAAATCCCAGCACTCGGGAGGCAGAGCCAGGCGGATCTCTGTAAGTTCGAGGCCAGCTGGGTCTACAGAGCGGGATCCAGGACAGGCATCAAAGCTACACAGAGAAATCCTGTCTCAAAAAACAAAAAAATAAAACAAAAGAAACAAAAACTGCCAAAAGTTCTAGGCCAGCCTAGTCTACCTACCTAGCAAGTTCCAGGCCAGCCAGAGCTACAAGGCAAAATTGCTATTAAAAAAAAATTAACATCTTTATCAGAAAGTAATGCTATGATCATACCAGTAAGTATGCAAAGAGACCATTTCTCAAACTATTCCAATGGAACCTCTCTTAAGGTCTTCATGGGTCTTCCCAGGGAAAGGGACATTATGACCAAATAACCTCAGCATGTTGGGAAGTGTTGCCAACTGTGGTGACTTTGGAAAGGGTCATAATGTTCACTGTTTTTCTCTGACAAGCTCTACAGAAAAAAATAATCATCTTTAAAAATAAAAATCTGGGCCAGATGGTGGTGGTGTGCGCCTTTAACCCCAGAGCCAGAGGCAGGCAGATCTCTGTGAGTTCAAGGCCAGCCTGGTCTACAAAGCGAGTTCCAGAACAAGATGCAAAGCTACAGAGGAACCTTACCTTGGAAAAACAACAGCAACATCAACAACAAAAAATCTGAGGGTAAGGCTAAAGCCTGATGGTAGAGCATCCATCTAGAATGCATGAAGCCCTGAGATCAATCATTAAAACAAAACAAAATAAACAACTGTGGTACATGCCTGTAACCAACACCTGGGAAGCAGCAGCAGAAAAATCAGGAATGTAAGGTCATCCTCAGTTATACAGAAAATTCAAGGCCAGCCTAGACATGAGACCCTGCCCCTCACCCAAAGACCCACAATAACAGCTACTGAGCTATCAAAGACTAATAATACTCCACAAAACACAATAAACTTACCGGGAAAGGAGAATCCTTTAACTTTCTACTACAATCTCTTCTATTATGTAAATAATTTACAAGTGCAAATACAGCAGGGATAGATAGGTGAACAGGAAAATGTACTTTGGTTAAGCAGTTCATCTCAGCTGACTACAAATTTTATCAACTATCATATGCCTGTACCATTGATTATTTACAGAAACATTTTATTCCCTAAAAATACAAAGTAAAGCAAGAAGAGACCTTAAAAAGTTTTTCAAGATGGACGTGGTGGCACATCCCAGAACTTGGGAGGCAGAGGCAGGAGGATCCCTGTGTTTGAGGCCAGCATGGTCTACCTAGTGAGTTCCAGGGCAACTAAAGCTGTTATACAGAGAAACCCTGTCTCAAAAACACCAAAAAAGTTTCCAAAAGTGAGAACAAACCCCAAAATTTTCAATTCCAACTTACAACCAATATACCTAATATAACTCATAAAGGCTGAACAAAGGATAAAGCCATCTTGTAAAGGGGTTGAGAACCAGATTTGCATAGATTGTACCAGTGAGTCAAGTTCCTGCCTGCCTGCCAGAAATATCTAGAAAACAGTTTGCCATTAAAGCAGAAAAGAGTTGTTTAGCTAGATTAACAATTTCCTGAGGCCAGGAACCTAAAAACAGCAGAAAGTTTATAGCATGTGAATCAAACAAAAGTCACCAAGGAGTTGTTACTCCTTTGGGTCACCTTGTCTTTGGCCACCGTTATAGTCCTAGTTTGGCAAGGAGTGGTAGCTCAGCTGGTGCAGAAGCTTTATGCAGGTAGAACATCGGCACATCTGCCAGGAACTGCCTCAGGACCGACCTTGCTATCTCCAACCTGACCCTCCAGGTCTGATCCTTCCTTCCACTCACTGCCTTTGGTTCAGGTCCCCCCTTCCCCAGACTTCTTGTTCTTCACCTTCACCCTATGCTGAGGACTTAAATAGTGTGAGATAACTCTAGGCACCTGACTCACTGGGAAAAACTATGTGCCAGTGCAGTCAGTCACACGCCTTTACCGTTCCCATAGAGAAACAGCCTTCAAGACCACAAACAAATCCCCAGGGGGAAAAAAGGTAAGGCACACTCCCACAACACCATCACAAAAAAATACAGGCAATATAGACTTGAGGGGTTTCCAACCCAGGCCTCTTGGTAGAATCAAGGATGACTGAAGCCCAGAGTGATATTAGTCATCCCATCAGAACCCAGTCCTGCCTACTGCCCACATGCCTCTCATCCTCACAGTAGGAGTAACATAAAAAATAAATGCTACCCACTGG